>NC_056732.1:1012154188-1012461688 GCF_019279795.1 Protopterus annectens
TAAGAATCTGTTTACACATCAAAAATGGTCATTGAACCACAGGTATCAGTATGACTCAGTCATAGTCCATGTGGGTGTTAATGACCTGAGATTTACCTTCCTTGATTACATGAACAAGACATGATCGAGCTTGTTGATTGTGTTTCAAGCAAGTATGAGCCTAACACTGATCAGCATACTACCTCCGCCAAGGATGATGCCACATTACCAACAGAAAATGACTGATTTTAACAAATGGCTTAGCTTCTGGTGTCAATCCTGGGTAGTACAATATTTGATGGGATGGGAGGACATGGTTGACGGACCATGCTGCTTTGCCACAAGTGGTCTGTACTTATCCCCATCTAGGCTTCTGAATATTGGCAAAGACCTTTTCCCCACCCATAGTGCCGTTTTATTCAATGCCAAACTGATACACCTACTGACTTAACTGAACTTATGAAAGAATATGTGAAGGTGGTACTGTGCAATGCTAGAAGTCTTAACAAGAAACTCCACTCCCTGCAAGCCTTCCACTCCCTGGAGGGCGTAGACATCTGTATAGAAACGGAGACATGGTTGCTCCAAGTACCCTAGAAATACAAAGTTTAAATGGCTTTCACACTTTTGGACCAGGTACTGCAGAGGAGGGAACTAAAGGTTCATTCTATATAAAGACTACTCTCACATCCAGACTACTTAAAAAGTTTATGAGTCACTGGAACTCATACATCTGCAACTCACCTTAAACAGGGTGTTGTACCATATCCTTGCAACATATAGGTCCCCCTCCTTGTCACAGGAAATCCATACTACCTATTTGAATGTACTACACAGTCCCTCACCATTCAACCCAATAAGATATTCATGAGGGATCTCAACTATCCTTCTATAGACTGGGAATCCTACACCACTTCTAATGCACAAGCCCAGCAATTCCTACACTTTGTTAATACCAACATCATGAGACAGTTGGGGCCATTCGCCTACCAGGGGTACAAGCATTTTTTTACCTTGTACTCACGAATATTGGGGGGGGGGCAATGTTCCTCACCCAATGTAATATCTTCACTCATCAGATGTGACAATAAGGCAGCATTACTTGAAATAAAAATTAAAACCAGGGATCCAGCAAAACCAAACGCCTTTAAGAACTATTCCAAAGCTGACCTCTCTCTACTAAAGTAACACCTTGGCCAAATTCCAAGCACCCCCAAATTTAGTTAACACCATAGAATACACTGAGCTATTTACAAAACATCTGTTCTGTCATATTAGAAGCTGTACACAGCGAACTGTGCCCACTCGTATTAAGAAGAAAACAAACTCAAAAGACTAACCACCCTCCTGGAATATCAATATTATACAGCAAAAGAAAAAAAAAATTTGACCAAGAGCAGGAGGAACAAAGCCATACATATTAAAATTCCCTTGACCAATCTAAACAAGCAGCTAAGAAGGTTAAATTAATACTACAAATGCTAAATTTGAAGAAAAAACAGCTTCTCAGTCAAAGAATTACCACAAAGCTTTCTACAGCTATGTCTGTAACGTCAGAGGAAATAAACAATGTGGAGAACTTATTGTAAATGGCATCATCCATACTGAACTGGAGGCCACTGTTAACCTTTTAGGTGACAGGTTCAGAGGTTGGTACTAGGCTAGCGGCCCTAGGGCCTACACGAGCCTAGCCATAACAGTTCAGATATCTCCACCCAACCCCCCCCCCAAATAGTCCAAAGGAAATAACACACAACACAATCCTCCCAGCCATTACTACAGAACAGGTCACTAATGCACTTTCCAAGGCCAAAAACACTGCATCGATGGGCCCCTGATAAAATTCCAGGACGTTTAATAAACATCATGATACATGACCTCTCTAGTCCACTTGCATCTCTTCAGCTGGAGCCTTCAGTCAGGTTTTGTGCTGAAGGAATGAAAGAAAAGATACCTACAGTCATTCCCCTGCCAAAGGATGTCCAACCACTGATTTGGGTAACTACAGGCCGGTAAGTCTTACCAACCTCATATGTAAGGCCATGGAAGGAATCATCATAGACACAATAAATGAGGACACAGGTAACCTGCAAACACTGAACCCATTACAATTCAGCTTTGTTAAAGGAAGCTATTGCCTATATAAACTCAATACTGGGAAATGTATAATTGTACCCTCTGGGAAATCAACCACCCTGGTTAATTACCATGTTGACAGACCCAGTGGTCAGGGATCTGGTCACACACAGACAGTAGCCTAACATTCACCCACCACATGGCCACAGTGGTGAGGAAATCCTTTATGCTGCACAGCTTATAAGTAACGGCATGGCATCTAGGTTCAAAGAGGTTATTTTTTCCATTGTACTCTGCCCTTAACAGACCAGAGTACAATTCCCCACTTGGGCATAATAAACTCTCCTAGCTAGGCATCAGCCCGTATGTTACAAGATGGGTAGCTAACTGGCTCACTGATAGAACCCACTCAGTCAAAGTAGAGGAAGCCACCTCTAGTAATAGACGCGTAATAAGCGGTGTTACCCCAAGGATCGGTCTTGGGGACTTTACTGTTCGTGATATACTTTTCTGAGGTGCAAGCCAAAACCAGTGGTCTGCGGCTGACCAAGTTTGCAGATGACTGCAAGCTGGGCACGGTCTTAAATTCCCTTAGTGATGTTAACATCCACCAAGAGGGCCTTACCCAAACTAATGACTGGTGCCAGAAGCATGGCCTCAAACTGAATGTCATCCCCACTAATTATCACAATAACAACGTACTAAGCATGCAATCAGTCATGAGGGACTTGGGCACCCAGATTGATAGCAACCTGACTTTTGACCACCACGTTGCCTCTGTTGTACGGAGCAATTTCTACATGGCCCACCTCATAAATAAGGGTATTTCATCCAGGAACAAGGAGGTTTATAACATCCTTGTTCTCCTGCCTTATCAGACCCATTAGAAAGTACAATGCCCCCTTCAGCATGTACCTTGCTAAGCACATGCAGCAGTTGGAGACACCACAGAGTTTCCTGACCAGTAAAATCCAGGGTCTCAAATACCTACCCTATACAGATAGGCTAAAAGCCCTGTCCCTCTACTCAGTCTCATACAGACTGCTCAGAGTTGACCTGTGTCTGGCATACAAGGCCATTTTAGACCCAGCCTTGGTGGAGTTGCTGCATATCCATAAGACAAATTCCACTCACGCAACCCGCATGCAAGGCTTTAACCTGGACTGTGACATTAATTGAACTTGTTGGCGGGATAGATTTGTTTCACAAAGACTCCCCATCTGTGGAATATACTCCCTCACCATGTCAAACAGAGTACCTCTCTAGCCCTCTTTAAGAGGAACTTGTACGACTGGATGGGAAACAGAAAATATACCCCTGGGATCCCATCTGTGTCCCTGCTGGACAGGGGAAACAGGTGCTGACTTTGTGGGAACATGGGCGAAATTCTTGGCTAGGCTTATAAGGGCCTCAGGGCCAACAGCCTAGTATCATCCTATGAACCTATGAACAATGCTCCCTTTGGTATGTACCTGACCAGCAATATGCAGCAACTAGAGAGACCTCAAAGGTTCCTTTCAAAATTAATACAAAGTGCAACAAACCTGCTGTATGCAGAGCTCCTTAAAGCCCTTTCCCTCTACTCATTCTCCTATAAATCACTGAGGGGTGGTCTATGCCGGGCTTACAAGGCATCCAAAAAACCCACACTTATGTAACTCCTACATATTTGTAAGTCAACGAGTACCATAAATACAAGATCTAGGGACATGAATTTGGTCTGTGACTTAAACATAACAAGCTGGAGAGCCAGATGTGCCCCCCCCCCCCTTAGACTGCCCCTCCTATAGAGCAGACTTCCCATCCATTTGAAGCTGAGTTTGTCTATTACCCAGTTTAATGCACAACCTAGACAAGTGGATGGGTTCATAGGATACTAGGCTATTGGCCCGGAGGCCCTTATAAGCCTAGCCAAGAATTTCGTCCATGTTCCCACTAAGCCAGCACCTGTTTCCCCTGTCCAGCAGGGACACAGGTTGAGATCCCAGGGATGTATTTTCTGCTTCCTATCCAATCATCTAGCTTCCTCTTAAAGAGAGCTAGTGAGGTATGCTGCTTGACATGGAGAGTTAGTCTATTCCACAGATGGGGGGAGTCTTTGGGACAAAAATCTATCCTGCCAACAAGTTCTATTAATGTGAAAGACCAGGTGAAGGCCTTGCATGTGGGTTGTGCAAGTAGAGTTTGACTTACGAATATGCATCTTTTTCTCTGGAAAAGAGGACTAGGAAATCTATACTGGGCTTGGCACCCATGTCCCTTATGGTCAGACAGAACTTATAAATGCCTGCCCTCAATGTCCTACTTGGATGCAGGGCATCACTATTCTTTCAGGGAAAACATGGCTAGGCTTAAAAAGATCCCACAGGTCGTTAACCTAGTAATAGTCTATAAATCTATGAATCTTAGTAACTGCACAGATGTCAACACTCTCAAAGGTGAAGAGTGCTTCCAGGGACTGTATCCTCTTGTTGTGACTCCTTACAATGAGCAGTAATACTTTCAGTTCATCTTGAGTAGAAATTACTATGTTGGAAGGTTTCAAACATAGGTTCATAGGTGTGTACTAGGCTAACGGCCCTGGAGCCTATATAAGCCTAGCCCAAGAAGATTCCCTGCCATCATGCCGCCCAAAGTTAATGCCTAGTGCCCCTGTCAAGCAAGGCCACTGAAGTGATCCCCGGAGTGAACTTCCTATCGTCTAGCCACCCTTCAAGATTTCACTTAAAGAGAGCCAGTGAAGTGCTCTTCTTGACATGAATGGGACATTTGTTCCAGAGTATGGGAAGTCTCTGGGTTAGGAACCTGTCCCTCCAGTATGTTCTGTTTATTGTGGTAATGATGTTTAGGTCCCTGAAGCGTGTGGCACGGAGGGATTGGGTTTTCTTTAGGTGTACCATATCTAGCAGCTCTGGGTCAGACATGGCTTTGTAGGTCAAGCAGAGATCGCCTCTAAGGAGGCGATAAGAGACCGAGTATAGCTGGTATTTTTTGAGTCTGTCCGTATATAGCATGTGTCTAACGCCCAAGATCCTCTTAGTGAGGTATTTTTGTGGCCTCTCCAGTTGTTGAAGCTGTCTAGTGAGGTACATACCAAATGAGGCATTTTATTCTAGAATAGGTCTAATGAGAGACGAGTAGAGAGGGATTATGACCTCTTCCTGGATGAGAAGCCTTCTGTAATGAGATGTGCCACATAGAAGAACTTTCTGACTACAGTGGAAATGTGATTATCAAAGGAGAGGTTGCTGTCAACCTGTGTCCCCAGGTCTCATCACACCATCAGTGTTTAGTGGACTACCGCCTATGTGGTAGTTCATGGGCACCGAAATTTTCCCAAAGGGAATGACAATTTACTTTTTGGCATTGAGCTTATGGCCATGGATCTGGCACCAGTTATTGATGTCAGTGGGGCCTTTTTGTTGAATGTCTACATCAGTTGGAGAATCAATAATGGCTCCCAGTTTGCAATCATCTCTGAACTTGGTCAGCCAGAGTCCCTTTGTGTTGGCTTGAATTTCAGAGAAGTAGATGCCAAACAGAAGAGGACCTGGGACAGATCCCTGTGGGACACCACTTGTAACTGGTCAGTAGTCAGATTTGGAGTCTGCTACTTTCACAGTGTGGGTTCTATTAGTGAGCCAGTTGGCAACCCATCTTATGACATAGTGGTTTATGCCTAGTTTAGTGAGTCTATCTATGATTCCTGAGTGAGGGATGGTGTCGAAGGCCTTGGCAAGATCTAGGTAAGCTGTGTGAACTACCTTGCCCTCTCATCCACAGGTCTGGTGACAGACTCGAAGTCTATCAGGTTGAGCAGGCATGATCTACCTTTCACAAACCCAAACTGCGAGGGGTCCAGAGTCTGGAGATTCCCTATGTCCTTATTTATAATGTCCATGATGATGCGCTCCATAGCCTTACATATCAGACTCGTCAGGCTAATGGGGCAGTAGTTCCCAGGGTGTGTAGTCGTTCCCCCTTTGTGGAGTGGGATGACCATAGCAGTGCACCATTTGGTAGGAACAAAGTCTGAAATCAGGCTGTGATTGAACAGGGTACTCAGGTGTGGTGCCAGTTCACTTTGTAAATTCACGTATAACACAGCCAAGGATATTAGGTCCCATGGAAGCTATATTCTTGGGCTTTGGACAGTGCGTTTTTTACCTGTGTAGCCGTGATAATAGGGACTTGGCAATCCTCAAATATTGTGATAGGCCCATTAGGGGGTGAAAGGGGGGTAAAGTTCGCACTGAACCTGTCAGCCAATATGTTGGTAATACAGTTTGGTTCTGTATATGCATTGCCATTGTGCTGTAACTCAGAGCAGATCTGAGTATTGCCATGTAAATTCTTGACTTAACTATAGAATGCCTTGTGGTTGTCTTTAGAATCTGCAGCAATTTTATTTTCGTAGCTAGCTTTAGAGGATTTGATGATGGATCTCAGTTTTTTGCTGAGGCTGACAAGGGGAGTTTTTCCAGTCCTAGGACTTCACCCTTTTCTGCAACAGTTTTTTCCTTCTGTTGTAGTTTGCTTATGGTGGTGGACCACCAGATTGGCTTCCTTTTTTTGGAGGAAAACATCTTGGTTCTGTTTGGTACAGCCTTTTCCATGCACTTGTGTATGTGGCCATACAGTGCATTGGTGTATGATTCAGTTATGCACCTATTTTCCATTTGCATGGGTGTCGTGAATTTAGCCAACTTTGTTTTTAGAAGTCCAAAACTGGCTTTGGAGAAGGTTTTTTTTTTTTTTTTTTTAACAGTTGTTTCCTTTAGAGGGGGTGAGAGTGGGATGTGGATATCCATGGTGATTAGCTTGTGGTCAGATCTGACCCGGAAGGAGTTGATTACTGGTGTAGAGCATCGGTCGCCCATGTTCGCAATGACCAGGTCAAGGATGTTTCTGCCCCTGGTATAAGAATGAGTTGGTCCAGGGTGTTGGAATTAATGAATTTCAGAAAACGTCGAGCAAGTGTGTTGGTACATGCGTAATTTTCCCAGTTAATGGAGGGGTAAGTTAAAGTCCCCCTGTATAAGGGTATTGGGTTGTACTCTATTTTCCAGTGTGTTAAAGAATGTGGAGTGGGAGTCTTGTAACATGGTGGGACATCTATAGCAGGCTACAACCTGGATTACAGTTTTACCCAGTGTTAGTTGTACCTGAAGTATCTCCAATGTGTTATGTTGGGCTACTAGTCTGGAGGAGTGCATATCCTTTATGAATATGGAGACACCACCACCTTTAGTGCTTCGGTCCAGGTTTAGGGGCTGAAAGGTGTAGTATAAATTATAGCTTGGTAGTGCTGGGGTGCTCTCCTCCGGTGCCTTGAACCAGGTCTCGGTCACTACATAGATGTCGATGTTCTCCATTTTAAGGAGTGCTTCGAGCAAGTGCATTTTGAGATTTAAACTTCAAGCATTACCCTCAAATTTTGTTTGCTTGTAGCTGTTATGGTGGTAATTTTATCTTCAGGACATTGCCTAAAAAAGGCACTACAGGGGTGGCAAGAGCATTGGCCAGTATCTGGAATCCTTGGGGTGACAGGTGCAGGCCATCTCAGGCAAAGTATTGAAGTCTGTCTATCATGTCATCCCAAGAAGGCAGATACTGGATACCCCTTAGAATGACACCAGAAACTTAGCCAATTGTTGAAGTCAATCATTTTCTGCTTGTACTGTGGTATCATTCTGGGTGACGGTAGGATGCTACTCAGAGCTAGGGTCATACCTGCCTGGGCCACAAGATCCAAGAGCTCCTTTATGTCTCTTTTCATATAGTCCAGGGAGGTACGTCTCAGGTCATTTACACCAACATGGACAATGACAGTCATATTTGTACCTGTTGTGGAGTGACCTAAGAGCGTGCATTATGTGACGGATCCTGGCACCAGACAGACAGCTGACCGTAACTTTATCCTTATTCAACCTAGTGAGTGGACATTAGTGTGCCTTACTATTGAGTCACCTATGACTAGTGTATTGGGTAAGTTGTTTTGCCTTATGGGCTTTGGTTGAGTGGCACATTGTTTATGTGAGCTGCATGTCTCATGGTTTGTGGTGGGATATGCTGATTGTTTGCATTTCTGCCTCAGAGGTCTCTGGTGTTTGGGCAGATTTTTATTGAGAGCCTCTGCAAAAGTAGGTGTGTGTTTTGTGTTACTATCTGAGGGTTGTGGTTGTGTATGTTCTGGAGGGCTATGTGTTGAATGTGGTGTGGTGCAGGCATTAACCTTCTCCTCTAGACTGGCTAATCCAGTCTTGGCTGGAGAGTGCTTGGCTTCCAATTTGGCTATATATGTGCATCTCTCACAAGTCATAGTGTAGGGAGGTAAGAGGAGAAGGTTGTTTGTGTACATGAGGCAGCTGCTACATTGCCTCAGGATGCCCAAGTTCACCAGGTTGACAGGAGAAAGCACAGGGAACTGACCTTTAGACATGCCTGGATATGAGCTCAATATATTAAGTACTGAAGCCTTTTACAAGAAAAATGTCACTCAAAGTGTCTGAGTCTGTAGAGAGCACTGCCAAACACTTGAGGGGAAACTAATAAGTAAACCCTGAAAATTTAAAGAAGTATTTAGGCAGATATTCTGAAGTAAGGAAGAAATCAAGCAGTACTTACTGAAAATAAAGAATTAGTTTGTCAAGAATGAAAAAAAAGAGGGGAGTCGCATGAATGGCTATTGCCTGGCTACTACTAATGCTGGTCTCAGCACAGCTTCACTCTGTTGGGATACAATACTCCTTTGCTTCTTCTCTCACCAAAAGCAAAATGTTAACACCAATCCCAAGAACAGAAGCAGGCCACGGCCTATTTGGTGACCCACAGTCTTGTCCCAGATGATGCAAGGGTCTGTAGGCTTGTAGCCTTTTTCCGGTAGATGCCTCGAATAGCAACCTGAACAATCATGCCTCGAATAGCAACCTGAACAATCAGGTATGTTAAGCACAGACACTCACTTTCCAACCAGAAAGAGTCAGGAATCAATGCACTCTGCTCCTACTCTCACAGCAGGATCAGAATATAAGCACAGATTCCAAGCTGTCACCTATAAAGCTGTTATTAAGCTTTCTGGTGATCAGCAGTCTCCAGGAAATAATTTAACTGCACTCCTTCTCTCACCAGGAGAAAACAGAAGCACTAATCCCAAGATGACTACTGAGAGGCAGAATATAGGCTCTCCAATAACTGGTGCTCTTGCAATAGATGCATAAAGGTAAGATGAAAAAAATGGTTTATCCTAAACGCTGCAGTATGCACTAGTGGAGTTAGATGTGAAAGTAGGTAACTTAAGTTTTACCTGTCTAAAAGCTAAGTTTTAGTGGAGAATCATTATTTTTAAAACAGCAAGATAGATTGAAAGAGGGTGGTCACTTTTGTATTCTGGGACTATGAAATACAGTAGGATGGCCAATAAATGTAAATAGTTGAAGGGGAATGATTTCACAAAATGATAAGTTTGTGCTTACTCACACTAACCAGTAAGAGCAAAGAGGAAATGAGATATATGGTCAAATTAACATAAGGGGCAGGCAACTATAAAGACAGTGGTGTTTAAGAGCTTAACAGTAACTGGGTGGGAAAAAATTTTGACTTGCAACAGAGTTGTGGTGTCTTTACAAGTTTTAATATGCAGTTAAAAGCAGAACACAAGTAAAACACAGTGTAAAGAAAACAAATCACAGTATACAAACTAGAAAAATGCAATAAAGTAATACAGAATACAACAAATAAAAAGCAAACTAACCTTTCCCTCACAGCAAACTAGCAGAGTCTGAGTGAGCCTTTCCAGTAAAGCCTGTTGGGTTTGCCTAAAAAAAGGCACAATAGGGGTGAACAGTGTTTCAGCCAATATCCAAAAGCCTAGTGTGAATAAGTGCAGAACATTCCTAACAAAGCAATATGCTCTGTCGATCATATCCTCCCCAAAGCTGATAAATACTGGACTCCTTTACAATGACATCAGTAAGTAAGCCAACTGTTAAAATCAATCACCTTCTGTATATTTTGCGGCATCATCCTTGCAGAAGGTAGAATGCTGTTCAGTGAAAAGTTCATATGTACCTAGAACACAATCTGAAAGCTCTGTCATGTCTCCTCATACAGTCCATGAGGGTACCTTCCAGGTCATTAATGCCCACATAGACTATGACAGTCCTTTTGGTACTTGAGGCTTAATATCCTCAGTGCGTGTGTGATTTGTCAGATCCTTACTCATGACAGACAACTGACTGTGCCTGTCTCCTTGTTCAGTCTTATGAGTGGGTCATCAGTGTGTCAGTATATTGAGTTGTGTGGTAGCTTGTCTTAAGGGCTTAGAGATTGACACATTGAGAGATGTGGTTGTGTGTGTCTTGGTGAATGTTGTTTTTCTAGAGTGCTTCAGAGGTTATGGAAGACTGCATCTGGGAGCCCTTTGAGGTTTGGGTAGATTGCATTTAAGAGGCTCAGCAGCATATGTGAGTTTATGGGTCTGATCCATAGTGGGTATAGTGTGTGTGCGTTACTGGCAACCTGTTTGGAGATATCAGTGTCTGTATTTGAGAGTTTTGCCTCCAAAGACAAAGTGCAATTACATCCCTCACATACCGTCAAGTCTGCTTAAGAATAAGGAGTAGTCCGTAAACATAAGACAAGTTCTACATTGTCTCAGGATGCCCATTTCCACCATGATGGCTACAGAGACAATAGGAAAGTACACATCCATGGCTGCTGATGATATTTTTTGTGATCTATGAGGGGTGGGGCAAAGGGGGTTTGCAGCTAACTAAATTGGGAGTTGCTGAGCTGGGATGAGAGGTCTAGAATGGATCTAAAACAACACGCTTAGGGTAATGCTTCTCAGAGGGCAAGCTAGCTACTCTACACTCTATTAGATGCTTAAGAAAGTAGCAGAGAAAGTTCTATATGAAAATGACTATGTGCCTGTGTCTAAAAAGACCAAGTGCTGGCATTAGGCTATGCTGCCCAAGGGTATATACCAGCACCCATAAATCCAAAATACCACAAGACCTAAAACACAAGTCTCATCCATAACCTACATGTTTTGCTGGTTATCCCCACCACAATATTCTACAGGCTTCTATAAAAACTATCACAATCAATCTAATTTATCCTACCTAACATACAGAGCCCCCTAAAAATGTGATTCATCTAGTTTTTTCTATACATCAGCAAAATCACAAGCTTCACTATGTCTTAAAGATCTCCCTACACAATTTATTAATTTCCTAATAAAAAGGTAACTGCTTACACAGTCACTTACCTAAATAAACTGACTCTCTAAACATGTAACATTCTCCATTTAAGTCTACAATCATTTACTATACTTTATAACCCAAGTTTAGCTTTTATGTAACATTAAACCAATTCTTCCCTTGAAAATATCAGCCACATCTTCTACTTGTCAACATATAGAAAACCACTTCTGACTAAAACACTATTTTCATTATCTGACTTCACACACCTCTTTATTCGCTTCACTATAACCTTTTATTGCCCCCCACACACTTCCTTCCCTTACATCACATCTGCTTTGATATACTCTCCCATTCACTTAACCACTCACACAACCAACACTTCCCTCCCTTTCTTCATCTTCCAAATCCACAATCTCATCCATTAGCCGCCACCTGATTATACTTGCACTACTCTTGCAACTAGCCATTCTATCCTCCTACCAATCATGCATTCCGACCCAGCCTTCACAAACTAATCTTTATTTACACCAATTATTTATGAACAATTTTCCTTTGTCTTCCATTTATCCAATTCTTCATGATACCACCTTCTTGCATCTTATCAATTCCAGACACAATCACGTTCCTACCTCCTCCTCTCCCCATTAGGAAGTGAGGCCTAAATTAAGGCTTTGAGTTTGAAAACACATTGAACACTGAACTCTTACTACTTGCTCAGTCACCTCATGACACATTACTTCTTAAAAGCAGTGATATGCACCCCAGCCCTGGTCCCAGCTGTTAAGCAAACACTATTTTCCTCTCACTCTCCAAAGACATGAACATGCTCACCAATGACTCATCAACTCCTTCTTACAAACCAAACATCATAGGCCTATATATTCACAACATCTGTTATAAAATACCTTCATTACATGCTTAGATTTTCCAACACTCACAGGACATCCTTATATTAACTAAAACCATCAAACACTAAAGGAAATCTTAAGTCCCCTCCCCATTTTGTCCTAACAAAATAGCTGGTGGTGTGTCAATTATGTTCTTACATCATTTACAAATACATCCCTACCAAAGTCATTCTCAAGTTTTCTAATCCAGAATTACTAGTATCCACTCTATAAGTAGCCAAAGTGGTGCATGTATAACTGCACCCTATATTCCTCCTAGCCAAAGATGTAACAAATCAACACTTGACAACATTCTATCTCTGATCTGTACCAACATATCACAAAAAAAATATCCAAAACATGATTAACTGGACCTCCTGTACCACAATTTCTCCAATTCTATCTCTAAAAACATGTACAGATTCTCACTACTATATTCCTAGACTCCGCTATCTAATCCTAAGCAATATCACCAGAGCAAGGGCTGGTAACCCACCTGATTCCTTAAGTTACCATCACTTTATCTTTACTATTCAAAGGCAATTGTCTACACACACAAAAAAACATACAATTATGTCAGAAATCTATTTAAATTTAAACAGTTTTAAAGAAGCCCTAAACATGTATAACTGGAACATTCTAAAGCTGCTAACCTTTAATAAAGCTGCAGATCACTTCAATCACACATCCCTGAACAATCCAAATACACATGCTCTAATCAGAAGAAAATGTGTCAAATCAGTTTCAGCTTCCCGGTTATCTTTAATCTAAAAACATATATCTCATGAGACAAAGATAAGGCTTGGCAACAATGGCAAGCTAGCAACCACCATCAGCCCTCCAAACCTGCCAATACCTTAGAAACATTACCAAATTCCAGGTTCACTTACAAAAAATATTTCACCAATCATCAGGATCTTTAGAGCAAGTCTCCTAAACAATTCTGGTCAACAATATCCCCACTACTCAAACCTGATAAAAATCATCCCTACCTAACCCTCAACCAAATGACTCATTACAGTATAACTTGTGCTTTAACATCCA
The DNA here is from genome assembly GCF_019279795.1 of Protopterus annectens. Lineage (NCBI taxonomy): Eukaryota > Metazoa > Chordata > Ceratodontiformes > Protopteridae > Protopterus > Protopterus annectens. The sequence continues at coordinate 1,012,167,381 of NC_056732.1, forward strand.
CTTCATTGCTTCTGCTACACCTTTTTCTATTGACAACTCCTCTCAATCTAACTATACCCTCATACCCAAATACTATATTATGTCAGAACCTTATACCAGGATCAACTCTCTTACAACTCACTCATTGTCAACCTCTAAAATATGATCTCATCTCCAAATGGAAACCCACCTCATTAGCCCCTGATAATCTACCTTCTAAATGCTTCCCAGTATCTGTTCTCATTACTCTTATGTTCCAAACTGCTAGAAAAAATCCTACATCCTACCTCTACACAAAGATGATAGCAGTTCTAAACTACCTAACTTTGGACCCATTACCATCCATTCACCACTAAGATCTTTGAAAAATGTGTCCATTTCCAACTACTTCATTACCTATTATCAAATAATCTTCTCTCTCACAGTAAAAATACTTAACTACTTATCGTTCCTAAACATGATACGCCATCACAGACACAATCTGTTATTAACTATCTTAACAGATGTAACACAAGCATTCAATAGTGTTTCATATCATAAACCCCTCAAGAAATTCACAACTTGGCCCCTCCTCTACTTCTCAAGGCTGGTTCAATTTTCCCCTCTCTACCACGACACTAAGTGATTATAAGCCACACCCACCTTTCTGCTCTATCATTGATGTGCCCCAAAATTTAATGTTTGGCACCCTTTTTTTCTAACATTTTTCAGCAATTCTGCAAACTCCACATAAATCCAATATGTTGATCACTCAGTAATTATCTGCACTGCCAGAACAATAAAAAAAAAACTATAAACCATTACCCAGCAGTCCTTCACAAACCGATCACGATCACAAACAGCTGAGCTGGTTAGAATATTCAAATTTGCTTAAATTTAATCAAAACAACCTGCACACAAAACTTTACATCCCTCATAAAAGATCCCTAAATGTATGTTCGCTCCTCCCTGTACACTTAGATCGTCAGAAAAACTCTTGTCATGTACCACCACAGTTAGCAAGAATACAGAATGTTCACCATTCAAGTTATGTATCTGAACAAAGCAAATCACTCCAACAAACCATATGTGAAATTAATAATGCACAACACTTTAAAGTCTTTCTAAAACATCTCCTCAACAACTGGAACTGGTACTGTTCTCCTTCTCATCAATAATCCTCCACGTATAGTCTAGTTTCAAATATCTTAATTTTTAATTAACCTGTAATTCTCTTCAACACTTACCACTTGTACACATTTAATAATTCACTATCAACTCTGACCATCTTTATTGATTCTCATTACAACTTAACCGATCTTTCAAAATTTTAACTACTTTAACCTGTATTTTTTTCCTCTACTCATACCCTATTCATTCTCCAGCTTAACTATACCCCCCTCTCCTGTCCCCACATCTTATACTGTAATCTACTTCTATTAACAGTGTTAACCCCTACCACTCCTACAGCAACTGTAGCTACTCAAGCCTTGTACAGTCCTCAGCCTTGAATACCAATGACACAGACAGGTGGGCTCAGAAAATCCTTTTAGAAGATCGCATTAGTCATTATGTTCCAACCAATCCTCAGGAGATGGGGAGTGCCTACACTCCAAGAAGCATCCTCATGGCAGTATATAAAAGTACATATTCTCTGGGATCCTGCATAGCTGCCAATGGCTACTACAAGTCTGAGACCTTACAATTGCTGAGGATGATCGTAACACATGAAGACCTGTGCTCCATTTTTAAGTAATGAACTTGGCTCTGAGAGGACTTGACCAAAGCTCACACTCCATTTCTCTAACTTTCTAAAGGTGCTCAGCAGTGACCTATGGCAGCACATGGGACCTTTCCATTGATCCCCAGTGCAGAATCTTCAACCATTTCCACCCTCTTAACAGTGAGACAGGCCAGAAATGTTAACTTCAGGCATCTGTGGGTGACCAGGTTGAAATGCTAGTGCTTCTGGCAGAGCTTCAAGTTACATTCCTCATCCATCCCAGTAGATACAATGCCAGTGTGGGTCTTTGCTACTTGCTTGTTAGCCAAATGGCACCTAGAAGATTGTTTTTAGGTGATGAATGTAGGAAGATTTTACCAAAGTCAGTAAATATCAAGATCCAAACTTTGCAAGTGGCACAAAAAAAGGGGGGGGGCTTGGAGAGGTGTACTATACCAGTTTACTGTACAGCAATCTTGGTATGCTTCCGAATAAGAAACAACCCACTAAACAAAAATTTCAGAGAAAATGTCCCAATGGAAGAGAATAAGGTAGGCTGTGCACCCTGACCAAGAGCAGCAGAAAAATCTGTCAAACTAAAATGACAAGCAGTTTTCAAGAAACAGATTTTTTTTCTTATGTGTTTTTTTTTATTTTTGCTTCCATCATGATGCTTTCTAACCATTACACCATCCCCAAACTAGACACGGTCAAGTAATTTCCTCACCAGGTGACTTCACTAACGATAAGGATCAGAGAGAATGATGTCTGGAGGGGGATGTCAATAACATAGCCATGAGGGTGCATTATGCCCTCATTTGTAATGGCCTAACCCCACTACTGGACAGGTGGACATAGGTTCATAGATTAGTACTAAGGTAACTGTCCTTGTGGGCCATTTTAAGCCTAGCCAATAACCTCATGTGAGAATCAAACCTAGCACCTTCTGTCTGTAAAGTAAATACATTAACCATTATGTCAACCTCCCACCCTGTATGATGTGCATCACTGCAGAGCCCCACCCTTCCCTCCTCATGCAAGCAATATACTTCCACATATTTGGTGCTTGTGGGAGGGGGAAATAACAAGCCAAACTCCCACTACCAGACCAAACATTTGCTTAGCCACTCCTCCTCCCGCAATAGATCATGCCCCCTGCCCTCACATTAACACACATCCTGCCCTGTCACCTCTGTCAAATGCCAGAGCTGCTAATCAAATTTGGTCACCCGGGTGTAATCAGAGATTGTATCCACACCACCAAAGCTGGCAAAGCTTTTAAAATATAATCATAAAATTACGGCATGCATCTGTCACTCAGGGAAAATTATTCTTATACTAAAAATTACCCTGAAAAAGAGCAAAAATAAGTACAAATGCAGAACCAAAAATAACCTGCTGATGCTTTATCTACCTAAATAATGTAGGATTCTAAGCCCAACAAAGATGGGCTAGTCCAGCACACAATACTCAGGCAGCCAATACCAGCTCTATGCTACATCTCAGGGAAGAAAACTATAGAGTCCGCTCACTGCCCAGACAGTAGGGATGTACAATTCAACCAGATACTTGAAAAAAGCAAGGACACTGAAATAATACATCTGTTATTGGAATGTTAATTTGATGGCTTCTATGTATTAACATGAAATATTACTTTTTCAGAAGAGACTAAACTATGTCCAGTAAAGCTTAGCTCAAGTTCATAAAGAAGAAGCCTAATACACATTTCACACACACAGTGACTTGGTGACATCTGCTAGAGAGCCTAGGTTTTCTATTTTTATTTGAAGTAGATGAACCAAGGCTCTAAGTGCATCATTCAGTTCTGCAGACCTCTTAAATGGGTTTAGAGCTGCTGTTGTAGCAATAGGAGTAGGGCAGGCTAAAGTTACTTACGCCCAGCAACAATTATCCAGGTAATCCTGCAGAATTTCTTCTCTCTTATTTTATTATATATGTACTATGTGGAGTTTTCCTCTCCAGGCCTCTTCTGAAAACAGGCAAATGTGCCCAGTCGGCCTCGCCCAGTAAACAAATGTAAAATAAAATAAAATAAATAAGATTCCCTAGCAAGCTGAGAAATATAACCTCTACACATGGTTTATGGGTCTTTTCCAAAGACCTTCTCCAAGTGGGATATCCCTGGCACACTTCTAGCATGAAATGCATAAGTGTATCCTCACTGAATGCCCTAAGTACCTTAACTGACCATCTTCAACCCAGGGCAGCTGTGAGGCTCCACTGGATTTGTTCTCACAAGAAACAGTTTTGTAATCTCCTGCCAAGCAAAAAAGTTACTGTGACTAGAAGTCATTGGGTGGAATTCACCTTTCACATCTATTTAAGCTTGGTAAGTCATGGACTTCAGAAAGGGAAGCCAATTACAATCCATTTTATTTCTTATTCTATTTAAAATAAATAAATAAATAAATTACAATCCATTTTATTTATTGCTAAATCTTGCACTATCAGTCAGAGTACACATCAAGTCAAAATTCAAAAAGAAATTCCACACTGGACACTTACTGTCATATTGTGGACACTGCCTGGAAGAAGTATGACAGACAGTGGACTAAACCAAACACTATTCACTGCTAAAAAGAACCGAAAGTATGGTATGAGCATCTCCCTTTTTATACCACAAGTCAGATATCAGCTTTGATGGAGTTATGCTCACATGGAAATTCCAAAGAAAATTCTAAAGGTCAGTCCAGAAGTTAGTGCTTGCCTTCATGCATATCCCTAGAGTAAGCAGTATGTATCTCTAATCTCACCGTATTTCTACCCAAATCTGCCAATTATAAACAAGGATGAATATACAGTCTGAACTGTAAACTGAGTTTTTCCTATGACACGGCTCTTGCTTCACATCCATAGTCTGGTATTAACAGCTACATTACTGCTGCTGCGGCTGTACACATCTCAGTCCCACTCCTAATCTCATCTACCCTTACTCATGAAAAAGACAGACATTGCAACTTCCAGTCTAATCTGCTGCATGGAGGGATAAAGCCTTGACTACATTACAGGTGATCAGAGTTTGAACAGTGGCACTTAGCGCCTGTACATGCTGACGGGAAGGATTGGAATGATACACATGCCAGCTCGTGCAGCCTATAGATGGACGTGGCAACAGCTCTCCACATGGGCAGTGTCTACAGTGAGCACTAGGTACTCTTCCTGTGGAGGTTAAGCCCTCACACTGCCATATTCAAGTTGCAGCTCAATCTGAGGGAATTCAGCACATGGAAGCATACTTCTCCTCAAAGGGCAGCATAAGCAGAGCATGGAAAAGCTGCCACAGGGAAGGAAGTGTTTCACTGAGGAAAAGGGTAGGCTACTCTGCAGGACCAGTAAATTGACCACTTCTCTATCACTTGTCTCTTGATAGCCAATGACATGAATGGTGATTTCCCAGGCAGGAATGAATGGGCCAGCTGGGCACAAGCAGAACCACCACTGGGCTTAGATCTATGATGGGGAGGGCGATAAAAAACAGGCAGTGGTCGCTGCTCCCTCTTACACTGAGGCAGGGATCCTTCTTTTCTGGGATAGCCATGATTTCAGATTTGAAGAGGTTAATTTTTATCCCACCCGCTTCACAATAATCTGTGAGCTGCTGCAGTTTAAATTAGAGATCACAGTTAACTTAGGACAAGAGTACAACAATGAACATAAGCAACAAAGGTGCAAAATAAACGGTCCAAACCTCAACTGTGCCAAGGCATTTTATCTATGAAAAATCTCAACAGTAAGGGAAAGAAAATGTGCCCTTAGCAAACACCTATGCTCACTTTAAAAGGACACAAAGAATAAGGTCACAACACTCACTCTGGAAATAAAGGGACTAAATGGAACACAGCAGTGCCCCTGTGACGCTACTATTTTAACATCTCTCACATAAAGCAGTGATATACATGGTCACATGCCTTTTTTAGGTAAACAGAACACACGTCAACTAAGCACAATGGCAAATTCCATGGTGGTATATCCGCTGGGTCTATTCTAGGTAAATCTAGAACAGAAGTTGCTGTTATAAAGGGATAATTAGTAGAGCATATAAAATACTGCATGATAACTATAAGAATCCCCCACAGGAAGTAAACAAAAAGATTGGGTGGAGAGACTGGAAAAGCAATTTACAAGGGAACAATGAAAAGACATATGCATGACTCCCAAGTATACAAGGACCAGAAGGTTTAGGATTTTTCCTTGGAAGTGTTAGCATAGCTAATTTTATACCCGAAGCAAACTTCAAAGTTTTTTTTCCTCAGATGGATAGTAAATGGAGGTGTGATGGAAAAGAAACAGGTAAATGAACATATGTTTTGAGAGTATGAGTAGGGAGATTTTAAACATGTAGTTCTTACTGAGCAAATGGGTGTAACTAAGGAAATATTTTTTTGAGCTGTGATACAGGATCTGAATTAACTAGACAAAATAAGGCCTTGTTAAGTTTAATTCTGGTGTCTGCCAAAAAGCAATTACTAGAAAATAGAAATCTAAGTCTAAATCCGCTGTATTTGAAGTAATGAATATTGTAACAAAGGTAATATAATTGTAAGTGGGATCTTTAGAAAAGGGTAGGAACAAATTATATAGAAAAAAAAGTTATGTACTCACGATACCATTCCATCTGTGTTGTTCATTTTCATTCTGCCTCAACAAGTGGGTTCGGATCTGACTCTGCTACTTTTACAGATCGTGGATACTGAAAACTCTTCAGCTGCTCGCTTACCCATAATGCCCTGGTCCTTTTCCACACCTCAGATCTTGTTGCTGACGTTTGTGCTCAACAGAAATTAAGGAACAATCACTATATAAGAAACCAATATCTGGAGCTCAAAGGCAGGAACATTGGTTCCCTTAGCATCTTCTCATTCATCCAGAACTCAAACTGGTAGGGGGTTGGAGGGAGGGGAGATGAGGAAGAAAGAAAATGGGCAACACAGATGGAATGTTATTTATCTGATGTCATCAATTTTCACTCATTCCCCAACAAGTGGGACAGAGTCCCCAGCTATATGAATCCTGGGTAGACTCTAAGGAAGGATATTCCTGAGCACTGTTAGGCCAAAGGCTGCTCTTCCCCTAGAGACTAGATCCAATTTGTAATGAGCAATAAAGGTATGAGGATTACCCCAAGCTGCAGCTGCACAAACATCGTCCTTGGAAAAACTGGTTAAAAATAATGATGAGGCTTGCCATGGACCTGGCTGAATGAGCTCAGAGGATTTGGCAAAAACAAACCCAATTTTTGTAGAGAAAGGAAATGCAATCAGTTAGCCACTTGGCTAAAGTTACTTTGGTAACTGGCTTGCCCAATTTTGATTCCAAAAAGGATACAAACAATTGATCTGATTTTCTGAAATTTTCTGTTCTATATGAATAGAAACTTAAGTGCCTGCGAACATCAAATAAGTGTAACGCATATTCTCCTTTATTCATGAAATTTGGAAAGAAAACTGGAAGACTGATGGTGGATTCTGACACCACTTTAGGAAGGATGAGTTGGTTCCTAATGATATCCTATCTTTATGAAAAATCAAATGAGGCTTAGAAAACAGGGCTTGAGGTTATAAGACTCTTTTAGCATAAGTTATGGCAACTAAAAAGATAATTTTCCAGGTTAAAAATTTTAGTTCACATTTCACTGATGGTTCAAATGGAGATAGAGTCAAAGCTGTTAAAACTAATTTTAAATCTCATGGTGGAGTAGGATCTTTAATACGGGGTCTAAGAAAGGTTTCCCCTTATAAAGGCCTTACAAAGTTTTGAAGAAGCTAAGGTGGAATTGTTTACTCCTATGTGAAAATTAGAAATGGCAGCTAGTTGTACTTTAATAGTCGAGCAGCTAACACCTTCATTAAAAATTGTAGCCAAAAACTCAAGAAGTTTAAGTACTGGTGCTGAAAAAAGGTCATTGTCTTTATGTTGTGCCAAAAAAGAAATTTTTTCCATTTACTTCCTAGTGGAAGTTTTACGGGAAGACAAAAGAATCTGACACACCAGACAGGAGAGGAGAGCCTGGGTTATCTAGATATCAATGGAAATGGAGAAATATGTAACTTACTAAAACTTGGCATCTGTGTTAGCCATTTTCATTCTTCTTCACAATTATGTTACAGATCCAACCTTAGGATCCGACTCGGCCACATTTTTACAGACGTAGGTTCCAGCCTTGGTCTCCTCCCTCTACCTACAATGCTCCACAAAGTACCCAACCTAATCGGATCGAGTTTGCTGCTGTCATTTTCTTATATGCTAAAGAGGCTTAATAAAATCTAAGGAAAGAAAAAGGAAACCAGAGGCTTAAACAAGGGAATGCAGTGCCCCTGTAAAAAAGCTCCATAGATCCTCTAGGAACTCCTAGGCTGGGGGATGGCTGGGAGGGAAGGTGAGGAAGAATGAAAATGGGCAACACATACCATTGGTAAGTACATCACTTATACATCTGATGTTGTTCTTTTCATTCTTCCTCATGACTGGGCCAGAGTCACCAGCTATATAACTCTTGGGTGGCCTCAATGAAGGATATGCCACAGCACTGTTGAACCAAATAACGCTATCCTTCTGGAGACATGTCCAGTTTGTAATGTGTCACAAACGTATGAGATTTTGACCAAGTGGCTGCTGCGCACATATCAATCGAGGCTCTAGAGGAGAAAGCAGCTGATGCAGCCATAGATCTGGTAGAATGGGCTTTAGGAGAACAATTCAACTTCAGACCACAGTTGGAATAAATCAAAGATGTACAGTCTGCAATCCATTTAGCTAGCATAACTTGGGATACTGCTAGGCCTAGATGGTTGGGGAAAAGGACACAAACAACTGATCAGATTTCCTACAATGCTTCATTCTGCGAAGATAAAAACGTAATTGACCTTGATCAAGATGATGTAACAATTACTTGCCCTTATTGGCAAAATATGTAAAGAAAACTGGCAGTTGTATCAACTGATTAATGTTAGATTCTGTAGCTACTTTGTGCATGAAATATGGATTTGTATGAAGGGAAACTATCTTTGTGAAAACTACTAAAAGATGACTTTGAAGAAAGGACCTGATCTCTGAAATTTTTTTAGCTGATGTGAAGGCCACAAAAAGACAGTTTTCCAAGAAAGGTACTTCATTTCACAATCACTAGCTGGTTCAAAAAGCTTTTGAATTAGACCTTGGAAGATAACCATGAGAGCTCAAGAGGGAGGCAGGTCCTTAAATCAGAGATCTAAGAAAGAAAACTCCCTTCATAAAGGCTTTGCATAACCTAGACATGGACAGGGGGGTCCTGAAAAATCTCCTGCATGAAAATTGGATGCTGGACAGCACCAGTGGTTGAAAATCAGATTTCCTACTGACGGATTGAGGGACCACTTGTGCGAGATCAGAATGGACCTGCCGAGTTTGTGTGCAAAAAAGTTAGACTTCCCCAGTATATGAGTTGTACTCAGAAATCGGTCTGAAGTTATTGCCCATTCCCAGATCTTCATGGCCTTCCTGCACAAAGGATATGATTTGGTTCCTCTGTTTGATGATGTACTAGACCACTGACATAATATCCATCTAAATCGCAATAGGCCTGGAAGGAAGGGAGTCTTGGAAGGCCTGCAGCGCTAGGAGTACTGCTGGTCATTTCTAGGACACAGATATGCATGTTTGCCTCTTCGGGGGGCCAGGTGCCTTGGACGGTCTTTCCCAAGAGGTGCCCCCATGCCTAATTTGGGAAGTGGCCATGGTCACTATGGCCTTGGGCTGAGAAAGGATGAAGGGGCAAGCCTTGTAAAATCCCATCTAAGTGAATCCATCACAAGAAGTAATTTTTGCATGCTTGAGTTATTCTGATCTGGGTGGACAACAGCTGGGGCAGAACAGACCACTCAGCTGCTAGGGTCCATTGAAAAATTCTCATATGGTAGCTTGCTAACGGAACTAGAACTATCGCAGGAGACGATGATCCCAAGGAATGGAGAATTAATCGAGCTGGTACAGAAGATTTTTGGATTATCTTTTTGATTTGAACTTGAAAAGTCTGTACCCTTAGTAAGGGAAGGGAGGCTGTCACCGATACCAGATTGAACAAGACCCCTATGAACTTAATACCTGACATGATTTTAGTTGAGAATTGTTTTGATTGATGGTAATTCCCAGGTGAGGGCATAGTCAGAGTACATAACCTTGTGCTTTTATCAGCAGATGCCTGGTCGGAGCTGTTATGAACCAGTTGTCCAAGTAAGGAAACACCCGGAATTCCTGCAGTCTAAAGTTGGCTGCTATTACTGCTATGTATTTGGTTAACACCCTGGGGTCTGTGATGAGGCCAAAGGGCAGAGCTCTGAATTGGTAATGATTGGCTGCCAGCTGGAAGCGTAGGTATCTTCTGGATTGTCTGTTCATTTTTGTGCGATAGTACACTACCTGAAGATCTGTTGAGCACATCCAGCTGTCATTGTGCAGGAAAGGCGAAATGCACTGAACCGTGACCATCTGAAACTTCGTGTACTGAACTGATTTGTTCAGACTGCTGAGATCCAAAACTGGTCTCCAGTCCACTGTTTTCTTCAGCACTAAAAAGATTCTTCAGTAACTTCCGGATTCCTCCTGGACTGGGAGCCCTCTTGGATAACATTTTTTTAGCAGCTTTATTTCTTGTGGTCATTCTTTCTTCTGACTGGGTGGAACATCATGAGTTTTCTTTACCATTAAAGGGGGTGAAGGGAAAAGGCAATTATATAAATTCTTGAAATAATCCTCTGCATCCATGTTATCTTTTGTAATCCCTAGCCAGGCTATCTGGTGCAGGGATAGATGACCCCCCAACTGCCTCCAGAGGTGGACAATCGCTCCTCCTTTCAGGAGTTGCTGGTAGGATCTGTCAGAGAAAGTGTCCCTAGATCTTTGGTTCTGCAGGCTTCCTCTGATGCACGGGTGTCATCTTCCATTCGAGTTCCCCCCTCTGCCTCTGGGGGAACCATCTCCACATGGATTATTGAAAGGACCCTGGGACTTTCTGAACCTTTTTCGTAACCTCATTAATTCCTAGAGAAATTTATTTGAGGAGTCGAAAAATGTACACCCACTACATACAGGGTCTTACCATCCTGCTCACAGCTTGACAGTGTGTTTTTAACCTTGGGGCTAAACAAAGTTCTGTTAAAGGGAGCACTTATGAAGGAAAACTTGAAGGGCTCCATGAAATTACACAGGCACATCCCCTAATGGAAATGCCTGACCCCACCCATCCTTGAGGTACCTCTTAAGCTGCACGTGAAATGAGCCTCATGGATGAATTTGAAACAGATTTTAGGGTAGCCAACTGTGAGGCAAGGGAACTCTCTGCCACTGAAGTTATGGTCCTAGAGAGGGATTGGTAAGTTCCTTAATCAAATCCCTCGGCAGTCTGATAAAGTGTGCCAAGTAATTCAGTGACTTAAATGCAAAGGTCGCCGAAGCATATACATATTTCTCAAATCTCTCCAGCTCTTTAGACTCCATATTATAGAGATGAACACAGGAACTCTGTTCTGCGAGTTCCCTTTTTGTGGCAACCACCGCTACGACCATGGCATCTACTGATACTCCTTTACTCCAAAATTCCCTACCTTTGAGTGGTACCAAAATCCTGTCTTGTCTCTTAGGGATTGGCTCAGAGTCAGGTTCCTTCCACTCCTGCCGAGAGATCAAATTGATGAGGTCGCTGGTAGGTGGAGTCACCCAGGAGGTAGATGGGCTAGATCCAAAGGCTTCCAGGAATACAGATTCCTCTTGGTAAGGGCTGTTGGTAGAGCAGCCAATCCCTTTGCTTGAGGATCTCCAGGATGTCTCCAAAGGAGACAATCAGGTGATGATTTGGGGATCCTCCTCCCTATCAAAATCAGTATCTTTCATGACTGATATCTGAGTAGAGTCCAAGTGTCTCCTTTTGAACTTAATCTTCTTAGGGACTTCTTCGGTGGAATGCTCCAGTGGAGTATCAGAAGATACGAGTATACCCTGCTGGGGAGCCTGGAGACTTTGGACTGGCTGTCCCTGTGGGGCAGAATGTTGAGGCTCAAGGCATAAAGACAGATGGGCTGGGGAAAAAGGACTGGGAGGGGGTATCATTCTTCCTCTATGAGCAGAGAAAATTCTCTCCACTACCTAAAAAGCAGAATGCCCCAGATAGAAAGAGGCTGATGGTGCAGAGAAGACATGTTTTTCAGACTTGTCAGCTCCTTCTGACCCAAAGGCAGATCACCTGAGGCAGGGTTTGGAGCCGAGCTGTCCAACGCTGAGGCTCCAAGGGGCAGAGACGGCTTCGACAACTTCGGAGTTGACTCTAGCATTTCACATCCAGCAATGACGAGCCGGTCCACTCAAAGATGGTATCATAGGTTCATAGGTAAGTACTAGGCTATCTGCCCATGGGCATTTATAAGCCTAGCCACGGAGTGATGGCTTTCGCCTTCCCATTAGATTAGTAACCTGGGCCTCTGTCAACAGGGCTCCTGAAGTGATCCCAGGGTAGAACTTACGATTACCCATCCACTCATCAACATTTCTCTTGAAGAGGGTCAGAGAGGAGCTCTGTCGAACATGGATTGGGATTCTTTTCCAGAGTGAGGGGAGTCGCTGGGACAGGAATCTATCCCTCCAGTATGTCCTGCTTATTGTTGTACATAGGTTCAAGTCGCTAGAACAAGTGGTTCTGAGGGATCTCGTTTTTTTTAGGTGAAGCATGTCCATTAGTTCAGGGTTTGACATGGCCCTACAGGTCAGGCATAGGTCACCTCTGAGCAGATGGTAAGCGACTGAGAAGAGCTGGAGCTTTTTTAGTCATGCTTCATATGGTAATTGTTTAAGGCCCTTAATCCTCTTAGTTAGGTACTTCTGTGGTCTTTCTAGTTGTTGCAGGTGTCTAGTGAGGTACATCCCAAATGGGGCATTGTACTCTATTATGGGCCTAATGAGTGAGGAGTAAAGGGGCACAATCACCTCCTTGGATCTGGATGAAAAACCCTTTGTGATCAGGTGTGCCACATACGATTTCCTGACCGTTTTGGCTATGTGGTTATCAAAGCACAGCATGCTATCTACTTGGGTACCCAGGTCCCTAATTAAGTCTTCTGTACTTAGTGGATTCCCATCTATGTGGTAGTCTGTAGGTACTTTGTTTTTCCCAAATGGGATTACTATGCACTTTTTGGCATTTAGCTTGAGGCCGTGACTTTGACACCAGGTGTTTGCCTCTGTGAGACCCTTTTGCAGGATGTCTGTGTCGGCTGGAGAGTCAGCTATTGCACCCAATTTACAGTCATCTGCGAACTTGGTTAGCCACAGTCCCTCTGCCTTTGTCTGCACTTCGGAGAAATTTAATACCTAACAGGAGGGGTCCTAGGACTGAGCCCTGTGGAACTCCGCTTGTGACTGGTTTAGAGTCAGACATGGCACCTGTCACTCTTACCGTGTGGGTTCTGAGAGCCAATTGGCAACACATCTCTTGACATGGGGGTTGATAGTTAACCTGGTGAGTTTGTCTATGATTCCTGAGTGTGGGATGGTGTCGAACGCCATCAGAGTGGAAGACACAAGGATCTTTGAATCAAACACAGACGCTTCCAGGATTCCCAGATCCAAGTGCTCTAAAACCAAAGGTCAGATCACAGAAGGAGTCAAAATAGGTGTAGTAATACTGATAAAGGTCTCCAGCCCCAGAGAAGGAGCCAGGAGAGCTCTCATCTGAATTTGTGTTGAGAGATATTTCCCCCATCATCCTATCCACATCTGCTTCTGGCAGACTTCTGGACAAACAAGAACTGGAAGCATCTGATGAGGTCCTGGAATGATGACATCTCTCTAGGAAAGGAGATGGAAGGTGGGAAGGTACGGCATCCAGAGATAAAGCATACTGGGTCTGGGGAAGCTTCTTCGGATCAGAGTGCATCAGATTAGGTAACAGAGATCTGACATCAGAATCTGTTACATCTGAAGGTTTCATTTTCAGATCCAGTGAAGCTGGATCAGATCATTTCAACACCTTAAGAGGTGGTTGTGCAGTAGGAGCAGAGCTGAGAGCAGAAGATCCAGAAGGGTCCGAAGAATGCTTCTTAGCCTCTTTTTTCCATGTTCTTGGAGGTTTGAGCCCCAGATATGGTCTCAGAAATAGTGATAGGAATTAACTTTTTTAAATATGTTTAGTCTTACAATCCACCACGGCCTGAGGATTAAAGGCCTTACATATTTCACAAGACCCATTCAAATGGGCCAGTCCTAGACCGTAAACACACAAATCATGCGAGTCTGATAAAGGGATTTTGTAGCTACAGGCCTTACATTTCTTAGAACCTGATGGTTTTTCAGCCATTCCAGTCTCCACTAATAAGAAAAGGAGAAAAGGGAAGAAAATATATATATATATATATATATATATATATATATATATATATATTTTTTTTTTTTTTTTTTTTGGAAAAGAAAGAAAGAAGAAAGTGAAATGAAACATTACCAACCATGGTAACTGAAGGAGCTACTGTAAGGGTATAAAATAAGAAAAGAAAATACCAACAATGGTAATATTAATTTACACTAGAAGGCATAGAAAGCGTAAGACAGGAATATTATAGAATACAAATTGAAAGGCTAGATACATCAAATCGTTTTCCTCACAAACACCATAGCTTGAGAGCTAACTGTGACCACCTCTGTAAGCGAAGGAGGCAAATGAGATCTGAGGTATGGAGGGGGACTATGGCATTATAGGGGAGGGAAAAGCTCGAGAATTTTCAGTATCCACGAGCTGCAAAAAGCAGCCAAATCGGATCAGAGGGACAGATCCAAACCCACTTGTTGAGGAACAAATGAAAATTGACATCAGATCAGAAATTGTGGGAACAATACAAGAATAATATTTTGGAGAAGTGAGGTTTAAGGGAAGGCCTGAGTTGATCATTTTATTTCTCTTCTTCCTTTAGTCACAAATGTATGCAAAAATGTATATGTAACCAAACTGCAAATATTATATATAATGCAGAAAATGAAGACATACTGTATATTGCCTATGTATGTGAGTATTGGAGCTTTTCGCCCCAATCCTTCTCTGAAAAGTGCATCTATCCCAGTCTAGAAAGATAAATAAATAAATAAAATAAATAAATGTAATACAAATAAAACACATTATCTATAAAATGATAAGAATGAACTTCCAATGGCACACCAGTAACTGTAAAAAAAAAAAAAAAAAAAAAGGAGAGATGAACCACCACTCTACAGACAAGGAAATCACATTGTTTTGCCACATTCATGGGAAAAGCTATCAGACAATCTTCCACTACAGCACCCTTGCACATGCTTCCCTCAAAGCAGCTGATAAGTGTGATCCTCCTCTAACTCTAACAAACCCTCATATATCTTCATTTTTGAAGATGAGGACCAGTATCATAGTACATTTTGCTACAGGTAATGTCCTATCTTGTATGCAAAGCTGAAATGGGATATGCATTTCTAGTTGCCTAATCTGCAAAACACAAAACCTTTTGTAATTTGTTTTTCTATGCTGAATACCTTATACTAAATCAATTTACAGTGGATATAAAACTTTTATACCTTTAATGTGAACTATAACATGTACAATTCAATTGAAAAACAAACAAATCTATTAGGGGAAATATATAAAAAATAAAAAAACGTACAATACACTGGTTGCATAAGTGTGCACACCCTTAAACTAATACTTTGTTGCATGTGCACACCTTTAAACTAATACCTTGTTGAAACACCTTTTGATTTAATTACAGCATTCAGTCTTCTTGGGTACACACCTGCCATCAATTAAAGAGACTCTGAGTAACCCCAAATAAAGTTCAGCTGTCCTAGTAGGATTTTTCTGACATTTACTCAGTTGCCTGCTACAGCAAAAGCCATGGTTCACAGAGAGCTTACAAAGCATCAAAGGGATCTCATTGTTGAATGGTATCAGTCAGAAGGGTACAAAAAAATGTCTACAGCATTGAATATACCATGGAACACAGTAAAGACAGTCCTCAAAAAGTGGACAAAATATGGGACAACAGTGACGTTGGAAAGAACTGGATGTCCCTCCAAAATTGATGAAAATAAGAGACCTGCAGCAACACTGAAGGAGATGCAGGAATTTCTGGCAAGTACTGGTTGTGTACTACATGCGACAACAACCTCCCGTATTCTCCACATGTCTGGACTACGGGGGTAGGATTGCAAGACAGAAGCCTTTTCTTACACAGAAAAACATACAGGCCCAGCTAAAATTCGCAAAACAATACATCAAGTCTCCCAAAAGCATGTGGGAAAATGTGTTATGGTCTAATGAGACTAAGGCTGAACTTTTGGCCACAGTTCCAAAAGGTATGTTTGGCACAAAAACACTTTGCATCAACAAAAGAACACCATCCCCACAGTGAATCATGGTGGTGGCAGTATCATGCTTTGGGGTTGCTTTTCTTCAGCTGGAACTGGGGCTTTAGTCAAGGTGGAGGGAATTATGAACAGTTCCAAATACCAGCCACTTTTGGCCCAAAACCTTCAGGCATCTGCTAGATAGCTGAAGATGAAGAGGAATTTCACCTTTCAACATGACAATGACCCCAAGCATACACATCCAAATCAACAAAAGAATGGCTTTACCAGAAGAAAATTAAAGTTTTGGAATGGCCAAGCCACAGCCCAGACCTAAATCCAATAGAAGATCTGTGGGGTGACCTGAAGAGGGCTGTACACAACAGATGCCCTTGTAATCTGTCAGACTTGGAGCGGTTTTGCTAGGAAGAGTGGGAAAATATTGCCAAGTCAAGGTGTGCCATGCTGATAGACTCCTACCCAAGAAGACTGAATGCTGTAATTAAATCAAAAGGTGCTTCAACAAAGTATCAGTTTTAGGGTGTGCACACACAACAAAGTATTAGTTTAAGGGTGTGCAAACTTACGCAACCAGAGTATTGTATGTTTTTTTTTTATATGTTCCCCCCAACAGATTTGTTTGTTTTTCAATTGAATTGTACAGGTTATATGTCACATTAAAGGTGGGAAATGTTTTGAAATGATTTATTGTGGTCTTTTTTTTATATCACAAAAACCTGGCATTTTAACAGGGGTGTGTAAACTTTTTATATCCACTGTATGTACAAAGTATAGTTTTAATAAATACAAAACATTTTGCTATGAAAATTACTTCAGCGTGAAACTGAACCCTTTCTTCTTGGATCACTGCTGTTAAAGGGTTATGCCATCAAAATGTAATTCACACTAAATGAAAATCTAAGAGCAGTCCCCGAATGTATCATGTACCTTGTACTTGCAGTTGAAGATCAGCATTTCCACAAGAATAACCAAAGGATGTTTTTTGGTAATTCTTTCAGTTTATCCTTCTACCGCACAGCTGTGGTTACAGGGAGCCTGTCCTGTCTAGAAAACACTAGCAGCTGAAACTCATTTGTACAATCATTACTGTGCGACTGCCCTGCTTTTCCCTGGAAGGTTTAACTACCAGTGTACTAGGGATTATCTTATCCTTGCAAAGGTACAACCTCAGAGTTAGTAAATGCAAACAGACAAGAGTGTAGGACGTACAAGGGAACTTGCCCCTGCAAAAAATATTTTTTTGAAGTTCTAAGTGCTGTTTGCATTAAAAAACTTTCACTCATTTAGGACTTCAATTGTGTGAGAAAATCACAAATTAATCGAGAGCTCATCAAGGAGTCATTGTTACAAGATGGAAAAATAGCAATTACTGGCTCCAAACACAGAAATTTAACAGATACAGGTTCTTATTCAAACACAATTTACATTTGGAGCAAGGTGCTGCCGTCAAATTATTAACGGTATACAAGAGAACCATGATTCCAAAAAAAATGCTTTTATGCATTATATGCAAGTGAAGATGTGCAAGTTTTTGATGTCATCCTAGCTTATACCCAATTCCAAAAAATCCAGTCAGTGGAGGAAATACAAAATGATGGTGTACTCCTGAAAATCTAGCCATGCTATGTAAATGCACTTAGTGGGATATAATTAAGAGCAACTACAATGTTAAAGAGGGCTTGATATAGTTAAAAGGAGCATCAGAATGCAAGAAATATTGCATATCATATGACTGTGTATTTCAAGTCACAGGTAAGTTGGTGTATTTACAGTACAGGTAGGTAGTCTACAACCTCCTGTGCATATGAGGCATTCAGTGGAAGCCATTGCATAAGCACAGCCAGGCACCTGTTAATACAACACAATACCACCATCATACAATTCCTGCACATAAATAGACACACACTGTGCAAGTCACACACAGTAATAAATCCAATACCAAGATTTAAATACCCACACATCACCTTGCTCATGTCCTGACATTAGAGCGCGCATGCGCGCACACACACAAAACACACACATTGTATTCACCCTGCTCTCCCTCTGTGGACTAACTTCTGTGTCAGTCTGCCACAGTTTGCAATTATAGTTCTCCACATAGTACTCCTGCATACTACAGACAACGACCAGTAAACTCCACCGTCCAATGCCCATGCCATGTTTTCAGGCATCAGTGACCCTTCTCTATTTGGCCACATTTCTGAGAATGCCTAATCTCATCCGCAATCATTGTGCTCTGCCTCAGAATTTTCTGCATGCTGATTAAATTGAGTACACATGAAGAAATTCATGTGTACTACATACAATAAACTGAAATACGTTGTTACAGAGTAAATGATGGCTTACATGCAATATCTGTTGTACAGTATGGAGTATTGCGATTCCACTCATAAAACAACCCCAAGCTTGTTAAGCATCTTTCAGGCATCAGAAATGTGATTAACATGCTTTTGTGTTAAGCACTATTAAGATTGAGTTTTAGACTATGGATTAAAGGACAGTGCCACTTAGCAGAGAACAGTGGCAGAAGGCAAAACCACCTTAACCCTAACACCTATGTGGTCTGGGATGTCACACCTCTACTAGTCTACAGAGATCCTCGAATTCCAATGCATTTTCTGAATAATCAACTTAAAAAATATAAGCTAAACAAAAGCAAATATTTTTTTTAAAAAATCTGTTAAAACTGAACAAATATTAATGTTACCAGTACGGTGCATTCTTCATAATGATAAGTCAGGTATTCACAGTCTTTCCAAAAATACTTTAACACATAATACACACTGACCCAGAATTATGTCCTTTGCTAAACTTTCACAAATTGCCATATCTTAAAAACTATACAATGTAAACATATACTGTTAGAATACTTTTGTTACCAGAAGTAACCTTTCACATGACTGCAAGGAATTTCTCTAAGAGCATGTTTATTAAAATATTTACAGGAATATGAAAATGTAAAACTGATTGCATAACCAGCAATATAAATAACACGTGCATCTCTCTCAAGATGTGCAACTTAAAGTGCAAGTATCAATGGCGTTTTTTTTTTTTTTTTTTCAAAATATAAGGTATATGGAAATAATGCTTATTTTCATAATTGCTAACAACTAGCAGTATTCTACAGTAATGGTTTGATATAAAAGAGACTGACCATGAACTTTCCTGTCTCCGTCCGTGGCATTTCATACTACACTCCTCAACAGCATGCAGGTCTCTCAGTTAAGGAAATAAGCATAAGTATGAAAGTACGAATAATGCATGGCAGACAGTGATTAATTTCTCTAGTGTAGGACAGGTTAGATTAACAATCCTAGTACTGTTTTTTTTTAATTACTCCTTGCCCTTACTGATGATGCCT
Source organism: Protopterus annectens (assembly GCF_019279795.1). NCBI lineage: Eukaryota > Metazoa > Chordata > Ceratodontiformes > Protopteridae > Protopterus > Protopterus annectens. The sequence continues at coordinate 1,012,186,790 of NC_056732.1, forward strand.
GTTATTAGATGGTAAGTTACTTACAGAAACCAGACTCAAAGGTCAGGACACCATAAGGAGCTATGCGAGTTAACTGGAAGTATACAAAAAGGTGCTATAGGCGTGAATGAATTAAAAGCTTATAATCAATCTGCCACACCTACAAGTAAAAAGTGTGAGAGAATGAATTAACAGCTTTTAAAACAGTTTAATCTTTAGTGCGGACAGTTAATTTCTGCCTACTATTTGGCAGTATGTTTTACTGAATTTCAAAGGCTTTGCCTGACTAATCATTTTGCATTAGTAGTATAAGTAGCAGATAAATCTCTATCCACTAAAAAGAATTGTAATACTATCTCAACAAACCAAGTAACACTCGTGGAGGAAATAAGGCTCTATAAAACTTTTTCACCAACGTTTAATCCACAAAGTCTGATACACAGCAACACCAGGAACAAACCACAGGTCAAAAGCACAATAACACTGAATATCCACACTGCGTTTTCGTTTACACAACTTCCTCAGATATGACTGAATAAAATCAAAGTATTCCGTACACCTTTAAATACACTTACTAATGACCATAATTGATTAATAAATTAAGGAATCATTTCATAATTAATTGTGTACACTCCATAAGGGACCATACTAAAACCTGAGTCAGTTCATAACACACAATATCTACATTAAAAAATGTTAAAAACAAACATTACATTACATATTACTTCTAATAAATATTTATAAATAATTCTTCTAAAAATCTTTATATTATAATGACATATTTAGTTCATTAATCAAATATAAAACACACCTATGTCAAGTATATAAGTATTACTTAAACAAAAAGCGCCATCTAATGATGAAAAGGAGAATATTTGAATTGTGATACTATCTCATCCCCTAGTGTTCTGGACGTGTACATAATGATTGACCTCTTAAGCTTCATTCTCGAGGTGAAATCTCTTTTGTCATCCGTATCTCAAACATGTAAATTGGTTAGGACTGGTTATAATTTCTATGTAGTACATGAAATGTCAGCTGCATTCCAATAGGTAAAAAAATCCATTAGTGGCATTTTCATTGTACTTTACTCAACTAGCTCTGCTTGGAAGTTCACCATTAGGCATTTGACACTATCCACAGGCTCAAAGCAGAACAGTTCTGAACATGATCTTGACCTTTTAGAACACGGCTCATTAATTTCTTAAGTACTTAAAACAGATTTCTTATTTCACAAACAGGATGCAAACGTTTCAAAATAGAAAATAAGCAAAAGGTTCAAAATTGAAGTTTCACTGGTCAAACTACATCACACACATACCTGTCAACCTGGAAACATCAAAAATCTGGACAAGGCCATGAAACATAGGTACAAATCTGTATGCCGATTAACAAAGTTTGCAGGCGATACTGTAGTTGAGGGGCTCACCAGATGCGCAGTAGCAAGCCCCCCCAAAACCCACCCATTCACTAATATGCATTCCCTCCGAATGTACAACCGAAAAAAAAGTGAACTGACATGTTAATACGACAGTATATATAACAGTAAACTGTTACCAACATCTGTAATTAACAAGTTTTATTGCACTATAATCTGTAATTAACAAGTTTTATATTATAATTATTATTACATTATAATCAGCAAAGAAACAAAACCCTGAAAACAAATCAGGATTTTTACTATGTTAGCATTATAGTTCTCTATATCAGAGTCGGAATGCAATGATGGTTCAGTATCCCAATTAATGCCCAAATGGACTTTTTTTTTGGTGCTGGTGTCACAGCTGACTCTTCCTCAGTGTCATTGGCAGGAGCTTTACTAAGAACAGCTTCTTGGGAATTCGCATACGTGATTCAGCAAGTTAACAAATAAAGTATCAAAGTCATTGCCATATCTGCTCCTTCACATAAACTCGTCCAGGTAAGCTAGGCACCATGCGCGGACGGGTGTGCCATTCATGCCCTTAAAGGGACAATCCCAGTGTTTAAAATTCGGGTCCATAGTAAAGCTGATCAAAGTAACACCCACTTTACTACGTCACTCACATCCCCACCCACAGTGTCATTTTTCTTTAAAACTTCCTGTATATGTTCAATCCCAGTCCTTATTTAGCGCCCAGTGTTAACTTACATCTCTGATTTATGTTCCTACACATTTAAAGGGGCACTGTACACTTTGCAAAACCAGTTCCTTGCTTCGGACTGAAATCTAAACATTGCCACTCACTTTGTTAATCACTGCCCACTTTCTGACATCACTCCTGAGCTATTGTACATTCCCGCCCACGGCATCAATTTTCTTTTAAATCCATGGGTTAATTCCTGTTTTTGTTACCTGTTAAATTCTCTGTGTTTTACATTTTGGTCTGTCTTTTTTTTTTTTTTCAGCTTTATGACAGATAGTACTGTAATGGTTAAATGCCGATACAGTTTCCGTATTTGCGGTAGCGCCTTTTTAACACAAACAGGAGTTCTCAATTCATCTATAAAAGGTGGAAAAGATGACATATAAATCTAAAAGTTTGTTTTTGTCTTTGGACTATCATTCCTGTGGTTACCCAGTTTATAAATCTAAAAGGGATGCATCTCAACTGACAAAAGTGCATAATGCAAAACAGAAAATAATGGTGAGAGATTTAAAGGTAGATGCTGTACGTAGATAAATGTGATTAGACATAAGAACCTAACATGAGTGAGGAGAGCACCTTCAGTGAGTGCAGTCTAACATACAGAATGCTGACACTAATATACTAAGGAGAAGATGTCTGTTCTGTGAATACAGCTTTGCTTATATACAAATTATGTTATTGTGTACACATCTTCTCATGATTATTACCAGGAATTGTAGGATTATTGATCAAAAGATACGACAATTACTGTGCGATTCCTTTTTGCCTTGCTTGAGATAGACTTCAGAACAGAAACACCACCATTGTAAACAATCACCAAACACATCATACTAGAATCAAAATAATTTCTCTGCTCATGCAACTTTTATGTTACAGACCCATCCTGATTTTGCCGAAAACTTGTGGATAACCCATTAAATAGTAATAAATAAATAGTCATGTTCATGGGACACGGATTTATAATTCTTAAAATTGAGAATTCTAGCCAATTGTTTTTAAAAGGATCTTCTCTATTACTTTGATGCCATTACATTTTTTGGAGGCAGACTTGCCCCAAAATACAAGTGCAGACCTTAAAGAGGCTAATACAAATTCCACCCAACCCAAACATCGAATTGCTGCGACTGCTGTTGGCTCACAGCAATGAAAATTGCCAAAAGCACTGCAGTCAGCATTGTTAGTTACTCTATATGAAAACCATTGTCATCTTGTTTTCTATTTTTTTATTTATCAGAAATTAATCAGTAGAGCTGAGCTACACAAAGAAAATAGGCTGTACATTTTTGCTGTCTGTAAAGCTGCAGATTATATGACTTTCTTTCAAATCCAGTTCTTCATACTAAACTGTGCACATTGCATTTGCAAAACTTGCATCAGTCCTGTCATAAGTTTCCTAAGTTATTAAAGTGCACGGTACTGTATTATCTGTATTTTGCCACCCTTGACTTAACTCTGGAAATTGTGACTTAGAGGGAAAAATAATGCAGCATCTGGGATAAGTAATGATATGTTCTGTGAACAGAATAGTAAACATTATTCTCACATCTTATTCAGTGCTTGGTGTATGCTTGATATAGCTAAATCTAAAGTGTCATGACAACTGCACTACTCCCCAAGAGATGATGTGATAGCATTAAACAAAAAAAAAAAAAAAAAAAACAGCGTATCATCATGGAACTTATAAACAATGACACTGGTAATCTCCAAACTCAGGACCTCACCCAGTTCGGGTTTGTAAAAGGCAGATCATGTCTCCTAAACCTGATAGACTTCTTTGAAGCAGTCACCAAAGCCATAGATGAGGGTAAGGTGGTTCACACAGCTTATCTAGATCTCGCCAAGGCTTTTGACACCATCCCCCACTCTGGAATTATAGATAAACTCACTAAACTAGGTATAAATCCCTATGTCACAAGATGGGTAGCCAACTGGCTCATTGACAGAACCCACACTGTGAAAGAAGCAGACTCCAAATCCAGCTTCAGACCAGTGACAAGTGGAGTACCACAGGGTACTGGGTCCTCTCCTGTTTGGTAAAGTACAGGCCAACACAGAAGGTCTTTGGCTAACGAAGTTCGCAGATGACTGCAAACTAGGAGCCATAACCAAAACTTCAAAAGATGTGGACATCCTACAAAAGGGCCGTGCTGAGACAGATGCCTGGTGTCAAAGCCATGGCCTCAAGCTTAATGCCAAAAAGTGCATTGTCATTCCTTTTGGTAAAAACTCAGTACCCATGAACTACCACATAGGTGGTAGCCTATTTAACACCGAAAGTGTGATAAGAGACCTTGGGACACAGGTCGACAGTAGTCTCTCCTTTGATAATCACATCGCCACAGTAGTCAGGAAATCCTTCTATGTGGCACACCTCATCACAAAAGGTTTCTCATCCAGGAAAAAAGAGGTCATTGTTCCCCTCTACTCGTCACTCATTAGACCCATTAGAGTGTACAATGCCCCTTTTGGTATGTACCTCACAAGACATCTACAACTGGAAAGGACACAGAAATACCTCACAAAGTGGATTACCGGCCTCAAAGAGATGCCCTATGCAGACAGTCTCAAAAAACTGCAGCTTTACTCCGTTGCATATCGCCTACTCAGAAGCGATGTCTGCCTAACACACAAAGCTATGTCAAACCCAGAGCTTTTAGACATGCTCCACTTAAAGAAATCCCAAACCCTATGAGCTACACGCTCTAGGGACCTAAACCTCGTCACCACAATAAACAGAACATGCTGGAGGGATAGATTCCTGTCCCAGAGACTTCCCATACTCTGGAACAAACTACCTATCTATATCAAACAAAGCTCCTCATTAGCACTCTTCAAGAAAAATCTTTATGATTGGATGGGAAATAGGAAATTCACCCCGGGGATCACTTCTGTGGCTCTACATGACAGTGGCACAGGAAAATAATTTTCTTGGGTGGCGAAAGCCAGGGTACCTTTGGCTAAGCTTATATAGGCCCTAGGGCCAATAGCCTAGTACCTACCTATGAACCTATGAAATATATTTAATAGTTAAAAATTATCTGTGATATGAGGAATTTATCCCTCATTACTGATATTGTCTCTTACTCTTGAATGAAAAAAGTTATATTAAAGCTATATTAAATAGTTAAATAAACTATGGAATTTTGTTAAAACTTGTGACTACCAATGAATATTGAACTTTGCAACTTTAAAATTATGGAATCTTGTTAAATTGTGTGTTTTCCTATGATTACTTGTTTGCTATGTAGAAATCTCCTACTTGTTCGTTCTTAATCTGTGGAGCTTTTCTCCCTGGGCCTCCGCTGAAAATGGACATGTATCCAGTCGGACTCTCCCAGTCAACAAATGTAAAATAAAATAAATAAGCAAAATAAATAGCTTCACTGTGGCCAATAAAGCTTCAAAACATCAATGTATTTGCTTATTTGTAGCATAGATTGTAACTTTTACATTCAAGAGTAAGAGACAAAGTCAATAATGAGGGATAAATTCCTCATATCACAGATAATTTTGACTACTACTTTAGTCCACTCAAAAATTTAGTAGAATGTCAGGTTTTATGCCAGTTTTCATTTTCTGAAGAATAAGAGGTTTAAAACTTTAATGTTCAGTATTACTAACTGATTGCAATCCTTAGTGATTTACCAGAAAATATAAACTTTTACAAAGGAAAGTGCAAAAATGTGAGACAAAGTCAATGATGGCCTACAAAATCAGCAAAATTTGAGAGCATATCTCTAAATCTTAGTGCAAGAATTCTGACAAAAAACAAACATAATGGGGGAGAGGCCCCAAATCAGGGACAGATTTTAAATTTTGCTCTGATAAACTTCTAAAGTTGTTACACTCACCAATATTGCATTAGTTTGCATTTTCTGAAGAATATGAAGTCTGAAACTCGGTGTTAGTCAAAATCGATATCTAACTCCTTCATGTGCCTGATCTCTCATACATCAGAAGGAGCAACTAGAGCGGCAGGTTCAGGCATTTTTCTGAGACGTCATGCCTGGATGCACTTGTGTAATTTCACGGAACCCTTCAAGGCTTCCTTTCTCAACGCTCCCATTGAAGCCTCTTCATTGTTCATACCCAAGGTTAAAAGCACATTGGCCAGATGTGAACAGGACGGTAAGACCCTTTCTGCTGTGGGTGTCCATTATTCTTCCCCTCAACGGGCTTTCTCCAAAAACCAGAAAGAGTGGGATGATATGGCACAAAAAGTCTCTAGGTTCTTTCCGTGACACACAGGCAGAGTTCTCCCCAAGATGCAGAGGGGGAAACTCACAGGGAAGATGCCCTTTCGGGGCAGAGGGGGTCTGCGTAACCAGGGTTCCAGGGATTCTTTCCTTGGCCAATCCTACCAGCGCTCCTGAAGAGCGGCCCATCTGCTTTCCGATGGAAGTGGTTGGGGGTTCTTTCTCTTTGTACCCTTCTGCCTGGCTAACCATTACCACTGATTCTTGGGTACAAAGGATAATAACCAGAGGTTATCATATCCCCTTCGACCTTTGTCCCACTCCTCTAACAAGTTTACCCAACGTTACACCCAGTCAAAGGGAAGAAGCAGCATTAGAGATTTCAAAGCTGCTAAGAAAAAGAGTCATCCAAATACTCCCTCCAGATCAGATAGGATCTGGATTCTACTCAAGACTATTTTTGGTGCCAAAAAAAAAAAAATGGGGACTGGAGACCAATTTCGGATCTCAATGTATTGAACAAGTTTGTAAAAGTACAGAAATTCTGGATGGCCACAATACAGTCTATCCTTCCGCTTTTGGAAAAAGATGATTGGATGTGCTCGATAAATCTTCAAGATGCCTACTACCACATAGAAGTGGACAGACCATCATGAAGATTCCTTCACTTCCGTGTGGGAGCCAGTCATTACCAGTTGAGAGTACTGCCCTTCGGACTCTCTACAGCCCCCAGAGTGTTCACAAAGTGCATGGCAGTCATCACAGCTCACTTGCGACTACAAGGATTCCAGGTGTTTCCATACCTAGATGACTGACTCATCTCCGCCCCCACCAGACATCTACTGAAAGAAGCCCTGGCATACACTCTTCTCACTGCAGAAAGGCTAGGCATAACCATAAACCCTTCTAAAATCCAATCTCACCCCATCTCAGTCCACAGAATTCATAGGGGTCATCTTGAACACAAAGAATTGCAGAGCATCCATTCCGGAGCACAGAATTGTAAGGATAAAGCAGCAACTGATTCCCATCCTTTCAAGGGAGAAATCCACAGCTCATTCTGTTCTCCAGTTGTTGGGTTCCATGGCAGCCTCCATTACTATTGTCCCCCTGGCCAGGTTTCACATGAGGCTTCTACAATGGCTACTGCTCACCCAATGGTATTCCTTTAAGTACCCTCCTTCAGCCAAGATTCGGGTAACTCACAGGTGCAAGCAAGATTTAAACTGGTGGATGGCACACAATCTGTCACAATGGTCTCGCCCCTTCCCCCCCCAACAGCCCAAGGCTACACAGTAACCACGGACGTCTCCCTGATGGGATTGGGGGGGCTATTTCAGGGACAGACAGTCCAAGGTACTTGGTCCAAAATGGAGGCCCATCTGCATATAAATGTTCTAGAGCTGAGGGCGGTGCTTCTGGTGTTGCAAGCATTCCATCCCCTGATGCCATCTGGGACTACTGCGATACAATCTGAAAACAAGGCGGTGGTCTGGTACATCAATAAACAAGGTGGAACCAAATCTTACCCAATCTGTCAAGAGGCTATATGGCAATGGGCGATGGCTACCAACCGCTTTCTTCTAGCAACGCACATTCCCGGGAGTTCCAACGTGATAGCAGACAGACTCAGCAGGTGTATTCTACAATCTCATGAGTGATCCCTTAATCCTTTGATAGCGGTGGAGATTTTCATTCGCTGGGGTCTTCCTTGTTGCGTCCCCGACCAACTACAAATGCAGCAACTATTTTGCCCTAATTCCCCCTCCGGGACAGTCACCCAGGGACGCTGTAGTCCACGACTGGTCCTCGGGTCTACTTTATGCATTTCCACTTCTCCCCCTCATTCCCCAGTTTCTGAAGCAAGCCCGCCAGCTGAAGAGCAAAGTTATCCTCATAGCACCATATTGGCCTCGTCAGATTTGGTTCCCCCTTCCTTTGGCCTCACCTGCTAGATCAACCCTGGAGTCTCCATCCAACCCCGGGATTGATCTCCCATCCACAGAATCTGATTCACTCCAATTTGAACAGCCTGAAGCTCACAGCTTGGCTCCTCCAATTCCTTTGATTGCCAGGCAGAATGATCTTTCTTTGCCAGTACGTGACATTCTTACTGCATCTCGTAAGTCTTCCACCAGAATTACATATCTCAGCAAGTGGAAAAGATTTACTATTTAGCTGAAAGAAAAACAGGTAGATCCTTTTTCAGCACCAGTATCAATAGTACTGGAATATCTGTCTACATTATTTCAATGCAGTCTATCTGCCTCTACCATTAGAGTTCATGTGGCCGCAATATCTAATTTTCATGATGGTGTTCAAGACTCTTCTCTTATGTCACACAAATTATGCAAGACTTTCATAAAAGGTGTGAATCATCATTAGTCCTACAAGCTTTGACAATGCTACCTTTCGAACCAGCTTCTTCTTGCAACCTCAAATATTTGTCATGGAAAACCTTGTTTTTGGTCACCATTACTTCTGTCAGACGAACTTCAAGCCTTATGCATCAAGACACCACATTTGATTTTTCATAGAGAGAGAGTGTCATTGAGAACTAATCCTTCCTTTCTGCCAAAAGTGATCTCTGAAATGTCCATTAATCAAACCATTGAATTGCCAATTTTCTTCCCCAATCATTCAAACAGAGGAGAGTATTGCCTACATACCCTAGATATTCACAGGCAAATTCACTTCTACTTGAACAGGACTAAGACTTCTCGTAAATCAGACCAGTTATTTTTGACCTATTCTGGACCTAGATTAGGATGTGCTGTTGCTAAGGTCACATTGGTTAAATGGTTAAAAGACTGTGTAACCTTCATTTATAGAAAACGTAATATTCCATTAACTACTACCATAAAGGCTCATTCTGCAAGGTCGGTGGCAACTTCTGCTGCCTTCCATGCCAGAGCCTCTTTACATGACATTTGTGCAGCTGCAACTAGGGCTAGTCCTCATACCTTCATCAATCATTACAAGTTGGATTTGGCCTCCAGGGGAGGAGCATCTTTTGCTTCTATGGTGCTCAGGAATGTCCTTCCATGAGAGCCTCCCAGGAATTAAGGTAGCTGGGGACTCTGTCCCACATGTAAGGAATGAATGAGGATTAACAATATCAGATAAAGAAGTTAAGTCTTACCATAACATTCCATCTGTATTGTTGATCCTCATTCAGTCATTACGACCCTCCCTCCTTCCCCCTCCTGTGGCTTTTAGTGGATCCAACCATCCGGTTCTGTTAGGTCATTTGACCAGAGGTAGCCTCTACCTTCTTTTGACTTGCAAACTCAATCTGAGGTAACAGGGAGAGGGGAATTCTGGGTAAGAGTTTAGCTCGAGAGTTTGTAGCTGGCGCGAGCTTGGAAGATGGCCGGCTCGGTTCCAAGGTCAGAACCGGCTACCCACATGTAATGACTGAATGAGGATCAACAATACAGATAGAACGTTATGGCAAGACATAACTTCTTTTTTTCCTTATTTTAACCTTGCAGGGTCAAACCAGATACTGTGGGAAGGCAATACGGATAGGTTCTGTCTGTGGATGAAATGGGAAATGGTTGAACCTGCTGTTTTAATTCTAACTTTGCAGGACTAGTACACATTTGGTGAATCAAGCTCAAATACAAGCTGTGAAGACTGATTCTGTAAACCAATAATATGTGCATGTATTTTATATATATATATATATATATATATATATATATATATATATATATATATATATATATATATATGTGTGTTTGTGTGTGTGTGTGTGTGTATATATATATATATATATATATATATATATATACATATATATACATATATACATATATACATATATATACACACACACACACACACACACACACACACACACACACACACACACACACACACACACACATATACAGAGAGAGAGAGAGAGAGAGAGAGAGAGAGAATTTCTTTTTTTTTATCCTTTGAGGGTGAAACCGGAAACCATCGTTATACAATAGATATGAGGACTGTCTCTGAATGAAATGACTGGCCCTCCTGTTTGCTATTGTAATTCTGGATTTGCAAGACAAATTTGTATTTGTTTTTAGCAAGCTAGACAACAAATTGTAGATATTATTTCTATGCAGCAAATATATGTTAATGTAACCAATATTATTAATATTTTTATTCTGGCAGGGTCAAACCAGAGACATCTGTTAGGCAGTGGATATGCATTCTGTTAGTGGACGTAATGACTGTCCTTTTGTTTGCTGTTGCCATTGTGGTTTTGCCAAACTAATATATTTAGGAGAAGCAAGATGGAATACAACTTGTGACTACTGTCTATGTGCAAAAGTTGTTAATGAAGTCATTATTTTCTTTAACATGTTGATCTTTAACCAGGTACTGTGCTTAAGCAGTAGAGATTGGGGATATCTGGGGATAAAATTATTGGCTTTGCTGTTTGCTGTTGTAATTCTAGCTTTGCAGGTCTTGCAATGTATTTGGGTGAAACAAGGTGGAATAGAAGTCATAGCTAATGTTTATATGAGAGAAAAAATATATCAAAGTAACCATTTTTTTAACTTGGCAGGATCAAACCAATTGCTGTGGAGAGGCAAAGGGTATGGGGGCTGTCTGTGGATGAGGTGATTGTCCCTGCTGTGTGCTGTTGTAATTGGAACTTTGCAGGGCTAATGCATAATTGGGTGAAGCAAGCTGGAATGCCACCTGTAATTAATGTATTTTTGATTCACAGATATCATAATGTAATTATTTTAAAACTGGCTGTGTCGAACCAGATACTGTTGTCATGCAATGGCTGTGGGGTTAACAGCGGATGAAATGAATTAGCCTGCTATTTGCTGTTATACTTCTGGAATTGGAAAGCAAAGTTGTATTTGGCTGAATCACACTGGAGATCAAGCTATGACTTGTTTTTTTGAACCAAAAATACATCAATGTGATTTTTTTATATATTGTGAGAAGGTCACACGTCACAACAAGTACTGTTGTTATGTAATGGATATGGTAGCTATCTGTGGATGAAATAAAGTACAGTTTTGTACCTACCATAAATGTAGATGTCCGAACAGGATAGCATCTGCAGTCCTAACAAATGGGTTGTCCTGTCGTCAGGCAGCCCTTCGGTCGGCCGGATTCCAAAGTCTGGGTCTGGCCTCAGCTGGTGTCGCACTTCACCCGACGTAATCTCTGCTGGTCTTCGGGTATAAAGGCATCAGCCGACGCCATTTTCCTCAGTGTTTCTTGCCCCAGATGCCAGTTGCCCTCTTGGAAAACTAAATTTTGGATAAATGCCAATGTTTCCAAAAAAATAGTAGGCAAACACAAAAATAAGCATGTATGTACATATATACAAACAAATACACCATAAGAGATCCCCCCCTAGCTAGCTATTAGGAGGGTAAATACCCTAGGAGTACCACAGAGGGGAAGGAGGGTGGGTAATCCTGACTGCAGATGCTATCCTGTTCGGACATCTACATTTATGGTAGGTACAAAACTGTACTATGTCCTTCAAGGATGCATCTGCAGTCATAACAAATGGGTAGAATACCATAGCCAAACTAGGGGAGGAGGAAGAAGAATTATGGTGCAGTTAGGATCCCTTGCAATACAGCAGTGGCAAACCCTGCTCGGGATCTAGAGTATAGAGGTAAGTTGTAATGCTTGGCAAATGTATGCACGGAGGTCCAAGTAGCCGCCTCAATAATGTCCTTGGTAGCCACTCCTCGTAAGAAAGCTGTGGTAGTGGCTGTAGCCCTTGTAGAGTGAGGTCTTATGTTCTGTGGAATTTGCTTTCCATGGTAGGAGTAACAGAATCTTATGCAATTTCCCATCCACTTGGAGACTGTCTGTTTGGAAATTGCTTTTCCTTCCCTTCCTGTTGCATAAGCTACTAAAAGCTGGTCAGTTTTTCTATTGCCCTTGGTTCTGTCCAGGTAGTAGCGCAACTGTCTATGTACATCCAAGGTATGCAGCAGTCTTTCCCCCCTGTTCTGTGGATTGGGAAAGAAGGTAGGTAGGTGGATTGCCTGGTTTAGAGGCACTCTGGATACCACCTTAGGCATAAATGTAGGATTAGTTCTCATGGACACTCTATCTTGATGGAAGACTAGGAAGGGTTGTACTGCCATTAAGGCCTGTAGTTCCGAAACCCTTCTTGCTGAAGTAATTGCCAGTAGGAAAGCAGTTTTCCAGGATAGGTGTTGAAGATCTGCTGTTGCTGCTGGTTCAAATGGAGGGAGTGTCAATTTTTCTAGCACAAAGTTCAAGTCCCATGCTGGTAATGGTGGTTTCCTAGGAGGTTTTACATTCTTGATTCCTCTGAGGAACTGCCTGAGTAGAGGATGTGAGAAGACAGGGGATCAAGCTGTATTCTGCAGAAATAGCTGATGCATGTATCTTGATGGATGAATAGGACAGGCCTGTATGGAGAAGCTCTGCCAAGTACTCCAGGATGTTAGCAATATCTATCTTTGACACATCTTTTCCTCTTTCAGTACTCCAAATGACAAACCTTTTCCATTTTCCTGCATAGTTCCTTCTTGTTGAAGGTCTGCGGGCCTCAAGGATAATGTCTTTAACCCTTTGGGATAAATCTGGGTTAGTTGGTGTTATGTAATGTTCCAGGCAGTCAGTTGCAGAGTTTTTAGGTTTGGATGCATGATGTTGTAGTCGTTCTGAGTTAAAATCAAAGGCATCAGGGGTAGTGTCCACGTTCTCCCCAGAGACATGCTCCTCAGCAATGGATACCAGTGTTGTCTTGGCCAATTTGGAGCTATCAGAATTATCCTTGGACGTTCCTCTTTGATTTTCAGTAGTACCTTGTGCATCAAAGGAAGAGGTGGAAATGCATATGCTGTCAGGCCTTTCCAACTGATGGATAGAGAGTCCACCTTCCATGCAAGTGGGTGGTATGTCCTTGTGCAGAATTTCTTGAGCTGGTGATTGAGTGGGGATGCGAATAGGTCTATTTGTGGCATTCCCCATTTCTTTGTGATGGTCTTGAAGATGTCCGGGTGCAGCATCCATTTGTGAGCATCCGAGGTAGTTCTGCTTAACATGTCTGCTAGGATGTTTTCTTTTCCCGGTACAAATATTGCCTGTAACTGGATGTTGTAGCTCAGAGCCATATTCCAAAGGTCCAGAGTCATTCTGCATAGGGGGTATGAATGAGTGCCTCCCTGTTTGTTGATGTACCACATGACTGTGGTGTTGTCTGTCCTTATCATTAAATGGCCTTCTTTGAGGAATGGTCTGAAATTCTGGATTGCTAGTTTTACTGCCAGCATTTCTTTTTGATTTATGTGCAGGTGCAGCTGGTCTGGAGTCCATAATCCTTGTATGCATTTGTCCAGCATGTGTGCCCCCCAACCTAGGTCTGAGGCGTCCGTTGTGATGGTTTGGCTTGCTTGAAAGTTGTGGAAGGGCAAGCCTGGGTTTAACTGACATGCTTGAGCCCACCATAGGAACTCTTGTTTCAGGTATGGGATTAGTGGTATTTCGGTTTCTAAGCTGTGCCTGTGTTGAGACCATAAATTCTTTAGGTACCACTGTAGCTTTCTCATATGCAGTCTGGCATGGGGGACCAGGATTATGCAGGATGCCATGAAGCCCAGGGCCTGCAGTACTTTCCTTGCTGTTAGTTTGTTCTGCTTTGTTAATGCCAAGAAGTAAAGAGGGAGTTGTTCTTGTTTTTCTGCAGTTAGGAATGCCATCTGTTTTACTGTGTCCAATTACGCACCCAAGAAAGTTCTTGTTTGGGATGGTGTCAGTCTTGACTTTTTTAAATTGACTGTGTATCCCAGGGCTTGTAGTAAGCAAATGATCCTTTGTAAGTCTTTTGTCAGCTTGCTTTTGTTGTCCGCTTGTATCAGGCAGTCGTCCAGGTATGGATAAATTTGGATTCCCTGTAGCCTGCAATGAGCGATTACTGATGCCAGGCATTTTGTGAATACTCTGGGCGCAGTAGATAAGCCAAAGGGCAATGCTGAGAATTGATAATGCTCTGATCCTGCAAGAAATCTGAGGTATCTTCTGCAATTTGGTCGTATGGGGACGTGCAGGTATGCCTCCTTGAGATCTAGAGTTACCAGCCAACACTCCTTGCCCAGCATGGGAAGAAGTTGCTGTAGGGTCAGCATTTTGAATTTTGGGACAATGATGAAAGTGTTTAAGGCGGACAGGTCGAGAATAGGTCTCCAACTTTTCTCTTTTCTTGGTACTAGGAAGAGTCTGGAGCAGAATCCTTTGCCCTGTTCTGTTGGTGGTACTCTTTCCACAGCTCTCATCTTTGTTAATTGAGCTATCTGCTTTAGAGCTTCTGTTTTCTGGTTTGGAGGTAGGTTTGGCATTCCTCTTTTTACTGGTAAGGTGTGGAAGTGAAACCTGTAGCCTTGGTCTATGGTCTGCAAAATCCACTTGTCTTTTGTGATATAGTGCCAATTTTTTGAAAATAAGGCTAACTTTCCGCCTAAGGGTGCTGCTATTTGTTCCCTGGTAGGCGGTGTCAGAGTCAAGTCACTGTGATTGTCCTGTTGCAGTGGCAGTGGTTGTGTCTGTACCTCGCTGGTTATTGCCTTGCCACTGGCGTCCTCTGTAGGCACCTCCTCTGGATTGATTTCTGCCTCTGGAACGCCTATTCCTGCCTCTCTGAGATTTAGAGGAGTCTGGAAAGGACCAATTTTTGGAAGGCCAGTTCCTGCTAAATCTTGGGGGCTGAACCTGTAAGAAATCTTTAACTGTTTGTACAGATTTTGCCTTCTCTTCCATTTTCTTCATTACTTGCTGAGCAGGAGAACCAAATAGACTGGCCTTATCCATAGGAGCATCTAACAGCTTTGCTTTAACATGATCCGGCAAGACCTGTTCTTTCAACCATGCATGCCTTCTTATAACTGTGCCAGTCATGGCTGATCTAAATGAAGCCTCCAGTGCATCATAGCCACATTTTAAGGAATGGTTACTAACCTGCTGAATGTTATTCACCATTTCTAAAACATATTTCTTATCTAAGGAGTCATCAGAGGACAGTTTCTTAGTTAACTGATCAAGCATAAACTCTTGGTATTGGATCATATGAAACTGACAGTTCAAAGCTCTAGCTGATAGAGTAGCAGAGGTGTAAACTTTTTTACCCCATCTCTCTAATGACCTGGATTCCCTTTCAGAAGGGAGAGGGTTTTTTGCTGAGGTCGAAGCCACTGCCTTAGGCCCCTGGGAGATAGTCTCAGGATCTGCAAGTGGGGCCTTGTATAGGTGGTGATGAGTATCCGGTACCCTGTAAAACCTATCTGGTTTGGCAGGGGCTGGAGGTAAAGTATCAGGAGCAGTGCAAACATCATTAAATGCATCATCCACAACAGGCAGGACTGGAGGTATAGCTAAGGGCCTATGTTGCGGTAAGTGTAGAAAGGTCCTAAGCCTTTTTCTTGAATCTGAGAAATCTTGTCCCTGCCATTGGAATTGCTCTCTCATGGCATGTAAGGTTTCCCCAAAGGAAAATTCCAATGGTGGAGAGGCAGATGGAATAGATTCTTCAGCATCGGAAACTTCATAAGTAGAAAAAGGAGTCTCTGGATGGTCTGTAATGTCTGAGTCATCAGAAGAATCATCTGAGGACACTGGCTCTGGGGGCTCTGCTCTAGGTCTCTTTTCTGGAGGCTGAGAGGCCCTGTCTGGGTGAGATTGGGATCCCCTAATTAAAGAGATGAGATCCTCTGCCAGAGTAAGCATTTGAGAACTGGAACTGGGCCTGTGTGAGGGGGGCTTAACAGGCACTGATTTAGCAGTTTTGGCTGCTTTAGCCCTGGCAAAGGCCTTAATAGACATGGCTGCAGGAGGCCTAGCAGCACCACGTGCTGGGGTAGAGACATCCAAAGGGATGGTGTCTGATAATTCTATAGGAACCACATTAGTAGGCAAAACTTCAGAGGCCGATTCAACTAGGGTAGCAGGAGCCTCGGTAGTAGTTATGGATTCGGCTGAAGATTGACCCGTTTGCTCGGTTTCGGCCGAAACAGAGACACTCGCGGTTTGCTTAACCGTGGTTTCGGCCGAAACCGCGGACCGCGAGTGTCGGTCTTTTCCTTTGCGTTTTTAACAATTTGAGAAGTCGGAGGATCCGACGGCATAATGTACGCAAAATCTGAGCCGAAAAACTGTTCAGCAAACTCCGACCGGTGCCTAAGCGTTCGTCGGTTGAAGGAAGCACAGGCTAAACAGGCTGCTATGTCGTGGTCTGGGCCTAAACAAGGTAAACAGTAAGAGTGGAAATCATTATGAGGTATTTGTTTCCCACAAGTTAAACAGTTATTCACTTTTTCTGACATCGGCTGAGGCAGAAAGAGTCCCCAGCGGGTACTTAGCTTTTAGAAGTCTTGATAGTATTCGGTAGTAGTAATCTCTGGATCTGACCGACCGGCACTTGCGAACAGCTTCTGCTTCGGGCGCCACGCGGCAAGAAAGACTGAGGAAAATGGCGTCGGCTGATGCCTTTATACCCGAAGACCAGCAGAGATGATGTCGGGTGAAGTGCGACACCAGCCGAGGCCAGACCCAGACTTTGGAATCCGGCCGACCGAAGGGCTGCCTGACGACAGGACAACCCATTTGTTAGGACTGCAGATGCATCCTTGAAGGACATCTAGCCCTTCTGTTTGCTGTTGGCTTTGTAGGACTACAGTTGTTTTATGTGAAGCAAGATGGAATAAATGTGACTACTGTCTATGTAAAGAAATATATAAATGTAATCCATTATCTTTTTTAAATATTGCAGGCTAAAACAAGATACAGTCAGCAGGCAATGGGGATGTGAACTGCCTGTGCATGAAATTATTTCCCTTGCTATTTATTGGCTGTTGTAATTCTGACTTTGCAAAACCAATGTGTATTTGGGTGAAACAAGATTGAGTAGAGGTTGCTTTTACTGTTTGTATGTGCTAAAGTACATTAAATTAACCATGTTTTATCCTGGCAGTGCCAGGCCAGTTGTTGTGGGTAGGCAGTGGATATAGGGATTGTCTGCGGGTAAAATGCTTGGCACTGCAGTTTGCTGTTGTAATTCTGAGTTTGCAAGATTATTTATATATTTATTTGACATTTGTTTACCAGGAAAGTTAGACTGGGGTCCAAGGATCCCATTTTCAACAGAGTCCTGTGGATAAAAGCTTCAAGGTAAATAATTATTTCAGAATTCATAGATATATGTATAATATAAAATATGCATGTCGAAAATTGAAAGGTAAGAGGCAAAAGAAGAAATATGTCAGATAATTACAAGGTTACAAGAAGAAATTTTATGACAACTAGATTAATTTTCAGAAAAGGAAAAAGGAAAGGACAGATAACAATAGGAGAAGCACAGAAGAGAAGCTGAGAGGGTGAAGAGAAATATTGAGTGTACAAAAGAGTAGTTGGTATGCAAAGAGAGGGGGAGAAAGGGGTACAAAGAGGTATTTAAAGCATATGTAGAAATGAAAAACAGAATTAGGCTAGGGAGAATGTAGTTAAAGTATACCGAGGAGCAAAGGTTGTTGAAGAGGTTAAGTTGAAGGGATAGAGTATTAAGTGGGATTAGAAAATGAACAGATCCATGCTTTGCTTAAGAATTCTTTCAATACATTTTCAAATGACAAAAAGTTGGCATTTGCTCTAATATTTGTAAGAAGATTGTTCTTGGCTTTGGCAATGAATTAGGAGTAGAGGCAATAATGTCTTGGGAAAGGATAAGAACACCAATAGATGAAGGAGGTCTGGGTATGCAGGAAGTAGCAGAAGGTCTGGGTGTGCAGGAAGTAGCAGACAATGTGCTGAGAATAATGTATACAACGTACAGGGCAGATTGGAAGGTGATAAGGGAGAAGGGTAAGAGGTTTGAGAAGTGAGAAATAATTTAATTGAGAATAGGGAGTATGAAATCCAATTACTGGGGGAAATGACTAAAGCAGTAATAGATTTAGTAAAGGAATCAGGATTAAAAATATGGAGAGAAATCCAAGTAGATAGGGATAAAAAGTCATTGTGGAGGTAGAAAACGCAGAGAACAAGTTAAATGTTGCATATTATGCAAGTATGGGACCTTGAAGAGTTGGGAAGAACAGAGGGATGAATATGTCTCTCACAAGCAATGGAATGGGAATACAGAGGGATAGCATTGAGATTAGACTGAAGATCAGGATATTAACAGATAAGGAGAGCTTTCATCCTAACATAATTCAAGCAATAAACAATATTAGGCTAAAGGGTATAGTGAACAGGGTATTAATAGCAAAAGCATTAAAGCAGGTATAATGGAAAAATAAAGTCGATGGTTACAGAATAAAGGAAAAACAGGAAGAAGAGCTAAAAGAAGGACTATAGGAAAACATATGGGAGGAATTTTTAAGATCACCGAAATATGTTACGAAATCAATAAGCATTAGTTTTTTTTTTTTTTTTTTGCCTGTCAATGTTTGCATCACTATTTTTACACCCCAGCAAGCTTTAAAAAGATTTTTCCATGGACCAAAGACAGTTTTTGGAGATGAGAGACAGGGTGTATTTGGTTGAATATATTCTGGGGGTTTCCAAAACTTGACATGTTTAAGTGGGAGGTAGAAAACCACCCAAACAGAACAGGAGAAAGGATATACACTTGACAAAACAACTCAAAATAAAGAAGGGTCAACAAAAGGAGTCTAGGGAAAGTAGGAAAAGTGGACATCTAGAACATGGTATCAGTAAGAGAAGAATTAAGATTGGTGAAGTGGTAAGGATAAATAATGTGAGGTATGAATTACTTCCAAGAAAGGAAAGAATTAAACCACTCCAGAAAGCAGTCTAATTGCTCATCTATTGATACAGAAGGGGGTTGTATGTAGTGTAAATAGCTTGCATAATAATTATAGATCAGTTGTAATGCATGCATGCAGGAAGGAAACACATTTCTGTTAAATTAAGTTTGGCTATAAATAATACACTCACGTGTTGTATATATATGTCTGTGTATGGAAAAAATATATATATACACATATTTATTTAACATTTGTATACTGGGAAAGTCCGACTAGGACAGAGCCTATTTTCAGCAGAGGACCAGTGAGAAACACACCAGATGCATGTAGATACTGTAATATGGGAGAAAACTGGAGTACCTTTAGGAAGCCCACAAGAACACAGGCAGGACTGCAGACTTCACACAGAAGGCACCCCAGCCAAGAATCAAACCGGAGAACCTCTTGCTGTGAAGTGACAATCTTACAATTGAATCTTGCAATTTGCTTCTTGCAGAGGAAGCACGTCATTAAAATGAATGCGTTTCCTCTCATGTTAACCTGTTTTTCTCAGCTCTCCTTTTGTGCTTCCCCTGATTTTCATTGAAGTTATTTTTTTACATCTTTTCCAAGTCTGTTACACACATATAAATGGGCTATTACAATTATCATTTTTCTGCAGATACCAATCTCCACTGAAAATTCAGTTTCTTGAAGTTTGTTATATTAACTAAAACATTGAGTAAATATATATGGTGCTGCGGTACCGTTGTCGCCTCACAGTTAGACGTTGCCCGTTCGATTCTCAGTTAGAGTGTCTTCTGTGTGGCTACATGCGTGAATGGGCATTCCTTCGTTGTAGGTTGTGCGTTAGGCCCGGCAAGCCAGCATGTAAAAATCTACTGCCAATCATTAGCGGACTGGAGTTCCACTGTGGCGACCCCTAACCGGGAAAAGCCGAAAGACACAACAACAACATTTTGTAAATATATAAAAAAATAGTTACATATTTTTCATTTTATGGTAACAGAAGCGTGAGTCAACTGGTTTGTATGTTATTATTCTAAAATTGCTACAACTGTCTTTGGCTTTCTGTTAATTGTTTTTGATCTTCAACATACTGGGTTAAACAATGAGTGCCAGCAGAGGTGAAAACAGTCATTCAACTTGATGAGGTGCTAACTGCATTTGTTTCTGGCTTGGTATTGACTTTCATTTTACTGACAGACATTTAAATGCTGAGCTGTTAAAAATCTATTATGCATTTCAATTTATGTATTTATCTGAATGTGTTCAGCAGTATAATCTATTCATGCACTCATTACAAAGTAGTAAACTCAAATATTGTCTAGGTGCATCATGTGGAGAGACCAGGCTTTGCTTACTTGTTTGGGGGTGGTGGGTATACTGTTTTATGCAATATGTGTGCCACTTTCTACAGAGTTCTGCTTAGTTGTGGAACTCACAGTCACAAGGAAAGGTTGGACAAGAGGTTAGTGCAGCCTTTTTTTTTTCAATTACTACTGTTTTTTTTTTTTTTTTTAAGAATTTTACTTTTTTTGCTTGGTGACAGTGGGATTATAAATGACTGTCATGATTTGCTATAGGGGACTTGAATTATGGAGTAAGTTTTGCAGATAATGGCAATACTCTGCTGGTTAAGCTGTTCTGTAGAGTCTGTATAAGCCATCTAGAGAAGCAGTCAGCATTGTAGGAGATGGCTGCTTGAAGAATTAATGGCTCTTGTTTGGACTACACACTTGGACGTTACAGGTAAGTGAACATTTTTATGTTTGGTAGATTGTAACTTAAACTGCAGGTTACTGATGCCTCTTGTGTTTTGTTTCATTACTGGAGAAATTTAACTGGAGAGTATGTATTTGATGTACTTCTTGTTTCCATGTTGCATGATTTATATAGTGTAAAGCTTTGTACTATAGGTTTAATTCTTTACAGGTTGCAAGTTTTCCTGCACTCTAAGTGTGCAGTAATTTCATTGTGTGTTTGTGTTAATGTAGGAGTGTTATGTCCATTGCTAACTGACTATTTTTTCACTGATTGCTTGGGAGTCTGGTTTTCTAGGAGGTTTACCAGGTTCTTTTTGCTTTGCTCTGCAGGATTTTAGCTCAACTGAGAAGATGTGGTCATTGTTGAAGATTTTAGTGTGGCTTATTAGTTATGTAATTTTTATACAATATTTATTGCGTTTTCCTTTTGTTGATAGTGGCAATAAGTTTTAGAATTAGTTTTGTTGAGGGGATGTGAAACTGGAGTCATCACTTCACCTCTTGGTGCTGCATGTGAAAGTGACAATGGCCATGTTTTATTGCTCAGATACTGGGTAGGCTTTTCTGCTGACTCAAGTGAAACAACAGTCCATGTCACACAACAACATGGCTCCAGTGAGACATTCTGGTACATGCTTAGAAGCCAACTGAAGGATGCTACAGGTTAGCTAGTAGATTCCTAGGTTTATACTAGACTAATGGCCACCAGTCTTTACAAGTCGAAAATCATTTATAACTTAAATATTACCCTAATTCACATTTGTAGGAGAACAGGATTTTGAACAACATGAATTTAACAAAAATCAAAACATTTTATATAAGGAGAAGGGTAATAGCTTGAGGCAAAATCAGACATAGTTGAGCAGTATGAAGTAGTTTTTGTTGTGGTGTGGGTGGCCAGTTATTTCCACAAATTTCTTTATCTGACTGTAATTTTTTTCTTGGTTTTCAGTTGGGTACTTGTATATTATATTACATTATATTATATTATATTACATTACACATTAGTGGAGTGTAGGCAGGGGAAACATTTTTAAGGACAAGGTAAAACAAGATATTTGTTTACTGACATCTGAATACCGGGAAAGTCTAACTGGGTAGGTGTCCATTTTTATCTAGATAAAGTTAGGAAGTGAGTGAAAAGGGCGAGTAGGGAGGTATAGGAGTGGTTCCAGCCAAGAAGTTAGTAGTTTATTGGCCATTTTGGGCTAATTTCCATCTCTTTCATTTCCCTGCTATAAAAACAGTGTTTGCACAGTTTTGCATGCCGGGCAGCGCCGGTTAGCTAGGGTTAATTATTCCCGGCTCCACTAAGTCTCCTCTTCAGTTTTTCCCTTGAAACTAGTCTAACTCTCAACCTAACCACTCAAAAAGCATCCTACAGTCCAGCACTTGCTCAGACCAAATAGCTACCACTAATATACCCCGACACTTGATTGCCCAGCAGGGCAAGGCTCTTTATTAACCCCTCACCAACCAAGCGACTAAGCAGCTCACCCTACTATTCAGGCATGACCAAAGGGCATTTTCAGGTGTACTCTCCAGTCCAGCTGGTGAACCTGGGTATCCTGAGACAGTGTTACAACTGCCTCATGTACACAGACAACCCTCTCCTCCTACCACAAAACACTAACATATGCGAGAGATGCAATTATACAGCCAAACTGGAGGCTAAGCTCTCTCCACCCAAGACTGGAACAGACAGTCATGAGGAGAAGGTTAACACTTGCACCACACCTCCAGCCTCACATAGACCTACTAAACCAGTACTGACAAAAAATACACATAAATATATGAAATCATACTTGGAGGCTCTAAATAAAAACCTGCAAAAGCATCAGAGACCTTCAAAGCAGACACCCAAAAACCTGCACCTCCTGTCACAAACCAGACAACACATAAAACACAAAATCAATGTGCCGCACAATCACAGCCCTTAAGGTAAAATAACATACCTAATACACTAGTAATAGGTGACTCTATAGTCAGGCACACTGACGTCCCACTCACTAGGCGGGACAAGGAGAAGGTTACTGTTAGCTGCCTGGCGGGAGCCAGAATCTGCCGCATAACACAAGCACTCAGGTCACTCCAGAACAAGTGCAAATATGACACTGTCATTGTTCATGTTGGTGTGAATGACCTGAGATGTACCTCCCTGGACTACATGAAGAGAGGCATGGAAGAACTCTCTGATCATGTAGCCCAGGCGGGTATGACCCTGACCCTGAATAGCATTCAGCTGTTTGTTTATTTGTTTATTTATTAATTTCAGCTTGATAACCATGTGAGTGAAAGGCTGACAGACTCTTGAGTCACTACCTGAGCTCCCTGCTGCAAGACACAAACAGACAATTCTAAATAGTATAAAGAATTATACCACTTTCTGAAAGAATGTCAAACAGTTTAGTATGGCAAAATGCAGAAGTGGAATTCAAGCAAGATGATACTTAAAAAATATAAGAAATGAAAATGAGGTCAAACTAACTACAACTTTGCAGGCAAGAATTGCATTATTGCTCATGTCTGAACTATTTGTATGTATGTACATATGTAAAATGTATAAATAGCAGTAAGCTCTTTAATAGAGTGGCTATGCTAAGTATAGAAGGATCTCTCCATTTCTATTTATTTTTTTTAGTTTTATGTGCAATGGTGTTATTTAAACTAATGAGTATGTATTATAGGCATCTTGCATTGTCGTGATTCATCAGCAATGTCTCTTTGCAACAAAATATCAGACTTGCTTTTACTTGCAATTTACACAGTTTCACTGTAAACCAGAAAGTTGAAAGAGATGGACAAACTTCCCAAATGGTCAATAAACTACAATTCCTGGGCCAAAAACCACTCCTCTTGTGGTAGACAGGCAACCTAGTACTTACCACTCCCACTGATACGCTAGAAGGCTTCCCTCCAACAAAGAAAGGCTTGGGGGGCTCAGAAGCTTACAAAGAGTCCTGGATGCAGCAAATCTGTACCTGGACTAGACTAGTTACAGAAAAGGCGGGGAACAAGTGCAAACACAGGCTTTTAAGCCAGCAAGTTGAAAGAGATGGAAAACTGCCCAAACAGCCAGTAAACTACAATTTATGGGCCAAAACCCACTCTTCCCGTGGAAGGTAGGCTACCTAGTGATTACCACTCCCACTGATAAGCTAGAAGGCTTCCTTCCAACAAAGAAGGGCTTGGGGGCTCAGAAGCTTACCAACAGTCCTGGATACAGCATATCTGTACCTGGACTAGACTAGTTACAGGAAAGGCAGGGATCAAGTGTGAACATGGGTTTTAAAACTAGAAAATTGAGAGATGGAAAAACTGCCCAAACGGACAATAAACTACAATTTCTGGGCCAGAAACCACTCCTCTTGTGGTAGATAAGCTACCTAGTGCTTACCACCCCCACTGATAAGCCAGAAGGCTTCTTTCCAACACAGAAAGGCTTGGGGGGGCTCAGACGCTTACCAACAGTCCCAGATACAGCAAGTCTGTATCTGGACTAGACTAGTTACAGGAAAGGTGGGAAACAAACGTAAATGTGGCTTTTAAGCCAGAAAGTTGAAGAGATGGAAAAATCTGCTCAACAGCCAATAAGGTACAAGCTCTGGGCCAGGAACCACTCCTCTTGTGATAGATAGGCTACCTAGTGCTTACCATTCCCACTGATAAGCTAGAAGGCTTCTCTCCAACACAGAAAGGCTTGGGGGGGGGGGGCTCAGAAGCTTACAAAGAGTCCAGGATACAGCAAATCTGTACCTGGACTACACTAGTTACAGGAAAGGTGGGGACCAACGCAAACGCGGGCTTTTAAACCAGAAAGTAGAAAGAGATGGAAAAACTGCCCAAATGGCCAATGAACTACATAACTATGCAGGCAACAGGTTCATAAATGTAAACTTCAAGCACATAGTGTCTGTTTATATAATTCACCTCTCTGTTATGCTTCTTCGCCTTTCTCTCTTACTGGTTTGTTTCTCATCAGCCCTTGCTACACTCATGCACTGGGGATGAATCCTGCTCATGAGTACTTGCAAGTAGAAGATGTCCTTCTATTCCTTTACTGCAGTATTCTTTACTTCAGGGATATCCCTGCCAGAAGGCACCAGACATCGGTCAGTATATAAAAGTCTGGTATGTCACATGTAGACTGCAGTCAGATATAGGCCATAAAAGGGATGTGCACACATAGTTTCCTCAGAACTTTTCTGCTGCCAGTCAAAATGCCTTTCTGACCATTGGTCTTACAGATTCCACTACTTTTCAGATAAGTGCCCCATTGGGGAATATTTTTTTCTCTGCTACTAATTTGTTATGTCATCCAGGAAGGACACGTGCCAGTATACAAGACAAATTCCACACATAAGGGCAGCCATACACGGTGTTTCTTTTGTCTAGGCCCCAACCACAACTACAAGTTATGCAGTATTTGTCAGTCATTCATCCCCAATACTCTTAGAAGTAAGCTTTCACCTCTAGCCTTGTATCTGGAAATCCAAAGGCTTAAACTTTTAACTAAGTGCTAGAGGGTACCTCAGAGACAGACTCCAAGCCATAAAAGCACAAGACCAAGAAACCTCAGCCTATGCCTTCTGCTGCAACTCCATGTATTTCCAGAGGTGTTTGGTGACCTGGAGGCACGTCCAATTCCTGGTATGGAGTCAAAGACCAAACCCAGTTTAGAGGTCACCTTGACGTAGGCCAGGAGCACATCCCTGGAGGTGGAACAGACGTCTGACCTGGACAGTGAGGGGGACTCTAGGCTCAAATGCACTGAGGGACCTATGGGGTTAACACACACTTCTACGAGTGAAGTTCTTGAGCCTGAATCTTCAAACCTAGGCCTTCGTTCAGCCCTCCGACGTTATATAAAAATAGTCCCTCTGGCTAAGAAAAAAAAGACAAAGTACGTCTTCACTGCTAAAAAAGCCCCTGCAGATTGGCAGGTCTTCTCTCAGTGCCATTTACAGGCCTTCATGGTTCTTAAGTAGACTTGCTCCCAACTGGCACCAACTCCAGCCACTCAACCTTCCCAGAAAAGTGTTAGGGACCATGACACTTCTGATGAATCTTCTTCTGATGGAGAAGAATCTTTGTACTACTCTACTCAGTTTCCCTCTCCTCAGGAATATGTCTCCCCTGAAGAGGAGTTAGTGGGAGCAGCATCTACCATGGTGGAAATATCCTTTGGGGAAACCATCCTGAAAATGGGAGAACATTTTAAATGGGATAGTTCCCAAATTTCTGATGTCAAAAAAGAGGCACTGCCAACTCCAGCAAGTGTACCTACCCAGCTCTTCTGCAGTGCCACAAGTACAGCCAGCCTTTTTGGGTATATTTAATAATGCTTACAAAACTCTAAACTCTCAGGCTCCAGTGCCCAAGAAGCCAGACCAATTCTGCAAAGTCCTTGAGGACTATAAATTTCTCTTTAGGTGCCTGGCTGCAGACCAAGCAGTCATTTCTGTTGCTACTGACAAACCTTCTAGAATGCCCCCTTCTACCTCCCTACTCCCATCAGACAAGGAGAGTAGAACTCTTGAAAGACTAGGGGAAAAGGCCTACACTTCAGCCACTTTGGCATTCACGGCCATCAATTATCAGACGCATATAACAAAATACTCCTTAAAACTATCATCCTAAGCCATTTTATTTACACAAATGTTAAAACAACTACTTCCTTGTGTCTAGCATGACTCTTATAAAGAGGACTTTTAAGTGGATTTTGGGAAAAAAACTACAAGATCACTTTACAATAGATCCACTTACTGATGCATTAAAATAGTCAGAGTACAAAGATAATGAAATAACTGAAAATAGTAGCAACCTTTTTTATTCATACATAACTTTTGTTGACTGAGTTTGTTCCACTAGGCCAATGGCTGCTTTTCGGGGGACCCCATTGATATTCATGCTGACTAAGGTGAAATGTATCCAGGACACTGGAGAACTTCTAATCTTTTTCATAGGTGCCATGGGATCTTTAAAATCCACCAGTTACCAGCATTTAAGGGAGATGGGGCATCAGTTTAACTTCTCATTCAAAAGACAGTACACCCAGAAGTCCAACACCCCCCTGTCATGCTGCACTGCAGTGTCAGCATTGCAAAATCAAAGTATCTGGTGTCTTAATAGAACCCACAGCTTTACATGTTGAAGGAGAGTGTGCTACCGGTTGAAAAACTGAGACTGCAAATAAACGTTAGTTTTCCAATCCTCTCCAAGGAAAAAGCACTGAAAGAAAACAACTGTACCAGGCAAATGCATCAACATGAATCACCTATTACTCTATTTCTGGTTAGTTTAAATAATATGAATAAAAATAATTTGGATCAGAATGTTTTGGTATAGCACCATACCACTCAACTTATTTGGTTAGTAATTCTGGACAAAGCCAAAAATAACTGAGGGGGTAAAATTGGGAATATTTTTTAAATATTACTGTTATTCACTTAAAAGTTAAGAGAACAAGTTGTGCATCGATATGCATTTTTGAACAGTAAGTATAAAACTCTAATGACTGGCATTACTGATAGACTGTAATCATGAGTGGTCAAAAATGTCATGAGGATCAGGACAAACATCAGAAGCAAAATCACGGACATTGTGCAAAAATCATGAACAGATGACCGGTATGGATAGCACTCAACAGGGAATGTCTGGGCACAATAATCCATTCCAGGATTTATTTTATGGATATGCGAGATTTTAAATCATGCTGATTTATGATTTTCTGAATGTTATTGTAACTGTCTATGAACAAGTCTCAGCAGTAGACTTTGGGAATTTGTAATTTTAATGGATAAGAATTAAAACTACATATCCTTAAATTCTTAAGCTGAGGCTTTTTCATTTTCATTTTAGTATGTTTTGACATTACCATAACATTACAGCACCAAAACAATTAAATTGCAGCCATAGTCAACTTTCCATCTTCAAAACATGGAACAATATATTACCTCTCATAAGGTGGTAAAAATGGGCAAAATGTGGAACATTTACTAATAACTAAGGAGGGAGCTTAAAATATTATTTTATGCTTGCTTTGCCACATACACAGTTCTTTAAACATTAGAGACTCTCAAGAGAAACAACTCAAGTTGCAAAAGTCAAAAGCTTCAGATGGGCAAGACAGGCAATGTGCTTCCCTCACAAAAAAAATTCAATCCAGTAAGCATCAAGTAATCAAACAATACAGGTAAGAGCAAATGCCCAATATGAGGAATATGGTATACCATCCATAACACTAATAAACAAAAGAATTCAAGGAACTACAGCCATAATGAATCTTCCATATTCAAAATGTGGAAAATTACACTATCTTCCACAGTGTAGAACAGATGGGTAAAACATGACACATTTACAAACAACCATGAACTTTACACTTCAAACATACCCCCAGTATCTCTTTGCTTGCCAGAGCAGTTACTTGGTTACAATATAAAATCTTCCTTTTTGCACTGTTTATATGACAACAGAGTGATCAGTTGTAATAAATTGTTTTTAACCATAAACCTAGCTCTTCAAAAATTAAGTTGAAAAAGTCCAGGACCCCACCAGACACAAACACACACACACAGACACAAAAGATATTTTCATACTCTCTCTTAGCATCTCTAGTTACACATTCTCTATCACAAATAACTTTAGCCTTTCTCCCCATTTCAGTAATTATTACTTTATTCTACCCACTACATTACTAACTATTTGATCTTTGACTCTCAGGCAAGCACACATGCACACGCACGCACACACACACACACACACACACACACACACACACACACTGAAATACAACCATCAACTCTGGCCGCGACACAGCACCGGTTCCCTCCACTTCACAATAAAATACACAGTACTTGTAATATACAACTTACAGTATACATATAATATACAACATACAGTAATTCAGTACAGTGGCACAGCATGATAATAATGTAGTTGCTAATGGAGAAGGCATGGTGATAAATCTCAGCCTGATGATAAATTAGACTATCTAGGAAAGGTTTATACAGTTAGAGTAACTGCACGTCGTTGGGATATAACAAGTTAGGTTAATTAAGGTACCCATGTGAGTAGCTTAGCTTTTTGTTATAAATAAATATATACATATATATATATATATATATATATATATATATATATATATATATATATATATATATATATATATATATATATATATATATATATATATATATATATATATATATAGACAGATATTTGCATGCACTGGTGATCTGGTCCAGGGAGTTTGTGTTTACAAAAATCCAGGAATCTTTGTGCCTGTATGTTTGATGTCATATGTGATTCCCAGTTAATAGTGGGGTACATAGATATCAATTTTCCATCTCCAAAATGAGGAACACTAGGCCTCATAATGTGGGATAAATGTGCAAAATGTTGAACACATACTAAGAGCTTACTAACAACTTAAACTAGGAAAGTCATAGGTTGGTTAAAATATGCTGGTTTTACTAATAAAAAATGATATTTTAATGAAGGAATATGATTCTTTTCTATTTACCATGGATATCAGTTAAAAAATTCCTAACACTGAATGTGTGACAGACCCTTTCAATATGGGACTTCAAGGAACATGAACTTTTTAAGACCCCAAATGAGGTACATTCCTCGTAATGAGGTACACTTGAGAGGTATGGAGGGGTAGTTAAAGTTGCCCGTGAATATCGTATTAGTTTAAATGGTGATTGCTTCCAGTAAGTTTAAATATATGGCATGGGTTTCCTTTGTCTTAGAGGGTGACATATAGCTTGCAAGGAAGTGGTTTTTGGTTTTGCCTATGTTAATTTCAATGTGGAAAAGCTCTAAGCCTTGAGGTATTTTTATTTTTGATGTAAATTGAGACATCTCTCCCTTTAACGTCCTTCAGTGTAGTAGCTGGTCTAAATGTGTAGAAGGCATTATAACCTTGCACCGTCGGTATGCTCTACATATCGTTAAACCACATCTCAGTGACCACACAAGCAACAGCATTCTCTAGGGTGAAAAGACCTTCTGTGGAGTGAGATTTTTTTTGGACTTCTAGCACTGAGTAGTAACACCTTTAGATTGTCTTGGTTTGATTTGCTATTTCAGAAGTGCTTTCAAGTTTGGCATTACCTAAAAAAGCACTATGTGGGGAGGACAATGTCTAATATCTGAAAGCCTAGAAGGGAGTGGTGCAGACCATCCCTCGTAAAGCAACATGGTCTGTTAACCATCTCCTTCCATGCTGATAAATATTTGTGGTTCCCCTGATTTTCACTGAAAATATGTTTTCACATCTGTCCCAAGTGTGTTACAAGCCTATAAATAGGCTCTTACAACTGTATACATAGCTTTATTATCAGTTTCTGCAGATATCAGTCTCCACTGAAAATGCAGTTTCTTGAAGTTTGTTACATTAACTAAAACATTGACTAAATATATCAAAAATAGTTACATAATTTTCAATTTGGGTTAAGAAATGCCCGACTCAATTGGTTTGCATGTTAATTATTCTAAAATTGCTACAGTCATCCTTGGATTTCTGTTACGTGTTTCTGATCTTGGACATACTGGATTAAACAATGGGTGCCAGCAGAGGTGAAAATGGTCATATCCAACTTGATGAGGTGCTAAGTGCATTGGTTTCTGGCTTGGTATTGACTTTCATTTCATTTAATGAGACATTTAAATGCTGAGCTGTTAAAACTGTCTTATGCATTTTAATGTATGTATTTCACTGAATGTCTTAACCAGTGTAATCTATTCATGGATTCATTGCAAACTGGTAAAGTCCGATATTGTCTAGGTGCATCATGTGGACAGACCAGGCTTGGCTTAATTGATTGGGGGTAGGTATGCTGTTTTATGAAACAATATGTGTGTTGGCTTTCTATACAATTCTGCTTAGTTGTGGAACTCGCAGTCATAAGGGAAGGTTGGACAAGAGGTTAGTACAGACTTTTTTTTTTAATTGCTGCTTTTTATAAAGTTTACTTTTTGTGGTTGATGACAGTGGGATTATAGATGGCTTGCACGATTTGCTATAGGTGATTTGAAATTTTTGGAGTAAGTTTTACAGATAATGGCAATATTCTGCTGGTTAAGCTGTTCTTTAGAGTCTGTGCAAGCCATCTGGAGAAGCAGTCAGCATTGTAGGAGATGGCTGCTCGAAGAATTAATGGGACTTGTTTAAACTACACACTTGGACATTACAGGTAAGTGAACATTTTTATGTTTGGGAGATTCCTATTTAAACTGTACGTTATTGATGTAATCTCTTGTGTTTTGTTTTCACTACAGGATGAATTTAAGTGGACACTATGTATTTGATGTACTTCTTGTTTCCTTATTGCATGGTTTATATAGTGTAAAGCTTTGTATTATAGGTTTCATTTTTTACAGGTTGCTAGTTTTCCTGCACTCTGAGTGTGCAGTAATTTCAATGTGTGTTTGGTTGATGGAGGAGAGTCATCTCCATTGCTAACTGGCTATTTTTTCACTGATTGCTTGGGAGTCTGGTTTTCTAGGAGGTGTATCATGTTCTTTTTGCAAGATTTTAGCTCAGCTGAGAAGACGCGGTCAATGCTGAAGGTTTTAGTGTGGCTTATTACTTATTTATTTTTTTATACAATATTTATTGCGTTTTCCTTTTTGCTGATAGTGACAAGTTTAGAATTCCTTTTGTTGAGGGGGTTGTGAAACCAGAGTTGTCACTTCACCTCCTGGTACCATATGGGGCATGATTATGACCATGCTTTATTGCTCAGATACTGGGTAGGTTTTCCTGCTGGCTGAATTGAAACAGTCCACTTCACACATGGCTCCAGTGAGACTTTCTAGTACATGTTTACAAGCCTACTGAAGGATGTCACAGGTTAGTGTATGTTTTTCTATATGAGATTATTTAAATTCTCTTTCATTCTGTGTGTTAAATCTTGAATCGGGAATATATGTTGTACGAAAAACTAAGTATGAATGATGCATTCAGTGTATTATCGTGCCATGTGTTGTGCACAAGTAGTAGGTTCATAGGTTAATACTAGACTAATGACCACCACAGTCTTTACAAGTCCAAAATCAGGTATAACTTTTAAATATTACCCTGTGTGTATCTTTCGGCTTTTCCCGGTTAGGGGTCGCCACAGCGGAACTCCGGTCCGCTAATGATTGGCAGTAGATTTTTACATGCTGGCTTGCCGGGCCTAACGCACAACCTTCAACGAAGGAATGCCCATTCACACATGTTGCCACACAGAAGACGCTCTAACTGAGAATAGAACGGGCAATGTCTAACTGTGAGGCGACAACGCTACCGCAGCACCACCACCGCAGTATAACTTTTAAATATTACCCTAATTCATGTTTATAGGAAAATAACCGGATTTGCATCAATAAGGATTTCTTAAATACTAATAAGTATGAAACTTGGTAATCTACCAGTGTAGTACCTTCGCAGGATGCGCAGTAGCAAACCCAACCCCTAACATGCCCATGCCTTATGAATTAAACTCGGTCATCTACCAGTGTAGAACCTCGTAGGATGCGCAGTAGCAAACCCCGCTCCTAACACGCCCATGCCTTACAAATGAAACTCGGTCAACTACCAGTGTAGAACCTCGTAGGATGCGCAGTAGCAAACCCCACCCCTAACACGCCTACGCCTTACAAAGCTACATTCATATTAATTAGCTTTCATGTAGCTGTCAGTTACAATCGTCTAAGAAGTTTATTGGTACATTAAAGAATGCATGCATTATAAAAACAGCTGAAATATTGCGGAAAAAAAACCATACATTATAATGTCCTCTGAAATCTGAAAATAAAGGACATACATTATAAAATCAGCTGAAATATACTGATACACATATATATATATATATATATATAGAAATAAGTACAGGTTCAATCATCAAGCAAAGTTTATAAAGTTTGATAAAGTACCATAATGAAATACAAATACCATAATGAAATTCAATGCAAGAACCAAGTTTATTGGTATGTTAGAGTTAAGGTTCTTTAAGGAACACGTGCACAGTTTGTCAAGACCAAGCTACTAGGAGGTTGAGCACTTTCCCTTTCAATGACCAGAAGAATGTGCATTTACAGACTTAAAATATACAAAATAAAATCAGAGCAGTTTACATTAATAGCTGTCAGTGAATATGGTTATGCACAAACCTTCTCAGTCCTGCTCATGTGGTACTGAAATTACATTGTGCCACAGTGTCTATAAATATGACAATGTCCTGTATTGGGAACCACAGTTAAAGGTAAAGCACATATATATTTTACACACACAACATATATATTGTTCTTCTGATTGGAGATAATGGCAAATTAGCTTCTGAAACCAGCGTAGGGTGGGGTACTAAAATTATGCAACATTTTCTTCATGCTTTATATTCATAAGGGGGTTCGGAAAGAACAGTTACACTTAACATCATCCTTATAAAGGGGAAATAACGTATTCTATGCTTGAAGCCAACAGCTACCATTACACTGTTTCAATATGCATATTAAAATAGATACTCCAAATCGTCAAAATGTTCTAGTCTTTAAGCTTTGACTTTAGTTTATGCCCAGCATTTTCGTTATGTGCACGTGCATAACTAAGTCAGTTACATATTACTTTACACAATTCCTAGTGAGGATCAGAAAAGCAAACTAGATTCCGGAGCATTAGTACTATCGCAGAACGAATGTGGCTTAAAACGGACAAATGAACAACTGTAAAGCCAACTGCTCAGTAAACATGCACTGCTTTTCAGGGTCTTCTTCACTGTAAACTGTACATGCTCACTGCTCCAGAATGGGATACTGCAGCACCGGCAGTCCAGAAATAATATTAGCTTTACCACTTGGGTTACATGCCGAATTATGGTACATAAGACCGTACAGGTGTTTTTCTCAAAACATACTTAGTTTAGGACAGTGGAAATTAGCAGAAATGCTGAATGTAAGGTGTTTTTCTAAAAAAGTACTTAGCTTAGGACAGGGGAAATTAGCATACCTTGTCACTCTGATGTGCGATGACCTGCCAATCAATGTGGACATGCCCTAACCTGCACAGAACCGCCCGCGAGGTACTACACTGGTAGATTACCTGAAACTCTACTGTCTGACATTACAGACTTAAGTATGACACTCTGACATTACTGACTGACTTTAATCTTCAGTGATTTACCAGAAAATCAAAACATTTTAAAAGCAGAAGGGTAATACTATGAGGCAAAATCAGGGACAGTCTGAAGTAGTTAATGACCACTAATAATGCTTTCGTAATTGTCTGACAATTTTTTTGTTGTGGTGTGGGTATCCAGTTATTTCCACAGATTTCCTTAATTCGGTATAATTTATTCTTGGTTTTCATTTGGGCAGTTGTTGCAATCATAAGTGGTATATTATATTATTATATATTACATTACATTAGTGGGGTGTAAGCAGAGGCAACATTTGTATGGGCAAGGTCAAGCATGATATTTATTTACTGAATTCTGACTACCAGGAAAGTCTGAGTAGTAGTCCATTTTTATTGGAGGCCCAGGGAGAAAAGTTCCACAGTATTTCAAAAATATTCTGAAAACAATTTTACAAGCCTCAAAAATAAAACAAAATCTGTAGTTTAAATAACTGTACCAAATTAGATATAATGTGACAAAATTAGTTAAAACAAATACAACTTGTATATCAATAATTTAATTATTAGAGACATTTTAGACCATTGTTAGAAGTTAAAGATAAACTGGTGTAATACATACAGGAATTGCAATATGAAGATTTTCTACATTAAATCCTTCACTTCACAGGTACTCCATAACCTCAGTTTCTATTTCTTTCACTTCTCCATTACTAATCCTCTTTTCTACTCTTCTTCTTTGTTCACTTACTTTTTGTATTGTAAAATTTTTGGTGCTGCTGTTTTTGTATTGATTAGTTTTGCTTTCTCCTTTGCATAGATATTACACCATATTAAATGTCTGTTTCTTTTCCATGTCCATATTTCTTCTTCCGATGTCTCTTGATCTTCCTGCTTCTCCTTACTTTGGGGACTCATTCCATCATGCTGTGATGTAACCTATGTTAGACCTTCTACATCAAATCCTTCACTTCACAAGTATTCTCTAACTTATACTTACTGCTGTTCTACATTCCCCTCTTTGTGATCTTATTTTTTTTTATTGTGAAATTTTCCATATCTGGATGCCTTTGCCTGTATTTCTCAGCAAATATCTTTGGGGCTGCCTTTTTTGTATTGATTAATTTGGCTTTCTCCTTTCCACAAACATTGTAGCATATTAGATCTCTCTTTTTCATATCCATATTCCTTTTCATACCTTAGAAAAATCTTTAGGTTTTGTTCTTTATATTTTTGCACTTCCTCAGGTGCTTCTTTTTCCAAAGAGATGAAAGTTTCTTGCTCTATATAATGTTTTTCACGAATGATGCACTTATTAGCTAACTGGCAGCATGGTTTTAGACCATTTCATAGCACCACCTCTGCTCTTTTATCCTTCTCTGACCACATTAGTAAAATATCGGAATAATGAGCTTTTATCCTCCACCCTCTTTACTGACTTGTCAAAAGCATTTGACATGGTCAACCACCAACTACTCATTAACATACTCAAAAACCTGTCACTAGATACATTGGCTATAAAATGGTTCCAATCCTACCTA
This sequence comes from Protopterus annectens, assembly GCF_019279795.1. NCBI lineage: Eukaryota > Metazoa > Chordata > Ceratodontiformes > Protopteridae > Protopterus > Protopterus annectens. The sequence continues at coordinate 1,012,222,285 of NC_056732.1, forward strand.
AACAGCAGGCAACAGGCTGTATTATGGGAGAATAACCTATCTTCTAACCTCCCGATTCCCCTTGGTATCCCTCAAGGCTCCATACTAGGACAACTCTTATTTTTTATATTTATAAATGACCTACATTCTGCAATACCTCAAGCTACCTGTATCCAATATGCAGATGATTCAACATTAATATGCTCAGCCACTTCTCCATCAGATCTTCAGTCACTAACCCAAAATTTGTTTAATACAGTTGAGAAATGGCTTCTACACCAATGTCTTATCTTGAACCCCAAAAAGACAAAACTTCAGCTGTTTACTCCCACCCATAGATCCTCCCCACTTAATTTTACTGTTACATCAAGTAATGGTACTATTATCTCTCTGGATCCCACTACAAAACTACTTGGGGTACTAATAGATAACAACCTTACCTATGATTTCCATATAAACAGTACTATAAAAACAGTCAACAAGAAACTAGGTTCCCTCTATAGGATCAAACCCTTTCTAATCCCACTAGCCAGGTCCACTATTGCCCATACCCACTTAATCTCTACCCTCCTATATGCCTCCCCTATATATACTAAACTATGTAAAAGCAACTTGAACAAGCTGGCCATCTCCTACAATAACATTGCCAGATTTGCAACTGGGTCTTCCTACAGAACCCATCATTGTCACAATCTTAAACAGCTAGGATGGTTAGAGCTTCCAAATCTTTTAACATTTAACCAACTAACCAGTTGCCCACAAGATCCTGTATCAACCTACTAACACAGCAATACTGACAAATCTTATTTCCCCCTATAGCAACCTAAAGACATTACGTTCATCTAATAAAAAACTTGTGCAAATATGTAAAACTAACAATTTGGCTGGTGACTCTCTGTTCTCTAATACTATTGGCAAAACCTGGAACTCCCTTCCCCAGTGGTCTAACCTCCCTTACCTCAATCACCCTATTTAAAAGCAAACTGAAACCACACCTTAAAGCACAATGGTTATGCCCCTGTGCTAACCCTAACTACCTCACTTATCAATGGGTATTAATCATCTTATCTGCATGTGTTAGATACGTTTCTGTTACCTAAAAAGAGTATGCATTTGTACAGTTGAAAAATTTTTACCTGTGATTTCATTGCTATGACCGGATATGAACCAAATTTGTGAGTAAAATTCCAATGTAAAGTAAAAAACTGTAATGTACCTCAAATTTTTGTAAAATCTCTCTTACTGTAAATAATATTGCAAATGTGGAGCTTTTCTCCCCAGGCATCTACTGAAAATGGACATGTATCCAGTTGGACTAGCTCGGTCAACAAATGTAAAATAAAATAAAATAATTAAAATAAATCTTTTGTATTAATGAACGCAATTTTTATTTGAAGCTTCTGACAGTTTTTCTTGTGGAAGTATTTTTCTTTCCTTCAATTTCTCTCAATCTTTTTGTATGTCTTGTGTCTGGAAATTCTGAGCTTCTTGCAAAATAGTAACAAAACATAATTTCTTAGGCTCATAGGTAGGTACTAGGCTATCTGCCCAAAGGCATTTATAAGCCTAGCTGGAATGTGTTGTCTTTCGCCACCCCCTTAGATTAGTTCCTTGTGCCTCTGTCCAGCAGAGCCATTGAAGTGATCCCTGGGCTAAACTTTGTTTCCCATCCACTTGTCAAGGTTTCTCTTGAAGAGGGTTAGCAGGGAGCTCTGCCTAATGTTGATTGGAATCTTGTTCCAGAGCATGGGAAGTCTCTGGGACAGGAATCTATCCCTCCAGCATGTCCTATTTATTGTTGTGGTGAGGTTTAGATCCCTGGAGCGTGTGGATCGAGGGGATATGGTTTTCTTTAGGTGGAGCATGTCCATCAATTCTGGGTTGGATATGGCCTTGTATGTCAGGCAGAGACCACCTCTGAGGAGGCGGTATGCAACCGAATACAGCTGGAGTTTCTTCAGTCGAGTTGCATAGGGCATCTGCTTGAGGCCAGTGATCCTCTTGTTGAGGAACTTGTGTGATCTTTCCAGTTGTTGCAGGAGTCTTGTAAAGTACATCCCAAATGGGGCATTGTACTCTATGATGGGTCTGATGAGTGATGCATAGAGGGTCCCAATGACCTCTTTCGATCTGGATGCAAATGTGGATGTAATTAGGTGGGCCACATAGGATTTTCTAACCACTTTAGCAATGTGATTATAAAAGGAGAGGTTACTATCTACTTGGGTCCCCAGATCCCTTATTATATCTTCCGTATTTAGTGGGCTACCACCTATGTGACAGTTTGTGGGTACTTTGTTTTTTACAAAGGGGATGACTATGCACTTTTTGGCATTTAGCTTTAGATTTAGCTTTAGACCATGGTTTTGACACCAGGTATCTGTCTCAGTGAGACCCTTTTTGGAGGATGTCTGTCAGCCGGAGAGTCAATTATAGCCCCTAGTTTGCAGTTGTCTGTGAACTTGGTGAGCCATAGTCCTCCTGTGCTTGCCTGTACCTCTGAGAAGTATATGCCGAACAGGAGGGGTCATAGGACTGAGCCCTGGGAAACGCCACTTATAACCGGTTTAGAGTCCGATCTAGCTCCTGCAACTCTTACCATGTGGGTTCTGTCCATGAGCCAGTTGGTAACCCATCTCGTGACGTAGGGGTTTATGTTCAGGCTGGTGAGCTTGTCTATAATAACTGAGTGGTGAATGGTGTTGAAGGCCTTTGCGAGGTCTAGGTAGGCTGTGTGGACCATCTTTCCCTCGTCTATAGCCTTGGTAATGGTCTCAAAGAAGTCCACCAGGTTTAGGAGGCATGATCTGCCTTTAACAAAGCCGAACTGGGTTGGGTCCAGTGTTTGGAGGTTTCCAGTGTCTCTGTTAATGAAATACATGATGATGCGCTCCATAGCTTTGCAGACCAAGCTAGTCAGGCTTACAGGGCGATAGTTCCCGGGGTCCATTTTGGCTCCACTTTTGTGTGCACCACTCTGTAGGCATGTAGCCTGTGGAGAGGCTGAGTTTAAACAGTGTGATATGTGAGGGGTTAGTTCATCTTTGAGCTCGTGTAGGACGCAGCCTGAGACACCGTCCAGTCCCATTGATGCTGTGTTTTTGGCTTTGGAGAGTGCTGTTTTACCCTGAGAGTCTGTGATTTCAGGGGCACTACATTCTTCTGCTATAGTTATGGGCCCTTTTGGGGGTGAGAGGGGGGGGGTGAAGTTTGCAGTGAACCTGTCTGCCAGGATGTTGGCTATATTGGTCGGTTCAGTGTATTTTGTGCCATTCTGCACTAACTCTGAGCAGATCTGACAATTGCCACTTAGATTTCTGACATAGCTAAAGAATGCCTTGTGGTTATTTTTGGAGTCCATGGCAATTTTTCTTTCGAAGCCAGCCTTGGATGATTTTATGAGGGAACGTAGTTTCTTGCTGATACTGATCAGGGATGTCTTCCCTTCTTGGGAATTTACTCTTTTCTGTACTAATTTCCTCCTTCTATTGTATAGCTTGTTTATGGCAGGGGTCCACCAGACTGGTTTCCTTTCCTTGGAGGAGTGAGTATTGGTTTTGTTTGGGATTTCATGATCCATGCATTCTTGTAGGTGCCCGTAGAGTGCATTAGTAAAGGATTTTGCAGCTTGGACAGCATTATCCTTTAGCATGGGGGCTTTGAAACTTCCACCTTGGTCTTAAGTAACGTGAAGTTTGCTTTAGAAAAATTTTTCATGGTGGTTTCTTTGACCGGGGGTGGTGGCGGAATGTGGATATCCAGAGTGATTACTTTATGGTCAGATCTAACCAGCGAGGGGGTTGACCTCCGGTGTGGGACACCGGTCGCCCATGTTGGTGATGACCAGGTCCAATATGTTGTCACCTCTGGTGGGGGTGTTAACCAGTTGATCCAGGGCGTTTGAGTTTATAAATTCTAGGAAATGTTGGGCCAGGGAGTTCGTACTTGAGTAGTTCTCCCAGTTAATGTTTGGATAATTGAAATCGCCCAATATCAGGATGTTTGGTAGGACCTTTATGTTTCCCAGTGTTTCCAGGAATGTGGAGTGGGGGTCCTGGGACATGGTGGGTGATCTGTAGCAAGCTATAATTTGAATAGTAGTTTTGCCCGTTGTTAGTTGCACGCGGATGATCTCTGAAGCATCGTGCTGTGCCACTAACCTGGAGGTGTGGGTATCCTTGATGAATATGAATGCTCCCCTGCCTTTTATATTTCGGTCCGGGTTTTGTGGCCGAAATGTATGGTATGAGTTGTAGCCTGGTAGTGCTAGGGTGCTCTCTGGAGCCTTAAACCAGGTTTCTGTTACTGCACATATCGATTTTCTCCATACTGAGGAGTGCCTCGAGTGCGTGCATTTTGAGGTTTAGACTTCTGCCACTGAGCAGCATTACCCTCGATTTTTTGTTACTTGTGCTATTTACGGCAGTGGGTTTGTCTTTTCAGCCTTGCCTAAAAAAGGCACTATGGGGGTGGCAAGAGCCTTGGCCAGTATTTGAAAGCCTAACGGTGACAGGTGCAAGCCATCTCTAGCAGAGTAGCATGGCTTGTCGAGCATGTCATCCCAGGCTGACAGACACTGGATCCCCCTTGAATGACACCAGAAGCTTAGCCAATTGTTGAAATTGATAATTGTTTCACTATACCATGGTATCATTCTTGGTGAGGGCAGGATGCTACTCAGGGTCATACCAGCCTTATGCTCAATAGTCCAGTCTATTGTCTTTATGGCTCTTTTTGGCCTATCAGTTTTTGTGATTTTTTTGTGGACTACTACTTCCTTCTCAGCCGGCGGGGGGGGGGGGCATCCTCCCCTTGGGCCCAGCCTGGCCCCATTGTAGGAATGTTTTAGTGTCATCAGGATTCTACTCTATTTTTCACTCTTGGCACCAAGGTGCCTACCAGGATTGGGCACTTTTTTATCTCGGGACTTGTGCATCCAGCTGTCTTTTTTTTTTCATTTTTAACCTACTTCTGTCCATGATATATGGGATATAAAATCCAGTCTATACATCAGTGATGTCTTGGTGAGATTTTGTGAAAAACAAGGTCCACCTTGTGAAGGTACTCACCAAGACTTGAGGATGAATTCAATTTCAGCAATGCTACTCCGCTTGCTGACACATTATCTCTTCATTTGGACCCTATAGGGTCAGTATAGGTGGCTGCATTTAAAATCAGCTCTGTACTAACACTTCTGTATTGCCTTTGAGGTTGCAGACATAGCTAAAGAATGCTTTGTGGTTGTTCTTGGCCTGGAAGGCCAGATTTACTGCAAATTTGGCTTTGTTAGACTTTATTTGTCCTTTGAGTTGTTTGTATAGTACAACAGTTCCTTTATCCTGCTGGATGCGATACCTCCCAATTTTTGCCATGATTTTCTTTTTTTTTTTTGATATACAGCCTATTGATGTTGTGATTTCACCATGAATCTTGTTTTTTGAGTTAATTTTATTCTTCCTGGTATGTACAGCTGCCTCTGCACAGCTATTAACATGCTTGTACAGAGTTTCAGTGAAGAGTACTGCATAGGCAGCAGCATTCTCAGGTTTTTGGGGGGACTTGAAATGTTACCAGATTAGCACTTAATAGTAGAAAGTTAGCCTTTGAATAGTTCTTGAACATTCCAGAGTCAGCTGCAGTTCCCGAGATTTATTTTTACTTCAAAGACCACCATTTTGTGATGTGACCTTATCCGAGAAGACTTTACACTAGGGGGTGTGCAGCACTCTCCCACATTAGTGAGGACCAGACCCAGTATATCTGCATGCCTGTTTGATGTATTGACAATCTGGTCCAGGAATTTCTTTGCCTGCACGTTTACTGTCCTAAATTCTTCCCAGTTAATAGTGGGGTAATTAAAGTTACCCATGAATATGATATTGGGTTGGATGGTGAGTGTTTCCATTAAGTTTAAACACATGCTATGGCTTTCCTGGACCATAAAGAGGAACATATAGCTTGCAAGGAAAAGGTATATGTTTTTGTGTGTGATGACTTGAACATGGAGAACCTCAAGTGCATTGCCCTGTTTGACCAGCTTTGAGGTATATTAATTTTGGATGTAGTTTTGATGTAAATTGAAATACCTCCCTCTTTAGCCCCTGTCTGTGTAGTTGCTGGTCTAAATGTGTGGAAAGTATTATAGCCTTCCATTGCCGATGTGCTATCTGTGGCTTTAAACCATTGTCTCAGTGACCGCACAGATGTTAGCATTGTGAAAAGAGCTTGAAGGATTTGAAGTTTTTTGTTTAGACTTGTAATACTGAGCATTAACACCTTTAGATCTTATTGATGATCTGGTGATATGCTAGCCAACTCAAGCTAGATAACCAGACACCACCTATCCAGTAGCTTATTGAACTAGGGCTGCTATTATGGAAGACACACTCTGACATATAGGACACATAGGCCCCTTAGACCATTATCATGGTCCCTTGTGTAGTTTGGAGTAGACCAGTTCTGCAACCCATTTGGCAACATTATATAGCTATATATTTTTTACAAAGTTTTTGTTTGGAGGCACTCTACCCCTGCAGTGTATTCTCCTTTTCACCATTTGGCAACATTAGTCAACATGACCAGCTCATCAACAGCCAGTTTTTACAATGTTGAGTCGTTATCCTTGACATGGTGTGTAGTCTGTGATGAGTGATCTCCTATCTAGAGGATACTGCACATCACAGTTAATGCCCAAAGTAGTTAGTTTTACAATTCTTACCTCAACAGGCATTACCTACAGTCTGTGGTGCTACCAATGACTCCAGTTATTTGTTTATGGTGAGTTTGAGTTGACAACACCCAGCATGTTTCAGGAGGTGGGAAGTACTGTACAGAGACCACATGCAAACTCTAAACCGGCATTAACCACTGGTCAGGCTCAAGCCTTGTATTTTGTGCATGACAGAAAGCCCTTACCCATTGTGTCAACTATGTTAAAGATTACATTGCTCCTTTATAGTTTATGCTATTTACCATCTGATAATGCAGTGGGGACATTGGCCCAAAGAACTTTTTCAGGCATGGCCCAGGCTACATAGGCAACAAAAGAACTTAAAAAAAAAATCAAAGAACAGCAAAGCAAGAAGCATTTTAAACAACAAAACCTATTGAGTGAAGTCATACCTATCAAGTGGATACATTTTCACAGAAAGTCCAGATTTTTTCCATTCTTCATAAAATTGCGTTTATTTATTTTTTTTTTGGCAAATTAGTGGCAAATCATTAAAGACTGAAGTTCGAAAATAATAACAGACATTCAAGCAAACCCTACCCAATGCAACTAAATCATAATTTACATTTTTTTTTTTTTTTTTTTTTTTTTTTTTTTTTTTTTTTTTTTTTTTTTTTTTTTTTTTTTTTTTTTTTTTTTTTTTTTTTTTTTTTTTTTTTTTTTTTTTTTTTTTTTTTTTTTTTTTTTTTTTTTTTTTTTTTTTTTTTTTTTTTTTTTTTTTTTTTTTTTTTTTTTTTTTTTTTTTTTTTTTTTTTTTTTTTTTTTTTTTTTTTTTGTGTTCTTTTGTTATAAAAAAAAAAAAAAAAAAAAAAAAAAAAAAAAAAAAAAAACAAAATAAAAAAAAAAAAAAAAAAAAAAAAAAAAAAAAAAAAAAAAAAAAAAAAAAAAAAATAAAAAAAAAAAAAAAAAATAAAAAAAAAATAAAAAAAAAAAAAAAAATTTTTTTCCAAAAAACATTTTTTCCAAGGGTTTTTTTGAAAAAAAGTTTTTAACACTAAAAAAACTTTGGGGAACAGCAAAAAGGGAAGGGGGGAAAAACTTTTTTCCAAGGAACCAAAAAAAAGGCCACCAAATTTCAAACGGCTTTTTTCCCTTAAAGGGGGTTTTTTTTATTTGTCCCACATTTATGCCTATGCCCTCATTAACTTTTTTTCTTGTCTGGTAAATGATAAAGATTTACAGTCAGAGTTTTTGTAGTTCTTATTGTGCTGAAAATGCATGTCCAAGCAACACCTGTTGTTTTTATAAACTTTGTATTAGAGTTGTCAGGCACTTGCGTAAGGCTATGAGCTATTAATGATCTGTGTCCTGTAGTCAAATGTGCGTTTTCCTGGTTAACAGATAAAATTATATTTTAAATTTGTCACCCCATTATGTTTTGTTTTGTCCAGAATTCTTGGGCAAAGAAAGTGATTGGTATTTTCATCTGTTCCTTGCAGTATTTGCAGCTTTTAGCAAGTTGTTCTGGATTGCAGTAACTAAATAATGACAGGCATGTAAGGTTCAGTCTTCATATCCTTCAGGAAAATGTTTGCTAATGCAAAGTTTGTTATTCTGAAAGCTTTCTACTTGTACAAGATAGATACTTAAAATCTGTTCATGATTTTGAGTTTTTGTCTCTGATTCTTGAACTTCAAAGTTGTAAATGTGACTGATTTATTCTAGTCAAGCTGAGAAACATAACCTCATTTTACTACAAGCATATACAAAATGTTAATAATCTAACCATTCTACAAATAGGAAAACTTACTGAGGATGAATAGGAAGCACATCTGAGTCATAGTACGTGTTCATTTGGAATTCAGATAGCTGCTTCTGGCAGATGCAATTCTGTTTTACTCAGACTGCTGTCATAGTCTACAAATTTTAAACTGCTAAGCCTTACTTAACAGTCACATTGTAAGGCATACATTTCATGAAGTAAAATATCAAAGAGAAAAAGGAAAATAAATTCTTCCTTATGCATAATGCAATGCTTCTGTGTTTAGTGGATTGGTTGTTTTAGAAACAAGAATTTATTTTCACCAATCAGTTATAAAGGGTTTGCAATCAGCACCACAGTAAGCTAACTTGTTTTCTTTTTAGCATTGTGTGCCTCTTAGTTTGTCTTTACCATTAGGCTAACCTATCTTCAGGTGTGACTTCTAGAGTTAATTCGGGTTTAGGTTACCTTCGAGGACTTTACAACAGTGAACTGGCATGCCAACACAGGTTTCAATTAGGTGGGTCCCTTTTGTTTCATGGGAATCCAAGTAGAGGGAGGAAAAAGAAGTTATGTCCTTACCATAACGTTCCATGTGGAGTGTTCATCTCGCCTTGGTTATTACACATGGGTTCGGAGCCGATCCTCGGCTCCGTGCCGGCCGACTGCAAGCTCTGCATCGAGAAGAAGCTCGAGGACATCTAATACCCACAATCCCCCTCTGCCTTTACCTCAGATCTAGTTTGCAAGCAAACCAGACAACAAGCACGCATACATGCCAAACTAAATACATAATTACATATATACAAACATACCAAGGGTATGATAGTAACACTAACACTGCAACAGCAGAAGGAGAATACTCCAGACCAGGCACCAAATCGAACGTTCTTCCTAAGGGTGGGAAGGGTGGGAGTGTAATAACCAAGGCGAGATGAACACTCCACATGGAACGTTATGGTAAGGACATAACTTCTTTATGTGAGAGTGTTCAATCTCGCCTTTGTTCTTACACATGGGTAGCGTCCCTAGCTCCATGATCCTGAGGAACTCAAGGGAGAACGTTCTTGAGCACAGTGGAACCAAAGGTTGCCCTATCCCTAGAAACCCTGTCCACTTTGTAATGAGAGATAAATGTATGTGGTTTAGCCCAAGTAGCAGCCGCACAAATAGTGTCTAAAGGTGGCGAGCTGCGTGAGCCAAAGATGTAGAAATTGATCTGGTAGAATGTCCTCTGGGTTTTGCTGATAATGTTTGATCAGAAGCTTCATAAACATAAATGATACAGTCAGTTAGCCACTTCGAAAGAGTTTGTTTCGTGACTGCAAGACCTTTTCTGCTGTCAGCAAAAGCTACAAATAGTTGATCAGATTTCCTGTGATCTTTTGTTCTGTCCAAATAAAATCTGAGTTGTCTATGGACGTCTAGTTTGTGCAACATATACTCTAATTTATTAGAGTGGTCTTTAAAGAAGGTGGGTAATTCGATGGATTGATTAATATTACTAGTAGAACAAACTTTGGGAAGAAAGGATGGATTAGTGCGTAGGGATACTCTGTCAGAATGAAAGATTAAATAAGGATGTTTGACCGAAAGGGCCTGCAGCTCAGACACCCGTCTAGCAGATGTAATAGCCACTAGAAATAATGTTTTCCATGACAAAAACTTCAAAGTGCAACTTGAAGCTGGTTCAAAGGGTGGTAACATCAATTTAGAGAGTAATAAATTTAAATTCCACGGTGATGTCGGACATCTGACTGGTGGTCTGATATGAAAGGAACCCTTTAAAAAGGCTTTACAAAGTCTGTGAGCCATAATAGGTGCACCACTTTCCTCTACATGATAGTTAGAAATGGCAGCTAACTGTACTCTTAAAGTAGCCGGGGAAGCTCCTTCCTGAAATAATTCAGTCAAAAATTCTAAAACCTTATTCAACGGAGCTGTAACAGGGTCCAATTGATGTGACTCCAGAAGACAAAACGCTTCCACTTACTGGTGTAAGTCTTTGTAGTGGAAACTTTATGAGAAGCTACAAAAATATCTTGAACCGCCGATGTAAGGGAATTGACCTGGCTAGAGGAAGCGGAGCAGCCAAGCTGCTAGATGGAGAGATTCCAGGGATGGGTGAGGAACTCCTGACGAAAGTGAGTCAGTAGATCTGGCTCTGGGTCCAGCATCCAAGGTCCCAATGCGGTGATGCAATAGAAAGGGGAACCAAATTTGACGAGGCCAGAACGGAGCAATGAGAATTATAGTCCTCTGAAGGTTGTTTGCTTTCTGTAGGAACTTTGCAATCAGGGGAAATGGAGGAAAAGCATATAGGAGACCCGGGGGCCAATCGCACCAGCGTCCCTGGGGACTTCCCCTGGAGGAGGTAATAGGGCAAAGTAGCTCCTGCATTTGGCGTTCATTGGAGACGCAAACAGATCGCAGGTAGGCTGGCCCCATTTGCGAAAAATCTTTCCGCAACTGACTGTTTGAGGGACCACTCGTGAGGCAATAGTATTGTTCTGCTCAGCCTGTCGGCTATGACGTTGGATGACCCCGGGATGTGCTATGCGATCAGAAAGCGACCGGTGGACTCTGCCCATTGCCAAATTCTCATGGCCTCTCTGCATAGCTGGTAGGACCTGGTTCCCCCTTGCTTGTTTATGTACCAGACTACGGACATGTTGTCTGTCTGAACTGCAATGGTCCCTGGAGGAAGAAGGGGAGCAAAGTGTTGCAACGCCAAAACACTGCCCTCAACTCCAGAACATTGATGTGCAGATTGTACTCCAGATTGGTCCATTCGCCTTGGACTGTCTGTCCCTGAAAGATGCCCCCCCACCCTATCAGGGAAGCGTCCGTGGTTATCGTCGCTGACGGTGTGGGTAGCACAAATGGTCTTCCGCCGGATAGGTTGCAAGTCTGTAACCACCACATTAGGTGTGATTTGCATGTTTTCGTTATCAAAATTTCGTGAGTCAGTGGAAGTTGTTGGAATGACCATTGTGCAAATAGAAGCCATTGTAGCACTCTCATGTGCAGTCTTCCCAATGGTATTGCTATGAGAGAAGCTGCCATGAGACCCAAAACTTTCAGAACAATTTTTGCTGGGGATTTTCTGGACTACAGCAGAAGGGAAATGTTGAACTGAAGTGCTAGTATTCTTTCTGTGGGAAGTTTTAGGACTAACTGACGCGTATCCAAATCCGCTCCTATAAATAAGATATGCTGTGATGGCTGTAGCAAAGATTTTTCGAAATTTACTGAAATGCCAAGGTGTGTACAAAGTTGTAGGGAGTAATCCCTGGCTTGTATCAGTTGACGCCTGGTGGTGGCAGACAGGAGCCAGTCGTCCAGATACGGAAACACTTGGAATCCTAGGCGCCTCAGATGAGATGCTACCACTGCCATGCATTTGGTGAAGACCCTGGGGGCTGTGGTCAGGCCAAAGGGCAGGGCTCGAAACTGATAGTGACTGGCTCCCAGCCGGAAGCGCAAGTGATCTCTGGACGCCCTGGCCATTTTGATGTGGTAGTATGCGTCCTTCAGATCTATTGAGCACATCCAGTCGTCCTTCCGTAAGAATGGAAGGATCGATTGAAGCGTGACCATTTGGAACTTTTCCTTCTTGACAAAGGTGTTGAGATGACTTAGGTCTAGAATTGGCCTCCAGTCCCCTGTTTTCTTTGGAACTAAAAAGAACCTTGAGTAAGTTCCGAATCCTATTTGGTCCGCTGGGACTGGTTGGATGACTTTTTTCTAGCAGCTTTGAAATTTCTGTAGCTGCTGGGTCTCGCAGATGGGGTGGTACATCTGGGAGTTTTCTCTTTGGAATGGGGGGTGGATAGAAACGGGATTTTGTAACCTCTGGTAACAATGCTTTTTACCCAATTGTCTGAAGAAAGGTTTTGCCAGGCCTGAGGGTATAAAGCTAAGCAACCCCCGACTGCCTCCAGAGCAGGACAGTCGGGCCTCCTCTCAGGAGTGCTGAAAGGTTTGCCAGGGAGGTTATCCCTGTCACCTTGGTTTTGCGGACCCCCTGCCGCCAGGGCGTCTTCCCTCTGCCCCCTCTGCCTCTAGAGGGGCATCACCCTGTGTGTTTGGAAAAGATCCTTGGGGTTTTCAAACCACATTTTCCCACCACGCTTGCCCTTTGGGGTACGGTCTGGAAGGGTGGAAAACGGACTCCGACAGCAGACAGAGTCTTTCCCTCCTGTTCACACCGGTAAGGGTCTCCTTTACTTTAGGGCCAAAAGTGTGGCTCCATCAAATGGGGCGTTAGTAAAGGAAGACTTGAAGGCTTCCGCGAACGAACATAAGCGCATCCAGGATTGCCTACGAAGAGCAATCGCTGAAGCCGCTGCCCTACTCGATCCTTCGGCTGCATAGGATATCAGCCTCATGGACGAGTTCACAATGGACGTAAGGGTGTTGAGATGCGCTGTAACTTTGTCTGAGACAGCGGCATCTGTAGCACCCTGGAGGGTATCTCCCAACTCTTTGACTAGATCCCTCTGTAAACGTGTAAAATGAGTCAAATAGTTCAGGGAACGCATAGAGAAAGCCGCTGAACTGAAAATGCGCTTCCGTGATCTGTCCATGGTCCTAGAATCTTTGTTAGGGGGATGGACAGATGAGGAAGACTCCGACATCTCCTTTTCCGTGGCCGCTGCCACCACCATGGCGGCTACTGGAACTCCTTTGGTAAGGTAAGCTTTGTCCTGTGGTGCCGTGATGTACTTATTTGGCTTTCTAGGGACTGGTTCCACCGTGTCAGGAGTCTCCCACGCCCTTGAGCAATCAATTCCATTAACTCATCAAAGGGCGGAGTGACCCAGGAGGAGGAAGGGCGGGCACCAAATGCCTTCAGCAAAACTGACTCATCCTCAGAAGGGGAAGGGCTTGCCAGTCACCTCTCTGTTTAAGGATCTCCAAGATGTCAGAAAAGAGACATCCTCTGAAGGTGACTTAGGGGACCCTTCTGACTCATCTAAGTCAGTATCAGATGTCAAGGATTCTTGTGGAGAATCCAAGTGTCTCCTCTTACACAGTCTTTTTCCTAGGGACTTCTTCGTGGGGAGCATCCAAGAAGCCTCCGAGAAGAGGGGCACCTCCAGGGGTGGCTGAGACACTGGTGCCCGACGCTTGGACGTGGCCGGTGCAGAGGAAGAGAACGGTCCTTTGCGGGAGGAGAAGCTGTACCTGCTGATGTGGTTGTCTGGGTAGACAACACCTTCCTCATGAGGTCGAAGGCCCCGGGTCCCAGTCGAGGTATCTCCCGGTTCCGAAGAAATGGGAAGAATCCCCGAAACAGGAGCCGAAGGCACCGACCCCGAGGACGGAACCGAATCGATCCGTGCCGAGGCCCCGAGAGGGAGAGTCGGAACCGAAACATCGGTCCGACTCTCGGTCCCGGAACCAAGGACAGATCTTCGGCCCCGAGACTCCGGTACCGGATCGGATGGAGTCTAGGTAAACGGTGCCGACCGAGAAAAAGACGGTTCTGGCACCGAGGGCTCCACAATCATCAGGTCAGCTTCTTCCGGCTCCGAAGGCTGAACAGGTCTCGGAGGAGGAACAGATGGAGATAGTGGCAGGCCTTCAAGTCTCGACATCAACTGAGAGGAGACCGAAATAAGCTTGGACAGGGCCGTATGCTCCATAAGTTTCTGCACCACACGGTCCACGTCGGTGTCGGAAAGGGCTCTAGAAGAACGAGTCGAAGGGATCGAAGACGGAGCCGACCTCAACAGAGTCGGTGGAGGGAGCTCCGCCACCGGTTCCAAGACTCGAGGCTCGAACTGCCAACAGTTGAACACTCGGCCCCGAAGTCTGTGGAACCGGTGATCTAACTAGACTCGAAGAGCTCGGAGCCGATGACTTTGGCTCCGACGCCTTCGACCCCTTCGAAGACTTGGATGCCTGGTCTGAAGCATCCAAAGCCTCCTGGAAAGAGGGTTTTAGCAATCCTCTATCCATCAGTTTCCTGCGCCTATCTGTCATGACCCTCCCACTAAAAGAGTGACAAATAGAGCAGTCCTCTTGTAAGTGGAGAGGGCCAAGACAGTAGACACAGGAACTGTGGTTGTCTGTGACCGACATTTTTTGGCCACACTGACAACGTTTAAAACCAGATTTCATCTTTTCAGACATATTAACAAAAGAGAAGACAGTCCAGTCCAGTAAAAAGTCCAATCCAGTAAAGTGTCAAATCCGGGAATAAGAGTCCGTTTGATAATAGTTAAAAACAAGACTACCACAAGTTTTTAGTCAAAAAAGTCAAATCTGTAATAACTGCCAAAAGGCAAGACTACAATAAGTTTCTAGTCACAAGTCCAAGAAGGGGTAGGCCCCGAAAAACTCTAACTCGAAAGTTAACTAAGTTAACTTATTCTAAGTATCGAGAATTCCTGACACTCACACACCTACTCTTATACTTAAGTAACTAGATTTAAAGAAAATTTCTGAAAATTAGTACAGAATAGATAAAAAATCTTATCTGAACAGCCTCGAGCTAGCCTCCAGCGATGCGTATGCAGCAGCGGCAAACTAGATCTGAGGTAAAGGCAGAGGGGGATTGTGGGTATTAGATGTCCTCGAGCTTCTTCTCGATGCAGAGCTTGCAGTCGGCCGGCACGGAGCCGAGGATCGGCTCCGAACCCATGTGTAAGAACAAAGGCGAGATTGAACACTCTCACATCTTTCATTTCAGGTGTATACATGATAGAGCTCTAAGTAGTATGCTTTTTTAAAGCACTTTCACATCTGTTCAACAGCTAAATGGGAAAACTGAATGTGTTCTTCTTCTGAATACCTGATCCATTTTAACAAAAAGAAAAAAAAATGGTGGTTACTAGGATAACCTTGTTCATAATGTCTGCTTGTTCCTCTGCTGTTTAGCTGCAGAGTTTATTGAACTATCCACTACCCCATAAGAATTGCTTGTTTTCCATACTATGCATCCTTGCATTCCATCACAGTTTTTTTTAACAGAACTACATGTTGAGGTAGGCTGTTCCATTGCCCACCATCATTTACACACACACACACACACACACACACACACACACACACACACACACACACACACACTGTGAAAACGGCATTCAGCACGATGATAAACTACCTTGAGAAAATGTCTGTTTCAGCATCTGCTCCAGGATACAAAATAGCATCTCAACTGTTTCTTTCAATGTCCAGATACAAAACGGCATCTCAGCTCTTTACAACGGCAGCTCCGCTCTATCCATTAGCCTGAACAGTTGGGAAGGCAGCTCTGCACGTTGATACCTTAAGCTCAATTCTGACAGGCCGTTTCACAGAGCTGAAATCATCACATGTGCGAGGACATAAGCTGAAAAAGCTGGAAAACAAATTTAAAACTAAAAACACCGGGAAATCGGATATCATTTGTATACAGAAGTGGGGTGTGCCCCTCCCCCCTCGCTCTATGGTTCCGGCATCCATGCAAAAGAGGTATGCTAGTCTGGGATTCAGCCAGCACTCACTGCGCTAAAGATATGAAGAACTTCATTGCACAGAGAAGAATAGATCAAATAATGATTCCCGCAGGAATGACTACCCATCTCCAGACTCCTGATATTGCAACAAACAAGCTATTCAAGGACCATTTGTGCATGGAACTCAATGACTACACTGAAAATAGAATGGAGAGAAATCAGCATGGAAACTTTGTGAAGCCTAGCCTGCAAGAGGTCGTGACTTGGGTGAAGATTTCATGGGATACAATTACTGACAGCTGTGGTGCCAATGCACTAAGAGCAGGCTACATGGACAAGCAGTGCTCATTTAAGGACAGATCTATTGCTAGGCATGATAGATTGGGGACAATGGTTCTACAGGAAATGGAGTTCAAGAAATTCAGGGGTTGGAGACTTATGTCAATGTTATAGAAGAAAATGACATGACTGTATTTGAATAACTTTTCCATTATCGGGGCAACATAATGGATTGCTTCTGCTTTCAGCTGCCAGCAAGCTCTTGCCAGTTTTTTGACTTTATTGTATTAAGGTAACGTTTCATTATCAAGGGGTAATTACAAAGTAAGGCCACTAGTTTCCAGACTTCATTTTTATGACTTTCCATCATTCTTCTTTTATGGTTTGGGTAAGGAATAAAGAAAGCAGCATCACTCAAAAAGTGGCAGTTATTCACCTGTTTTATTCCCCTCCTCCAATACACATGTAATCAGGGGCGGCATGTGCTATCGGTCTGCCGGACCACAGCCCCCTGAGAATGAAATAAAAATAGAAAAAAAAATTTTTTTTTTAATTTTCACGGACTTCGCCCATGCGCAGTAGTCCCGACTACTGCGCGTATATGCGCATGCTCCAGGCAGTCCGGCAGGACCCATAAGGAACACATGGAGACGTCTGTGCACTTTTAAAGTGCACAGACTCGCAGGGATGATGTCTCGGGGCCGGACTGCAACAGCAGCAGTCAGAACAGTCTCGGACTCTCGTCGGGAGGTTTGCTTGATGTCAGGGATCTCGCGGGTCTTGGGAGTATTGCGCGGGTTAGCTGGATATTATGGAGAAGGAGAACTTCAATGGACAGGTAAGTGTATGGTGCTTTTTACTTTTACAGTGATGTGTATGGTACTTGCTTTTATTTTATAAGTTGTGTATGGTATGGTACTTGCTTTTATTTTATACGTTGTGTATGGTATGGTACTTGCTTTTATGTTATATTAGTTGTGTATGGTACTTGCTTTTAGTTTATATTAGTTGTGTGTGTGTATGGTACTTGCTTTTCGTTTATATTAGTTGTGCATGGTATGGTACTTGCTTTTAGAGTGTGAGTGAGTGAGTGTGTGTGTGTGTGTGTGTGTGTGTGTGAAAATGCCCCAGGTGCTCATGGTGGTGTGGTAGGGAATACCTCAGGCTTGAACCCTGTACCCTGTATGCAGGTGTTAAAGACTTGAGTTCCCTACCCACCACCATTTGTAAATAAATTGCAGATTTTTGCCTCATATTTGATCTGATCTGTTCCTCATAATATCTGTGGTTTGTAAATGTTGCAATGCTTGATATTTGATGGTGTAGTAGTAGCATTGTTGCCTCACAGCTGCAGGTTCTCAGGTTTGATTCTTCGCTGGGGTTCCTTCTTTGTGGGGTCTGTATCTTCTCCCTGTGTTTGTGTGGGTTTGCTTTTGTGTCGTCCTCCCATGTTACAAAGACATGTCTGCATTATTTCTTCCTGGGCCTCTGCTGAAAATTGTTTTTTTGTTCCAAGTCAGACTGTCCTGATTAACTTTTAGTTATGTACTCACCATAACTTCAGATGTTTGAGATCCATCTCGCCTACATTCTGACTGATGGGTTCGGAGCCGATCCTCGGCTCCGACTCGGCACGCTTATGCCAAAGAGCGAAGTCTCTTATTGGGTGAGCTTACTATATCCCAGGATGCACCACTACCAGTCCCCCAGATCTAGTTTGTCCGCATACATGCACACACGCATGCACTGCTTATATAACATTGACAGATGATACAAGATAAAAAACAGTAGAACCCAAACCGTTCAATCTCTTCTGATCTCCAAGGCAGGGGAAGGAGGGTGGGTATTAGAATGTGGCGAGATGGATCCCAAACATCTGAAGTTATGGTGAGTACATAACTAAAAGATGTTATGTGATCCTATCTCGCCTACATTCTGACTGATGGGACAGCGTCCTAGCACCTAAATCCTGGGTGGCTCACTGGAAAACACTCCTGAGTACCGTGGAACCAAATGATGCTCGTCCTTTAGATGCCACATCCAATTTATAGTGGGAAATGAAAGTGTGCGGGTTGGACCAAGTAGCCGCAGCACAAATTTCAGAAATAGCGAGCTTAGAATGGAATGCAATAGAGGTAGCCATAGCTCTAGTAGAGTGAGCTTTGACAGATGTTGTAAGTTGCTTATTTGAAGAGGAATAAGCTTGAGTTATGCAATCTCTGATCCATTTGGCAATAGTAGCTTTAGTGATGTTTTGACCCAGTTTATTATCTGAAAAGGACACAAACAATTGATCTGTTTTCCGAATTTGCTGAGTCCTATCTAGATAGAAGCGTAATTGCCTGTGAACATCCAACGTATGAAAAGTATATTCCGCTTTGTTTGAAAATTTTGGAAAGAAGACTGGTAGCTCTAAAGATTGTTGGAGACAGAGATTAGAGCAAACTTTTGGGACAAAAGATGGGTTAGGTCTAAGTGATACTCTATCCTTGTGAAAAATCAAGTACGGTGGTTTGATAGATAGGGCTTGAAGTTCTGAAACTCTTCTTGCAGAGGTAATTGCAATCAAGAAGGCAGTTTTCCAAGACAGATATTTCAACTCACATGTAGCAGCTGGTTCAAAGGGGGAAGATGTTAAGGCACGAAGTACCAAATCAAGATCCCACGGAGGCGCAGGATGAAAAATTGGGGGTCTTAAAAGCACAGCACCTTTCATGAAAGTTTTACATAATCTGCTGCTCATCAACGGTGGGTCTATGGATTCGTGAAATTTGGAGATAGCTGCTAGTTGGACTTTAATAGTAGAGACTGAAGATCCTTGATTAAACAAGGATGTTAAAATTTCAAGACCTCTGGTATCTGGGCAGTAATAGGGTCTAAGCCTCTGAGTTGAGCCCAGATAGCAAACCTCTTCCACTTACTGTGATACAATTTCTTAGTGGTGGGTTTGTGGGCTGAAGATAAAATGTGAATAACTTCCGGGTCCAAGGTGTGATTTCTGACTAAAGTCGGAAGTGGAGCCAAGCTGTTAATTTCAAGGTGTGAAGGGACTGGTGCTGTTGTCCCGACTGATGAACCAGAAGGTCCGGAGTTAGATCCAAGAACCAAGGACCGTCCAGAGTATATTTCTGTAGGTAGGGGAACCATACCTGACGAGGCCAGTACGGAGCAATTAGAATCATTGTGGACCCCAATTGGGAAGCTTTCTGGATGACTTTGGGGAGGAGTGGAATCGAGGGAAAGCATAAAGCAGTCCTGTTGGCCAAGGTTGGACTAGAGCATCCGTAGCTGCCTCCCCTTGACGCGGGGTCAAGGAAAAGAACCTTTTGCACTTCGTGTTTTGTGGTGTTGCAAACAGGTCGCAGCATGGAATCCCCCATCTTTTGAAAATCTGAGCTGCTACTGTCTCGTTCAGAGACCACTCGTGAGGAGAGAGAATAGTCCTGCTCAGTCTGTCTGCCAATACATTGGATTTTCCTGGAATGTGGGTCGCTACCAGGAAACGCTTGGTAGCCACTGCCCATTCCCACACCCTCATGGCCTCTCTGCAAAGGGTGTAAGATCTGGTCCCTCCTTGTTTGTTTAGATACCAGACCACCGACATGTTGTCTGTGTGGATGGCGATAATGCCTTGAGGGAGAAACTTGTGGAGGGCTTGTAGGGACAGAAGTACAGCCCTCATTTCCAACACATTGATATGGAGAAATGTTTCGTTTGGAAGCCAAGAACCCTGAACTGACCTGCCCAGACAATGCCCCCCCCACCCCGTCTGGGAGGCATCCGTTGTCAAGGTGGCCACCGGAGGGGGTATAACAAAAGGTCTTCCCTGATTCAGATTGGATGGCAGAAGCCACCAGCGGAGGTCCCGTTTGCATGTTTCTGTAATCAGTATGTGATGATTGAGGAGAAGATCCTGAAAGGACCATTGTGTCGATAACAGCCACTGAAGAATCCTCATGTGCAATCTTGCCAGAGGAACTAGGAGAACCGTGGCAGACATTGAACCTAAAAGTTGCAGGACCATCCTGGCTGGGGCTTTGGATCTTAGAAGCAGGGCTCGGACTTGATCTTGTAATGTTTGTATCCTTTCGGTAGGAAGGAAGATTCGCATTAATTTTGAGTCTATCTCTGCTCCTATGAATCTTATGCGCTGAGAAGGCAGCAAGACAGACTTTGACCAGTTGAATGTAATTCCCAGGGAAGCACCCAGGGAGATGGTGGCTTGTAGGTTCTCTAGTAGTAGATGCCTGGTGGTGGCAGTCAGGAGCCAGTCGTCCAGATAGGGAAACACTTGGAATCCGAGACTCCTCAGGTGAGCAGTCACTACTGCCAAACACTTGGTGAACACCCTGGGGCTGTGGTGAGACCAAAGGGCAGTGCACAAAATTGGAAATGACTGTCTCCCAGGCTGAAGCGCAGATACCTCCTGGACGCCTGATGTATCGGTATGTGATAATAGGCGTCCTTGAGATCTATGGAGCACATCCAAACATCTTTCTCCAACAATGGGAGAATGGATTGTAAAGTGACCATTCGAATTTGGACTTCATGACGGACTGGTTTAGTTTGCTGAGATCCAAAATGGGTCTCAGGTCCCCTGTCTTTTGGCACTAAAAGAACCTTGAGTAATTTCCGGATCCGATCTGGTCTGTGGGGACCGGTTGGATGACTCCTTTTCTAGCAGCTTTGAAGCTTCTACGGCTGCAATTTCCCTTTGACTGGGTGGTGGGTCCGGGATTTTTTTGGACGGTGGGGGTGAGTGTGTGAAGGGAATGGTGTAACCTCCGGCAATAATCCAAGCACCCATCTGTCCTGAGTAATAGATTCCCAGGCTTTTAGGTGCTTGGCAACGGCACCCGACTGGCTCGAGCAGCACAGCCGGGCAATCCCTCATGGAGTGTGGGAGGCTGAAGAGCCACGAAAGGACTCGCGGTCTCCAGTGTTGCGGGGGCCTCTGCCGCCTCTGGGACGGCGTCTCCCAGAAAAATTTCCCCATCCTCTGCCTCTGGAAGGGGAATCTTCCTGCTGTTGAAGAAAGAATTTCTGTGATTTATGGAACCACATCTTCCCTCCTCTTTTAGCCTTGGGATAAGGCCGAAGGGAGTGGAATAACGTGCTCCTACGGCAGATAAAGTCTTTCCCTCTTGCTCACAGCGGGTAAGAGTGTCTTTTACCTTGGGTCCAAACAAAGAGGACCCATCAAAGGGAGCGTCGGCAAAGGAAGACTTGAAGGCCTCCACGAATGACATTAAACGGAGCCAGGCTTGTCTCCGTGAGCCACGCCTGTGCCTGCGCTCTTCCCGCCCTTCGGCCGCATATGAAATGAGCCTCATGGACGAGTTAGAAATCGAGGTAAGGATAGCCAACTGAGAGCTAACCGACTGGGCTAGCTGCTCAGGTAGGTTACCCGAGAGGGAGTCTGAGAGCTCCTTGACCAGATCCCTCTGTAGTCTGGTGAAATGTGCCAAATAATTCAGGGACCTCAGAGTAAAGGCCGCTGAAGTCAGGGTGCGCTTCCTGTACCGGTCCATGCTCCTAGACTCCTTATTAGGATAATGGGCGGACGTTGAAGCCTCTGCCACGTCCTGCTGGGTAGCAGATGCCACCACCATGGCATCTACAGCCACGCCTTTCGTTAAGAACTCCTTCTCGGGTGGGGCAGACAAAAATTTGTTAGGGCGAGAAGGCGATGGTTCCACAGTATCTGGATGCTCCCACGCCCTCCGACAAACCAAATCCAGGAGCTCGTCGAAGGGCGGAGACACCCAGGAGGCGGAGGGCTGAGCCCCGAAGGCCTTGAGGAACACCGACTCATCAGCGGAGGGGGGTTTGGAATTCCAGCCGCCTCGTTGCTTGAGGATCTCTAGAATGTCTGCAAATGAGACATCATCCGAGGACGACTTTGGGGACCCCTCCGCATCATCAAGATCAGTGTCCGATGTAACAGACTCATCGGGGGAGTCCACGTGCTTCCTCTTGCACAATCTCTTCCTTGGGGGCTCCTCCGAAGACAACTCCGAACGACCCTCAGGAGGAGGGGAACCCCCAGTGGGGGTAACCTCAGGCCCCGGGGCTCCGCTGCCTAGAGACAGGGGAACTGCCAAAGACCCAGTCTCCATGCCCAGGGAAGGTGCCGGTAAAGCCGTAGAGATGGCCGAAGAAGACTTGGCCAATGCACTCCTCATAGCTCCGAAGGCCGGACCCCCAGAATCCTGGGAGAGTCCAGTCTCCGGAGCCATGATAGCAGACGGAAGTCCCGCGGCCGAAGCACCGAGAGGGAGGCTTGGAACCGACAGCATTGGTCCCGAAACGTCACCCCCGGGTCCGACCGAAGAAGTCCGTGTGCTAAACTCGGACCCGAAGGCCGGGGTTGGAGTAAGGGTCGGAGCCGACCCTAGGATCTCCACTGGCTCTATCAGCACCTGCTCCGACGGAGCCGAAGCGGTCGGAGGAGGAATGGCAATGGAATGGGCTATCGGTTCCGAAACCAATTGGGTCAGAGCCGAAACAAATTTCTGAAAGACTGGGGACTGGAAAAGTCTTTGGAGCACCCTGTCTATGTCCGAATCTGACATCCTTGATGACCTGGAAGAGACCGAATGGGTCCGAGTAGGCCTCTCCAACGGCTCCAAGGGACTAGGGGACCGGCTCCGAATCGACTCGACAATTATCGGCGCCGAAGGAATGTCCAAACCAAATTCCATCGGTGCCGAAGAGGGCTTCGGCGCCGAGGAGGAAGTGTCTGAGCGGACAACCTTCATCGGCTCCGAGATCAGTGGAGCCGATGAAGGTGACCCGTCTCTCGATGCCCCAGACGTCGGCTCCGAACCCAGAGGAGTCGAGGCTGGAGGCATCAAGGCAGACCGTTCCTCCCTCGGCTCCGAAGTCCGTGGAGCCGAAGGAGAAGCCTGCCTATGTTTTTTGGCGATCGGTTCCGACGGACTGGTCGGAGCCGACGCCCTTTTCTTTTTAGCAGGAGAAGGAGAGGAAGCTAATGCCTCTTCAAATGAGGGTTTAATAAGGCCTTTCAAAATAAGTTTATTTTTCCTCTCTTGGAGGACCCTCGAGGAAAACGCGTGACACACACTGCAGGACTCCTGCAAATGTTTGGCGCCCAAACAATACACACAGAGAGAGTGGTCATCTGTGATTGACATTTTAAAACTGCACTTAGTGCACTTCTTAAAGCCCGAAGGCCTAGGAGCCTGAGACATTATAGCAACAATCTAGTGAACTCCAACTATCACTTTCACTAACACTTTCTTTCTCTCTTTTTTTTTTTTTTTTTTTTTTACACAAAGACTGTCACAACAACAGAAAAAATTAACTAAAGGGATCCAAGAACCCCTAAGGACTTGAAAGACAATTGACTGACAGGGAAAGGCCCTTGAACTCAAAAGGGGCCTCTAGTCAGAAACACACGCAATCACTACACAAATTTTTCACAAAAATAACCACTCATACACAAAAAACATGAGATAGCTGTTAAAACAGCTTTTTGTTGAAGAATTAGAAAAAACCTGACAGAAAAAGTAAGGGAAAGACACTACTTAGCTCAGCCAGCTCGAGACCACGTCTTTGCTTGTTAGCGGCAAACGAGATCTGGGGGACTGGTAGTGGTGCATCCTGGGATATAGTAAGCTCAGCCAATAAGAGACTTCGCTCTTTGGCATAAGCGTGCCGAGTCGGAGCCGAGGATCGGCTCCGAACCCATCAGTCAGAATGTAGGCGAGATAGGATCACATAACATCAAATGTTAAATAAAATTGACAGGCATTTATTTGAATTTCAGACTTCAGGTTTCTGAATGTTTAATTCCTTGCATATTTGATGGTGCAGTGGTAGTATTGTTGCCTCACAGCTATAGGTTTTCTGGTTTGATTCTTGGTTGGGGTGGCTTCTGTGTGGAGTCTGCATCTCCTCCCTGTGTTTGTGTGGATTTGCTCTGGTGCCCTGCCATTTTACAAAGACGTGTCTGCAGTATTAATCCCTGCGTCTCTGCTGAAAATTGTTTTTGTTCTGTCCGCAGTAAAATTGACAGGCATTTGAATTTCAGACTTCAGGTTTCTGAATGTTTAATTCCTTGCATATTTGATGGTGCTGTGGTAGTATTTTTGCCTCACAGCTATAGGTTTTCTGGTTTGATTCTTGGTTGGGGTGGCTTCTGCGTGGAGTCTGCATCTCCTCCCTGTGTTTGTGTGGATTTGCTCTGGTGCCCTGCCATTTTACAAAGACGTGTCTGCAGTATTAATCCCTGCGTCTCTGCTGAAAATTGTTTTTGTTCTGTCCACAGTAAAATTTACAGGCATTTGAATTTAAGACTTCAGGTTTCTGAATGTTTAATTCCTTGCATATTTGAAGGTGCAGTGGTAGTATTGTTGCCTCACAGCTATAGGTTTTCTGGTTTGATTCTTGGTTGGGGTGGCTTCTGCATGGAGTCTGCATCTCCTCCCTGTGTTTGTGTGGATTTGCTCTGGTGCCCTGCCATTTTACAAAGACGTGTCTGCAGTATTAATCCCTGTGTCTCTGCTTAAAATTGTTTTTGTTCTGTCCACAGTAAAATTGACAGGCATTTGAATTTCAGACTTCAGGTTTCTGAATGTTTAATTCCTTGCATATTTGATGGTGCAGTGGTAGTATTGTTGCCTCACAGCTATAGGTTTTCTGGTTTGATTCTTGGTTGGGGTGGCTTCTGTGTGGAGTCTGCATCTCCTCCCTGTGTTTGTGTGGATTTGCTCTGGTGCCCTGCCATTTTACAAAGACATGTCTGCAGTATTAATCCCTGAGTCTCTGCTGAAAATTGTTTTTGTTCTGTCCGCAGTAAAACTGACAGGCATTTGAATTTCAGACTTCAGGTTTCAGAATGTTTAATTCCTTGCATATTTGATGGTGCAGTGGTAGTATTGTTGCCTCACAGCTATAGGTTTTCTGGTTTGATACTTGGTTGGGGTGGCTTCTGCGTGGAGTCTGCATCTCCTCCCTGTGTTTGTGTGGATTTGCTCTGGTGCCCTGCCATTTTACAAAGACGTGTCTGCAGTATTAATCCCTGCGTCTCTGCTGAAAATTGTTTTTGTTCTGTCAGCAGTAAAATTGACCGGCATTTGAATTTCAAACTTCATGTTCTTCAGAATACATAGTAGCACAACCTTTTTTTCTAGCAATTTTCTAAGTTTATAAGATGAATATTTTAAATTTGTCCCTATTTTTGGGACTGTATTCCCCCATTATTGGCTTCGTCCAGGTTTTGTGCTAAGGTTGACAGCTATGGCAAGAACTGAATTCACTGAATATGTTTGAGGGCTGTATTCCCTCATTACTGGGTTTGTCCAGGTGTTTTGTACTAAGAGGTTGACAGCTATGGTGAGAACTGAATTCACTAAATGATAGCCATTTAAGTTTCAGTCTTCCTCTCTTTTACAAAGCAGCTGATGTGGCGTAGTGGTATGTTACTCTGACTGTTTTTTGCTCAGGGACCTTGGCAGCAAAATGTATGGTGGCAACACAACATTTTATTCTAGCAACTTTCCAAGATTATACAAGCAATGTTTAATGTGTCCCTGGTTTTTGGGCTTTTGACCCCCCCCCCAATACATTTTGGCTTTTTCCAGTTTTCTTGAGCTGCGACGTTGAGATGCAGTTGAGTATTGAGTAGATTTTACAAGGTGCTGAGAGCTGCAGGGGAATAGAAGTTTAGTGCTTTGCCTAGTTAATACTATAGCACAACAGGTTGTGTACTTTCTTTTGATGCAGAAGGCTGTGGGTTCTACTCCCACAAGGGGTGGATGCTGCTGTACTGAGAATGTTCTCCTTGGTGAAGATACTATCTATGAGTCTGTTATCAGTTTGCCATCCATTTCTTCTTGCAATATTATTACTAGCTATCATTTTTTAATGTAATATAGGCAATTTATTCCTGAGGGGCAACAGACACTTTATTTTTCAATGAAACCATGAAATATAAAGGTGATTGCTAGCAGCAACCGCTTCATTAGTTACAGATTTCTTTAATGTGGAATTATTTAGATGACTTACTTCAGAGATTGTGCATATTTACTGATAATGGACTGTAGAATTGTGCATATTTACTGATAAAGGTGGACTGTAGAATTGTGCATATTTACTGATAATGGTGGACTGTAGAATTGTGCATATTTACTAATAATGGTGGAATGTGGAATTGTGCATATTTACTAATAATGGTGGACTGTAGAATTGTGTATATTTACTAATAATGGTGGACTGTGGAAGTCTGAGTAGACTTTTATGATAAATGTTCTCAACTGGGCAGTTTTGCCATTATGGGTGCATATGGTTTGTTTCATTGCTTACTGGAAAAATGTTCAAAACAAATTTAAAACACTCTCTAACAAGTGTACTGTATTGTACAAGGAATATAATTTTAGTACAATGAGGAAGGTGTATCAAAGAGCACATGTATGTTTCATATGCAAGGGGCCTATGATTTGAAAACAGCCCAAAATTAATCTTTATCTGCCACTGGCAAAATGTATTTTCTTTGAATGTGGGTTTCAATGCTGTTTCAATGAATGTGAGTTTCTAGGGCAGAGAAGTTTTAATGCTAAGTTTTCATTGTGAGACTGCATTGCTTTGTTTAACAGATGACTTGGTGTTTGTGCTGTAAAATACAAAATAAAACTTTCAAATGAAGTCCAACTCATCATAGAAGTAAAGCAGTATGCACATTAGTGTTTATGGTAAATGGAGTGAAATAGCCAAGTAATGGTTCATTGGAATGGCTGCAGAGGCTCCATTCAACCATTATTTTGTCAGGGGGGAAGGGCAGCAAACTCAGACAGGCCCAGCTGAACTATACCTCCCAACTGTCCAGATTTTCAAAGAATGAATAGATTTATGCTTCTTATTTTTGGTTTGTTCTTCATAAAATTTGTAGTTTTCTGGTAAATCATTTAGGAATTAAGTCACTAAATAATACGTTTCAGACTTCATAACCTTCAGAAAAATGCAAGTTGAAGTAAGAGCTGTTCTATCAACTGTCTCAATTTATACAAGAGCAATTTTTAGTACTGTTTATATGTGCCCCCAATATATTTGGCCTTGTTCAGATTTACTGCATTAACAGGTTGAGAGGTACATGCAAATACATTGCTTTATAGAATTAGGCATAGCCAACCTCTCAACTGTCCCCAATTTTTGGCTCAAAATGTTGCTCTTCCCCCTAATAATCCCTCCGCAAAATAGCAATTTTGGAAGAAAACATGGAGGGTTTACAATTAAGAAATAACTGTAATAATCAAAGTTATAGATTACTTGAAATGCATGTAGATTCGTTTATTTTGTCAGTTGCTCAAGGTAGCAGTACTAATATTAAAGTGTCCCTTCTTTGGCAGGTAGCAGCTGTATTGTGTGTCTATTTTTGCATCACATTTTTGGTCCATTTTTCATAAAGTTGTGTTTTTTGGCAAATTAGTGACAAATCACTAAAGACTGAAGTTAGAAAATGACAGACATTTGAGTTTCAGACTTTATACCCTTCAGAAAATTCATACTAATGCAAGACCTAGTCTATTATCTTTCTAAGTTTATTAGAGCAATATTTAAAAATTGTCCTTATTTTTGGGCCTTTGTCCCACTTCTGTGTATGGCTTTGTCCAAATTTCTTGCTCTTGAGGTTGAGAGGTATGACAAATGTGTCAGGGCCATCACAGTCAGCCAGAGAAATTTCAAATTGTGACATGCTTGTTGCACCCCACTCCCCCATGTAGTGACTCTGGATGTGTCCAAGCAAGGCAAGGAGTAGTTGTATCTACCTTGGATGGGGAGGACACACTGCATAAGTACTACAGTGGCTTTTCATCTGTCCTTGATTTTGCAGAATGGTCTGGTTTCTGTTATATTTTTGTACTGTTGATTTATGCTTATTACTCAGATTTATGCTTATTACTCAAAGTGCCTGTTGCTCTGTGTTTAAGTAGCAATGCTTTAATGACCATAAGGTAAGCTTGTCGGAGATCGTAAGATGCAAGTAAACTTTAATAAGCATACTGTTAAAGAATTGCCAACATTGAAAGCCTTTCTGTTGTTGCCATGCAGAGAATACTTGACTAGATAATGTACAAGCCTTGGGTATTAAAGGACAGGAATCCATTATTTTAAAAAGCTCATTACACTTGCTGGAGACTTCCAGTCATCTCTACAGACTTTACCCGTAAACTAAACAGAATGCCAATCATGTGTGGTCCATAACCTGTACAGTAATCCTTTAAGCAATGTATCTTGAGCTTGTTTCTTGTTTGCTTTTCATTTTTTACTATTATCATGTTTTCCCCATGAAACAAGTTGTCAGGCAGCAGGTCTTTTTTGGATAAGAAACATTTTTACAAGTGGGGGCATCACATAGATTTCTACTTTCAGCATGTTACTTGGTACTTTAATAAAGCTGAATATATTATAATTAGAACTGCAGTGCAAGGAGAAGTGGTTTGAGTTGAGTGCTTCTGGTTTTTCTTATACTTGATTTTGACTGGCATTCCAGTAATGTATTTAAAAAGTAATTTATTTTTTCATGCCTCACAACCTTTTGTTTCCATCTAGATATTAAGTAAGCTGTCATGCAGCCAATGCATTGAAATATTTTTAATTCTTCTACACTTATTTTTGTCTTGATTGGACTTTTATAATGATGGTTTGCCACCCAGGGCAGCGTATTTAATTAAAGTTATTTTTTTTGTGGTTTTGTGCATAGCTCCTCCCCTTTCTGGTTGACCACACCCCTCCCCTTGACCCCACCCATTCAGCTGTCTCCTGCAGCCCCCCTGTGATTTGAAGTCACCAGCCGCCACTGCATGTAATGAGATTTATCTGCATTTTCTGCTAAGCATGAAATATTGCACTGTGAAAGCCAAGGTGTAGATATTCTGAAGTTGAAATATTTGTTGCGCTATTTATATAGAATTCTCACATAACTGTTAACACATTACCTAGAACTGTTGCCCAATAACGGAAAAGTACCAAATAAATGTCAATTTGTGTACACGAATAAATGTTGATTTGCGTACAAATAAATGTCGATTTGTGTACATGAATAAATGTCAATTTTTGTACATGACTAAATGTAGACTGTCGTACAGGGGGGGGGTAAATAAGGCATCCCCTGATAAGCCCTAATGCGTATTTTGGCGGGGGAAAAGTATAAGACCCAGTCTTATTTTTGGGGAAATACATTAGTAATTAAATATATAAGACCAACATTTAAAATCTACTCCTGATTTTGAGCATCTGTCTGCCACTGTTTGTTTGGGTTTGCCCTGATTCTTGAGCTTATAGTTTGAGTACTGTGGTAGGCTGCATGTAGCTGCAGCTTCAATACTGAAGCAGTAAAGTACAGTTGTGTACACTTACCATAAATGTAGATGTTCGAGTGTATTCACTGTTGCAGTCCTTACAAATGGGTTATCCGTCTCCCGGGTAGCCCCTCAGTCAGTTCGAATACCAAAGTCCTTGGTATCAAAGTTAACAATGGGGCAGGATGACAGCTTCCATTTTCTTCTCAATTACACATTAAAACTACAGAGAATGTGTGTATAATTTATATCAAGTAATGTATAAAAGCTAAAGGCAGTTAAATGATCACTATTGCATGATTATTGACATTGCTTGTTGAGTGGAGACAATATATGTCAAACAGCAACATAGTATGTCAAAAGTAGCTAAATGATTTGCAATGAAATTTCAAAGATAGACAAATGTATAGCCTAGTGATGGAGAACCTATGACACACTTGTTAAAGATGACACGTTACAATGTTCTGGGTGATAAGTCAGTGATCACCAAAACCTGAGTTACCAAAGACAATGCTTTTGCATTCATTGCTCACGTGAAGTGCATAAAGGGTTCACCATCACTAGTGCAGCCTTTCAGTGAAGGTGCCCTGGGGCTTTAGTTTGTGTGCCTTTGCTGCAAGGTCTGACATTTTACATTACATTTGGTTTTCATTGGGGGTGCTATGGTGAGGTTTGGTAGTACTCTCAGTACAACAGTAGTCTGAATAATATTTCACCAGTTTGTCATTTCATCAGATGCAAAAATATAAATTTATTTCTTCTGAATACAGATTTTTTTTTAGTCACTGAGCATATGACTCCTCCCACCCTCTATTATCAGATTGAAACTTTTAAACTACAAATACCATTTGGGGGACACCATATGTTCGAAGTTTGAAAATTACGAATCCTAAAAAAAAAAAAAATAGGAAACCTGTCATTAAGGGTTGTATGCAGGGGGGGGCAAGCTCCACTGCACCGCCCACACCCCCGCTACTTAAATATACCAACTCCGAGATCACACTGCATTGAAGTAAAGGGGAAAATTCTCTACAACGATCTCCGTTCACACTTGAAATATTTTCAGTATTCGAACATGGTGTCGCCCAAATCATGTTCGACTATTGAAATCTTCGCTGTGATAATACAGACCCAAATTAGTGTCATGGGTAGTAAACTACATTACATGAAGATAGTGTGTGTGTGTGTGTGTGTGTGTGTGTGTGCGCGTCTTATAGCTGGAGCAACCAGCTAAATACACTTTGTATCGGAGGGTTGTGATATATTTTTCTGAGGAATTTGATATCATAATTTGTCAGTATATGTATGAGAATCATTTTATTTAGGTGTTCTTATGAAATGAGGACCAAAATGCTCCCTTCTATGAAAAATTAGTATTCTCTGCCATTTTCAATTGCAATATCAAAACAGGCATATTGTTTGTACTCTGAGAGGCATGCACATATTTGAGATTCATAGATTATTTCTAGGCTGATAACCAGAGGAGCGTTTCTAGGACTAGCTAAGTCTTCCCAAAAGAATAACAATGTCCTGTGTGAATAGGACATTGACAGCCAAGGATTTGTAAGATATCTCCTGCCATAAGGGACATGGGTGCCAGTACTGGTTTAAATTTCCTATTCCCCATTTACTGGTCTATATTGCACTTAAATTGGGTAATAAATTAACTCAACTTCACATGGATGGGAAGCCTGTTCCATTGGAGGGTCAGTCTGTGGGACACATCTCTGTCTTTCCAGCATGATATGTTTAAGTCACAGACAAAATTCAGGTCCCTAGACCTTGTATTTCTGGTACTGTATGACTTACAAATATGTAAGAGATTCATAAGTGTGTAGTTTGCGGATGCCTTGTAAGTCCATCATAAATCACCCCTCAGCAATCTATAGGAGACAGAGTAGAGGGAAAAGAGAAAGGGCTTTAAGGTGTGGTGCGCATAAGGGCAGGTTTATTATGCCTTGTATTCTTTTTGTAAGGAACCTCTGCGGTAACTCTAGATGCTTCATATTCCTAGCCAGGTACCTACCAGAGGGATCACTGTACTCTATGATGGGTCTGATAAGTGTAGAGTAAAGTGGGATAATGAACACTGACTCAAGATGCCATGCCCTTACTTATAAGTTGCCCAACATAAAAGGATTTCCTCACCACTATGGCCACATGGTGGTCGAAGGTAAGGCTACTGTCAATGTGTGTACCCAGATCCCTGACCATTGAGACAACTCTTGGGGGGTGTATTATCAGCATGATAATTACTCAGGGTGGTTGACTTTCCAATGGGTACAATTATGCATTTCTTAGCACTGAGTTTAAGACCATGGCTTCAGCATCATTTGTTAGTCAGAGATGGACCTTCTTGAAGAATGCTACAATCTGCAATCATCTGCAACTTAGTCAACCATAAATCTTCAGCATTTGCTTCCATTTCAGAGAAATAGATGCAAAAAAGGAGCAGACTCAGTACAGAGCCCTGGGGGACTTCATTAGTGATTGGCCTATTGGTGGAGGTGGCCTCACCTATTTTGACCTCCTGGGTCCTATCAGTGAGTCTGTCAGTGAGACTCACTTGTTTACTTTCTTTAAAGGTATTAAGCTGTACAAAATAATATAAAAGTGAGGTTGTCAGAGGGTCTTATTCTGAAATATCAGTGCAAGTATATTTTTGATTGAAGCTAGGGTGGAATTCAGGTTAGAATGCCCTTTGTAAATTGACTAAGTAATGTCAAGTTTAAGAGTGTTGCAAAGTAGTTTATGTCCTTCATAATGGGCCGTACGCAGTCCTGTCAGCTCATTTACAAACAATATTGTTCCTTTACTACACTGTATGACATTGTCTGATAAAATAAAAAAAATAATTTAGCTTTGTCTCAACAGTGTGCTAGAATTCTCCACGTGATGCTTTCATTGTTTTTGGTCCCACAGACCTCATGGCACTGGCTCAGCCCCCAGTGCCCCACTTGTATGTCGAGTCTAATCAGTCATCCTCCTATCCCTAGAGTTTTCTGGCATTTTGTGGATACAGTCATGGATCCTAAAGGTACCCTGGGAGCTCAGCCATCTGTGCTTCCTTCCTGGGGAGTTTCTTTTTATATGCCCTACCTGCTTTCTCTTTCCCCATCCCCACGCTTATTGACTATATTTGAGGACAGCTTTCCTGTAGCGATCAAACCTCACCTTAGGAAGCATCATCAATGAGCACCCTCCCTCCCAGGATGGGCACTCCCATCCCTCGCTGCTGCTCTCTGTCACCCAAGCCACTAATCGAACACAGCTGAGCTGGGCCATGGTTAGGGCTTCATCCCTTTATACCACTTGAGCAGGGCAGCTGGGCTGTAGTTAAGGATTTATCTCTCTGCACCACTTAAGTGGTAATTTTCAATTTTAGGTTGATCTATTTGGTGATGGTGGATGGTTTTCAGTAGGAAACATTTATTTGAGATTACACTTTTCATGAGTAAAAGCTCATTATATATCTTATAATTTCTGCTACAACTGCTGGGCCACTATGAAGGATTGTGGATACCACTGTTGGGGAAGAGAGGTATCCCTGTATTTTTTCCTAGTAGGGTTAGCATGAATTTACTCTCTTTTGATAACTTCTGACAGTTGCAAAAACTATAAACAGAACAGTAGCACAGAAGTAGAAGTTGGGTGGTTACCACACACACATACTCGCATGCACATACTCAGACTGGTGTAAAATACTGCAACAGAGATCACTATGCCATAAAGCAATGAATCTTTATTGAACAGAAGACAAAATACTGGTGAAGACCGTCTTTGTATACGTTGAAGGAACAGAGCTACACAAAGGACTATTTCTGTTAGCCCACAAAAAAGTCTCTCAAGCCAGTTTTGTCACAATCTAAAGGTGTTTTTCCTCATCTTTCTTTTTTTTGAGTTCCTAAGAGAAGACATCTAAGCTTCCTTGGGGTATTCTGGAATGTCTTCTTTTTTTTTTTAGCACAGTCCTACAAACCAATATTCCATGCCCAAACTCCCACATCATCAAGAGGCCAACGTCTCTAACAGGCCCAAAGCCCACCTTTAATAGAATAAATGCTCATTAACTAAACCTTTCTATCTAATACAAAAATATATCAGTCTGTTTTAAAGAAGCAATACTATTTAGACTATGTACAAAATGCTATATTTATTTACATCAATGTTATTTACATTTATGTCTGTTCTATTTAGTAACAATTTGACATAGCATATAACTTCCACACTATGTAATATTCACATGCATTGATATATACTATGGATTTTGATTAAACTGGACCCAGACATAACTGAAAATGCAACTTGTAAGCTGAGCAAAATCAACTGTATCCAAATTTGTGTAGTATATGTTGTAGAAATACATGGTCTCACCAATAGAAAATATTAATGTACAAATTTCACCACCACTCATACAAAAATTCGAAACATAGTTTAAACTATATACATTCAAAACAGTGCAATTATTGCAGCTGAGCAGTGAATTTCCACTGCTCTTTTTGACAAACACACAAGATCCAAGATCAATCTGAGCTAACACCTCTTTGGCAAATAGGTTCAAAGGTGTGTACTAGGCTAATGGCCCTGGAGGCTTTACAAGGCTAGTCCATAGACGTGCCCTGCCATTGTGCCGCCAGATGTCAGTTCCCAGTGTCTCTATCTAGTAGAGCCACTGGAGTGATTGGGACCTCAGTTTAACATATCATCTAAAGGGTGGTAGATTCAGGAGTTTATAGCTCTCTTGTGCTATACTTCAGTGCCATTAATGGGTAATTAACCCCAAGTACCTTGGGTAGTGAACAGACTACCATTACATGGTGGATGTGCCTGCATACAGAGGGGTTATAAAGTAAAACTGATGATACCTTTAAGAGATGTCTTTAAAGTATAGGATTTTTCCAGCAGAGAAGGAAGAATCCAATGGATGAGGGTATGCATACAAGTGGCTAACATGATGTTGCTTCACATAGTATATCTAGATACTCACAACAGTACACATGCAGAACTTTGAAATTTAAAAGATCTCAAACAACAGGTAACTGTTTCTCTTTGACAGGAATGACATAATTTGATTGGAGCTGAGTCCCAGGATGCCACCCCAATACGTAAATCACTTTATTGGAGTAACACTCATAGATCACTTAAAGGTGTCCCTGTGGTAGACACCCTAGAAATGCAGAGGGGATACACAGTTTGGGCTGAAAACTGTTGGTTGACATGTGACAGTGTAGGGTATCCTTTTCATCATGCCAAAACAAGAACAAATGGCTTAGAAATGGATATATAATGGTGTAGATAGCTATAAGGCATACTAGACAAAGCTAACAAGCTGACGAAGCACATGACAATACTTTTGTAGCAGAGAGTAACAATCAAAAGGAAGGAAAGCACGACTTGTATGTTCAGGAGTAGCATGTGTATTAGAGCACAGCTGCATGGTCTCAAGTACATTTATTATTTATTGATGGCACAACATAGTATGATCAGGAAAAGCATGTGTATTAGAGCACAGCTGCACTGTCTCAAGGACATTTATTATTTATATATGGCACAACTTGTATCATCAGGAATAGCACGTGTATTAGAGCATAGCTGCACTGTCTCAAGTACATTTATTTATTTATGGCACGACATAGGATGATCAGGAATAGTATGTGTATTAGAGCACAGCTGCACGGTCTCAAGTACATTTATTATTTATTTATGGCACGACTTGTATGATCAGGAATAGCATGTGTATTAGAGCACAGCTGCATGGTCTCAAGTACATTTATTATTTATTTATGGCACAACATAGTATGATCAGGAATAGCATGTGTATTAGAGCATAGCTGTACGGTCTCAAGTACATTTATTATTTATTTATGGCACGACATCGTATGATCAGGAATAACACGTGTATTAGAGCATAGCTGCACTGTCTCAAGTACATTTATTATTTATTTCTGGCATGACATAATATGATCAGGAGTAGCATGTGTATTAGAGCACAGCTGCATGGTCTCAAATACATTTATTATTTATTTATGGCATGACTTGTATGATCAGGAATAGCACGTGTATTAGAGCACAGCTGTAACGGTCTCAAGTACAGTTATTTACTTATGTCACGACACAGTATGATCAGGAATAACGTGTATTAGAGCACAGCTGCACTGTCTCAAGTACATTTATTATTTATTTATGGCACGACATAGTATGATCAGGAATAGCATGCGTATTAGAGCACAGCTGCATGGTCTCAAGTACAGTTACTATTTATTTATGGCACGACAGTATGATCAGGAATAGCATGTGTATTAGAGCACAGCTGCACTGTGTCAAGTACATTTATTATTTATTTATGGCACGACATAGTATGATCAGGAATAGCATGTGTATTAGAGCACAGCTGCATGGTCTCAAGTACATTTATTATTTATTTATGGTACAACATAGTCTGTTCAGGAATAATATGCATATTAGAGCACAGCTGCACTGTCTCAAGTACATTTATTATGTATTTATGGCACGACACAGTATGATCAGGAATAGCATGTGTATTAGAGCACAGCTGCACGGTCTGAAGTACATTTATTATTTATTTATGGCACGACTTGTATGATCAGGAATAGCATGTGCATTAGAGCACAGATGCACGGTCTCAAGTCAAGGGAGCCCGCAGGATTTTTTGCAGGGGGGTGCAAACCCGAAGCACCGCCCCAACCCCACCCACTTCAAAGCACCGCCCCCAACCCCACCCCCTTCAAACTCCCCCCCCCCCCTCAACACACACAGCCATTCCAGTATCCCATTACTTGGCTATTTCTCCCCGGTTGCCATAAACACTGTTCAAAACTCTGTGTGCATACTGTTTTATGCATTACTTCTACAATGATTACAGATACTTGGTTTTAATTTTCAACTTTTATTTCAAATTTTAGGGCCTCAGGGCAAGGGAGCCCGCAGGATTTTTTGCAGGGGGGTGCAAACCCAGAGCCCCAGCCACATAGCTCTCCCCGCCCCCTGCCAACACAGCCCCGCCCAAGTCCACC
The DNA here is from genome assembly GCF_019279795.1 of Protopterus annectens. Taxonomy (NCBI): domain Eukaryota; kingdom Metazoa; phylum Chordata; order Ceratodontiformes; family Protopteridae; genus Protopterus; species Protopterus annectens. Next base: position 1,012,258,779 of record NC_056732.1, read on the forward strand.
TACCCCAAGCCCCGCCCACACAGCCATTCCAGTGTCCCATTACTTGGCTATTTCTTCCCATTTGCCGTAGACACTGTTCAAATCTGTGTGCATACTGTTTTATGCTTTAGTTCTACAATGATTATAGGCAGTTGGATTTAATTTACAACTTTTATTTCAAACATTATAGCCCAAACACTGAGACATTTACTAAACCTAAACAAAGCAATAGTCTTACAATGAAAACAGACTTGGCATTAAAGGTTCTCTACTTTTGAAACTCACATTCAATGAAACAGCATTGAAACCCACATTCAAAGAAAATGCATCTGGCCAGAGCAGGTTATTTACCTTTGAACTGTTTTAAAGCAATAGGCTCCTTGCACACTGTTAGGGCCATGCAAAAGTTTTGATTTACCTGATTGTATTAATTATAATATATAAATGAATTATATCCCTTAAGTAAAAGTAATCTGAATAATTCCACATTAAAGATATATGAAACTAATGAAGATGTTGTTACTAGAAAACAACTGTATATTTCAGTGTTTCATCTACAAATTCAGTGCCTGCTGCCATCAAAGAATAAAATTGCCTATGTTAAATTAAAAAAAATGGTAAGCTGGTATATTGCAATAGAAAATGGATGGCAAACTGAAAAACAGGTTCATAGTTATTAGGCATCTCATCCAAAGTAGGACATCCTCAGGACTGCAGCATACAGATGTACATGCTGTAGGAATAGAACCTCAAGCCTCTCCATTAAAATGCAAGTATTCTACTTGTGGTGCTACTAACATAGCTTTAAAACTTTATACCACAATAGAGATACTATTTGCTAAACAAAACAGTTGCACATTGTAAATAGACTTGGCATGAGCAGCAGTGAACTTAGCTTCCCTTAAAACTCACAGTTCCTTGAAAATGCACTTGAAAATAAATTCCACCTGCAAACTCTAACTTGGGCATTTCACTTTCTCTATCCCTCACAAACATACCATAACCCCCAAGGCCTCAACATTAGTGCAAGAAATCTGGACAAAGCCTAAAATAAATAGGGACAGATTATAAATATGTCTCTCAAACTTAGAAAATTGCAAGAGTAACAGGATTTGTGTTAGTATGCATTTTTCTAAATGATATGACATCTAAAACTGAAATGTCTCATTATTTAGCAACTTCAATCCTTTTTAGGAGGAATATGGGGCAAAAATCTGGACATTTTGCAAAAACCTGGACAGCTGAGGGGTATGCTACCTCCCTCATACACACACACACAAAATAATTCTGGTCAGACTTGAATTAGTTCTGGGAAGGTTGCACTGAACGGCACCGTGCTTGATCTGAAGTGGGTGAAATCCTGGTAGCCAGTGATAATAACTGAACTGCAGCTCAGCAATGTGGAGCATTAAAGCATTTTTAGCAGAGCATTGTTTCATCACTACCTATTGTGTTTGCACATAAGCTGTAGTTATTTCAAACATTTGCCTTTTTTGATTACTAGAGAGTACATTTACCCACCAGAGCTATTGTGTTTTGACTTCAGTGTGGAGCTTACCTAGTTGTTGCAGGGCTTGGCTTTTAAGTAAGGTAGCAATGCTTATTTACCATATACCATTAAAGCCACCCAACTAAGTGTACTAACACACAGACACTGCTGAAAGACACTGGTCACCAATAAAATGCAATGAGCTTCTGAAAATACTGTAATCCTGTCCTTTTATTACAAATACTGTCATATGCATTTCAATACCCAAGGCTTATACATTATCTAGTTATGTAAATATTCTCTGCATGGCAACAACGAAAATACTTTCAATGCTGGTAATTCTTTAACAATATGCTTACTAAAGCTTACTTGCATCTTACAATCTCCGACAAGCTTACCTGATGTTCATTAAACCATGGCTACTTAAACAGAGCAACAGGGCACTGGGACAGCATGCAGTTCCTCAATAATAAGCATAAATCAACAGTATAAAAATCTGATAGAAAATCAGAACATTCTGCAAAATCAAGGACAGATAAAAAGCCACGGTCGTATTTGTGATGTACCTTGGATGGGGGAATGCTCTGCACACTTGCACTGCATAACTGCTCCTTGCCTTCCTTGGACACATCCAGAGCCACTACAATGGAGAGTGGGGTGCAATAAGTATGTCATAATTTGAAATGTCTCTGGCTGACAGTGATGGCTCTAACACTCATACCTCTCAACTTCAGAGCAAGAAATCTGGACAAAGCCATACATAGAACTAGAAGTGGGACACAGGCCCAAAAATAAGGCCAATTTTTAAATATTGCTCTTATTAACTTAAATAGAACAGTAGTAGATCTTGCATTAGTATGAATTTTCTGAAGGGTATAAAATCTGAAACTCAAATGTAAATGTCTGCCATTATTTTCTAACTTCAAGCTTTAATGACTTGCTACTAATTTGCCAGAAAACCACAAGTTTATGAAAAACGGACCAAAATGTGATGCAAAAATACCTGTCAAAAAGGGACACCTTTTTAGTAGTAACATTGTTAACTTGAGCAGCTAACAAAATAAGAGCATCTACATGCATTTCTGAAATAAAAGTAATCTATAACTCTGATCATTAGTTATATACAATTATAAACCCTCCACATTTTCTTCCAAAATTGCCATTTTTGAGGAGGGATTATTAGGGGAGAGCAACATTTTGAGCCAAAATTGGGGACAATTGAGAGGTTTGGATATTCCTAATCTACAGTGATTTGCATGTACCTCTCAACCTCTTAATGCAGGAAATCTGGACAAGGCCAAATATATTGGGGGAACATACAAACACTACTAAAAACTGCTCTTGTATAAACTTAAGACAGTCTTGCATTAGCATGCATTTTTCTGAAGGTTATGACGTCTGAAACTGTGTCATTTAGTGACTTCATTCCTAAATGATTTGCTAGAAAACCACAAATTTTATGAGAAACAAACCAAAAATAAGAAGCAAATATCTATTCATTCTGCAAAGATATGGACAACTGAGAGGTATAGTTCAATCGGGGCTGTCTGAGTTCGCTACCCCCCCCCTCACAAAATCATGGTCGAATGGAGCCTCCCCCTGCAGCCATTCCAATGTCCCATTCCTTGGTTATTTTGCCCTATTTACCATAAACACTGTAATGTGCATACTGCTTTACTTCTGCGATGATTTAGGATTTCATTTGAAAGTTTTATTTTGCATTTTACAGCACAAACCCTAACACATATCTGTTAAACAAAGCAATGCAGTCTTACAATGAAAATAGACTAACATTAAAACTTCTCTGCCCTTGAAACTCACATGCATTGAAACCCACATTCAAAGAAAATACATTTTGCCAGTGGCAGATAAATATTAACTCTGGGCTGTCTTCAAAATCATAGGCCCCTCGAACATAACATACACATGCTCTTTGATACACCTTCCTGACTGTATTACATTATATTCCTTGTACAATGCAGTACAGTTGTTAGAGGGCATTTTAAAATTATTGTTTTGAACATTTTTCCAGTAAACAATGAAGCAAAAGGCATACACTACTGACAAAACTGCCCAATTCAGAACATTTCCATCATAAAAAGTCTACTTAACCTTCTATAGTCCACCAGTATCAGTAAAAAATATGCACAATCTCTGAAGTAGTAAAATCCACATTAAAGAAATTTGTAACTAATAAAGAGGTTGCTGCTTTATATGTCATTATTTAATCTACAAATAAAGTGCCTGTTACCCTTGAAGAATAAATTGCCTTTGTTGCATGCAATAAAAAAATGATAAGCTAGTAATACTGCAATAGGGAATGGATAGCAAACTGATAATAGGTTCATAGTTACTAGGTATCTTTACCAAAAGGACTGCAGCATCCACCCCCTTTACAACACAGTACAGTATCAGCAATGCATCTACCTACTGTGGGAGTAGAACCCACAGCCTTCAGCATCAAAAGCAAGGACACTATCTGTTGTGCTATTAACAATGCAAGCAGACTAAACATAAGCAGCACTAAACTTTTGCTTCCCTGCAGCTCTCAGCTCGTAAAATCTACTCGATACTCAGCTGCATCTCTGAACTTTGCAGCACAAGAAATCTGGAAAAAGCCAAAATTTATTGGGGGGGGGGGGGCAAAAACCAGGGACACATTTTAAACATTGTTTGTATAATGTTGGAAAGTTGCTAGAATAAAATGCTGCGTTACCACCATACATTTCACTGCCACGTCTTGAACCCAGGGGACCCTGTGCAAAACAGTCAGAGCAACATACCACTACACCAACTCAGCTGTTTTGTGAAAGAGGAAGACTGAAACTTAAATGGCTACCATTTAGTGAATTCAGTTCTCACCATAGCACAGCTGTCAACCTCTTAGCACAAAATACCTGAACAAAGCCAATAATGGGTGAATACAGCCCCCAAACATTCAGTGAATTCAGTTCTCACCATAGCTCTCAACCTCTTAGCAAAGAACACCCGGACAAAGCCAGTAATGGGGGAATATAGCCCCCAAACATATTCAGTGACTTCAGTTCTTACCGTAGCTCTCAACCTTAGCATAAAATTTGGATGAAGCCAATAAATACCTGAACAAAGCCAATACTGGGTGAATACAGCCCCCAAACATATTCAGTGAATTCAGTTCTTGCCATAGCTCTCAACCTTAGCACAAAACCTGGATGAAGCCAATAATGGGGGGGGGGGGATATAGTCCCAAAGACAGGGATACATTTCAAATATCCATCTTGTACACTTAAAAAATTGCTAGAATAAAAGCTTTTGTTACCATGCACTTTCTGAAGAATATGAAGTCTGATATTGAAATGAGTGCCCATTTTTTTTTTAACATTTGTTAACCAGGAAAGTCTGACTTGGAAAATAAGCTAATTTTTAGCAGAGGCCCAGGGAGAAACACTCCAGACAGCCAAGAATCAAACGAGAGAACATGTAGCTGTCAGGCAACAAGGACACAAATACAGAAACCACAGATTTTATGAGGAACAAGCCTGCAACATTTTTACAAATGGTGGTGGGTAGGGAATTCAGGCTCTTGTCACTTGGGCCCAAGGTACAGGGTTCAGTGCTTATTCTCTACCCACCACCATGTAACTCCTACGGCATTTTACACACACACACACACACACACACACACACACACACACACACACACACACACACACACACACACCTTACTAAAGCTGCGTGTTTCAGCTCCACTAAAGAGTCACATCTTCCGTACACACACACACACACACACACACCTACCTTACTAAAGCTGCCTGTTTCAGCTCCACTAAAGCGTCCCATCTTCCGTCCATTTCGGTTCCCGCTCGCAAGGGTCCCATCTTCCGTCCGTACCGCTCGCTTGCAAGAGTCCCATCTTCAGTAAGGTCCAAAACTGTCCGTTTCAGCTCCCGCACGATGATGTCACAACTGTTCATTTTAGTTCCCGCTCGCAAACTTTGCGCAATGATGTCAGCACACCTGCGACTGGGCTTCTTAAAGAAGAATGCCTTAAAAAAAAAAAAAAAAACTTTTTTTTTTTAAATGAAAAGATTAACTCAGCGGATTCCAGGGGGGTGCAAGTGCACCCCCTTGCACCTGCCTGCGGGCGACCTTGTCTCAAGTACATTTATTATTTATTTATGGCACGACATAGTATGTTCAGGAATAGTATGCATATTAGAGCACAGCTGCACTGTCTCAAGTACATTTATTATGATTTATGGCACGACAGTATGATCAGGAATAGCATGTGTATTAGAGCACAGCTGCACTGTGTCAAGTACATTTATTATTTATTTATGGCACGACATAGTATGATCAGGAATAGCATGCGTATTAGAGCACAGCAGCATGGTCTCAAGTACATTTATTATTTATTTATGGCACAATATAGTCTGTTCAGGAATAGTATGCATATTAGAGCACAGCTGCACTGTCTCAAGTACATTTATTATGTATTTATGGCACGACACAGTATGATCAGGAATAGCATGTGTATTAGAGCAAAGCTGCACGGTCTGAAGTAGATTTATTATTTATTTATGGCACGACTTGTATGATCAGGAATAGCATGTGCATTAGAGCACAGCTGCATGGTCTCAAGTACATTTATTATTTATTTATGGCATGACTTGTATGATCAGGAATAGCACGTTATTAGAGCACAGCTGCACTGTCTCAAGTACATTTATTTATGGCACGACATAGTATGATCAGGAATAGCATGCGTATTAGAGCACAGCTGCATGGTCTCAAGTACAGTTACTATTTATTTATGGCATGACACAGTATGATCAGGAATAGCATGTTAATTAGAGCACAGCTGCACGGTCTCAAGTACATTTATTATTTATTTATGGCACGACTTATATGATCAGGAATAGCATGTGTATTAGAGCACAGCTGCATGGTCTCAAGTACATTTATTAAGTATTTATGGCACGACCCAGTATGATCAGGAATAGCATGTGTATTAGAGCACAGCTGCAAGATCTCAAGTACATTTATTATCTATTTATGGCACGACTTGTATGATCAGGAATAACATGTATATTAGAGCATAGCTGCACGGTCTCAAGTACATTTATTATTTATTTATGGCACGACTTGTATGATCACAAATAGCACGTGTATTAGAGCACAGCTGCATGGTCTCAAGTACATTTATTATTTATTTATGGCACGACTTGTATGATCTGGAATAGCATGTGTATTAGAGCACAGCTGCATGGTCTCAAGTACATTTATTACTTATTTATGGCACGACTTGTATGATCAGGAGTAGCATGTGTATTAGAGCACAGCTGCACGGTCTCAAGTACATTTATTATTTATTTATGGCACAACATAGTATGTTTCGGAATAGCATGTGTATTAGAACACAGCTGCACTGTCGCAAGTACATTTATTATTTATTTATGGCACTACTTGCATGATCAGGAATAGCATGTGTATTAGAGCACAGCTGCACAGTCTCAAGTACATTTATTATTTATTTATGGCACAACTTGTATGATATGGAATAGCATGTGTATTAGAGCACAGCTGCATGGTCTCAAGTATATTTATTATTTATTTATGGCACGACTTGTATGATCAGGAATAGCATGTGTATTAGAGCACAGCTGTACAGTCTCAAGTACATTTATTAATGGCATGACAGTATGATCAGGAATAGCACGTGTATTAGAGCACAACTGCACTGTCTCAAGTATACTGATTATTTATTTATGGCCCGATATAGTATGATCAGGAATAGCAAGTGTATTAGAGCACAGCTGCACGGTCGCAAGTACATTTATTATTTATTTATGGCACGACATAGTATGATCAGGAATAGCATGTGTATTAGAGCATAGCTACACGGTCTCAAGTACATTTATTATTTATTTATGGCACGACATAGTATGATCAGGAATAGCATGCGTATTAGAGCACAGCTGCATGGTCTCAAGTACAGTTACTATTTATTTATGGCACGACACAGTATGATCAGGAATAGCATGTGTATTAGAGCACAGCTTCACGGTCTCAAGTACATTTATTATTTATTTATGGCATGACATAGTATGATCAGGAATAGCATATGTATTAGAGCACAGCTGCACTGTCTCAAGTACATTTATTATTTATTTATACACTTATTGACATTTGATTAAAAAATATAATGTTGTGTAATCTCAGTAATACAGTCAAAAGACAGATGGAGGTACCCTTGTGTTTAACATTGCCCTATAACAAAGTGAGAATGTAACCTTTGTATTGAAAAGAGAATGTTTGATCTAGAAATAATGACAGGTAGTACAGTATTAAGGAATATATTGCAGCACTGTCCATCATTATTTTACAGAACAGATTTCCAAAGTGTGCTGTGTATCTTCAGTAATTTATTTATTTATTTGCAGTTGGTTTACCAGGATAGTCCATTGGGTCACAAGTAACCCATTTTCAATGGAGTCCTGGGGTGAAAAGCTCCAAGCAGAAAATTACAGTGAAATATCTTGTTACAAATTGTTAAAGTTATAGTTACAAAAGCCTAGTAAAAACAATTACAAATACAACAGAATAGTGATTAATATACAATCAAAAGAGAGAATAAAATTTACAATATGATAACAGAGGTGACGTTACATATATGGTATGTTACACTAAGAGGTGCATGTTATGCAATCGGTATCAAGGCTTAAACAAGTGAGATCAGGATGTATGAGATAGGAGGAGAAAAAATGTCAGTAACATAGGGTTATCACATGTCCCACATTATGCAGAACAGCCACTGCCTGGTCAGTTGTGTCCTATGAAAAAAACATCAAAAATGTGAAATACCACAATCAGAAATACTTTACTGATCCCACAGGAAATTGCTGAGAATTTTAGAACAAAAATATTTCCTACATTTACATGCAGAAATCCATTATTGTGTCTTTGAAACACTTAAATATTATATGAAACAGTATAAATAAATCAAATTCTAAAAAAAAAAATCCGCTTTTATTTTGGCAGTAAACTGAAGTTGAGTCCTTTGCACTGGTTGCAGGTGTGGTTTGTCCTACAAAATCTCACATTTTCAGACAAAAATCCGACTTTGGGCACCAGGAGATGTGTCAGCCCTACAGTGACACTGTATATAATTGTGCAAAAGCAGTATATGAAGTCAGGGCACAACACATGTACAAGGAAAAGTATCTATCTTGTGCTAATTTGCCATGAAGGGCAAGGTATTGGAGTATGAGGTAGTGAAGAGGGTAGGATAGTAGTTGTGTCACTGGTCTGAGGTTGCCTTCATGTGAGTAATTTGGAAAGGCAACAGTTTGAAAAGTGTCATGTAAAGATTAAGGATTGGCAGACAGGGAATTAGCCACTCATCAGGCAATACAGACAGCATGATGACAAAAAACCCACACTGTATCATTCCAGTTACTTGTCTACAGATAACAGTGGAATCACGTACAAATGCATACAGTTGAAAGGTAGAAAGAGAAATAAAACTGCTTAAGGGCATATCATACAGTGCAACCACTAAGTCACCAACATGTAGCATACAGCACGTATAGTAGGACATGCATCGTATAGCACGTATAGTAGGAAATGCATGAGAACAGCACAAAATAAAATATGAAATTAAAGGAATGGATGAGTGTGTCTGCCCATACCTCTCAACTGTCCAGATCTTTGCAGAATGCCCAGATTTTCATCTGATATTTTTGGTCTGTTCCTCATAAAATTTGCGTTTTTCCTCCAAATCAATGAAGATGAAAGTCACTAAATAATGACCTATATTTGAGCTCAGACTTCTTATCCTTCAGAAAATGCACAATAATGCAAATTGTGTTAGTCGAGCAGCTTTCTGAGTTTATATGAGCAATGTAGACTACAAAATAAAAGGAACCGAAGACCGTCTTACTCATGTTTGAACCCTGTATCACACATATGCCTTTTTATAGAGCTATTAGCAGGTAAGAAAACCATCACACTTGGCTAGTATTCAGAGATCAATTTGAACATGAAAAAATAAACAAGACTGTTTCTACTAATGTTTGAAACTTGCATCTTTCACATGCTTTCTACAGAAGCTAGGGCATTTGTGTCATAAATTCATTGCACTTAGCTAGCATTTAGAAATCGGCACAAAATAAAATATGAAATGAAATTAACTAAAAACTCTGTTTACCAATGTTTTAACTTTGCACTGCTCAAATGCTTTCCTGCAAGGTATTAGCAAGTAAACAATGTAAAATAAATAAATGTAAATAAAAATGTGTTTTTTTTCCCCCTGCTTGTCTTGATATCTGTGTGGAGCTTTTCTCCCCGGGCCTCTACTGAAAATGGAAGTATATCCAGCTAGACTAGCCCGGTCAACAAATGTAAAATAAATAAATAAGTCAAGTCATAACATTGCTGAAAAGCTAGTTTTTCTGAGGATAAAAAGGACAGTTGAAATTAATTAATGACTCAGTGACAGCTGTTGTGAGTACAACTGCAAATTGAGAAGGAATCTGTCTAACACCTCTGAAGCTTCCTGTAAGCACCCTCCCCCAACCCCTGCAGCCATAGTTGGAACATGCCCAGAAAGCCAGACTGAAAATGTAAACAAAGACTAGAATCAAAACAAAAAAATCCCTGGGATTGTCCCTTTAAAAGTGTCGCTTATGTTTGTCTACATTTAATCTTTTACGTGTTATGTATGCACGAGCACATTAAATATGCAGAGCAGGTTGTCACTCAATTTGTGACACGCCCACTTCTGCAGGAAAGAAACTGGTGAGGCCCTCAACTACAGTATCGCCAGTTTCCATACATAAGTAAACCCATCCACTCGTATGGAATTGTGAAATACCAACTTTCAAACGCAAACTGAAGGACAATCAAAAATATGGCACCAGAGTCCTCCTGAAGCCATTCCAATGTCCCACTACCTGGCTATTTCATCCCATTTACCATAAACACTAAAGTGTATACTGCTTTACTTCTACAAAAATCTTGATGAGTGGATGAGAAATAAGAAATACACCCCGGGGATCACTTCTGTCTCTCCGCTGGACAGTGGCATAGGAAAATAACTTTCTTGGGTGGCGTAAGCTATGGAACCTTGCTGGCTAGGCTTACGTAGGCCCTTGGGCCGATAGCCTAGTACCTACCTATGGAACTATGATTATTTGGATTTTATTTTTACATTTTATAGCACAATGCACAAACACTAGCAGACATCTGCTAAACAAAGCAATACTGTCTCACAATGAAAACAGACTTAGCATTAAAACATCTCTGCCCTTGAAACATCATTGAAACCCACACCATATCCAAAGAAAATGCATCTGGCTAGTGGTGGCTAAAGATTACCTTTGGGCTGTTTTCAAATCATAGGCTCCTTGCACACAAAACAAGAAACATACATGTGTTCTTTGATACATCTTCCTGACTTTATTAGATTACATTCCTTTTATAATATAGCACACTTGTTAGACTTAGAGCACATTTTAAATGTATTGTTTGAACATTTTTCCAGTAGGCAATGAAACAAAATGCATGAACCAATAATGACAAAACTGCTCAATTCTGAATATTTCAATCATAAAAGTATACTTACACACACACATTATATTATATATATATATATATATATATATATATACATGTATATATATATATATATATATATATATATATATATATATATATATATATATATATATATATATATATATATATATATATATATATATATATATATATATATATATATATTTATTATATATGACAGTAGTGTAAGCCATGGGCATCTTGCACAGCTTCTCAAACTTATTTTCAATTTCAGTTTTTTGCTTCACTTACTCTGATTTGTGTTATCAGACCAACACAATAGCTGTAAATGCACAACAAAATGAGCTAGGCGAACGGCATGTTTTAAGACTTCCAATTTTTTAGTCCAAGTACTGGCAGACCCTCTCCTACATTCATCCTAATGCATCAAAACTATCATTGTAATCCAGGTGCTGTTAACTGGCCACTCTTGCTTCTCCACTGTCAGCAGTGGAAAAATGTGTTTCATCTTAAATGCTTGAAAATGTACTGTACTTGTTTAAAAATATTTTTCTTATAATGCAGCACAAAACATAATTATGATTTTCTGTTCCTAAATTTGGGTTAATGATATTTTTTGCTCTTTCCACTGAGGCACAAATGCCCTTGTACATGACATTATTTCACTTCTGTATATCTAGCTACACCCTTGTCTTGTTACACCCACCTCCTTTAAAAGTACAACACAGTACAGTATTAGCATTTAGCAATGTATCTACATACTGTGGGAGTAGACCCCACAGCCTTCTGCATCAAAAGCAAGTTATTTAACCTGTTATGCTATTAACAACGCAAGCAGACTCAGCATAAGCAACACTACACTTCGCTTCCCCTGAATCTCTCAGCGCCTTGTAAAATCCACTAGACAATCAACTGTATCTCTCAATTTTGCAGCACAAGAAATTTGGAAAAAGCCAAAATTTATTGGGGGGGGGGCCAAAAACCAGGGGCACATTTTAAACATTGCTTGTATAATTTTGGAAAGTTGCTAGAATAAAATGCTGTGTTACCTTACCACCATCGTTTCACTGCCAAATCTGGAACCCAGGACCCTGTGCACTACAGCCAGAGCAACATACTACTATGCCAGATCAGCAGTTTCCTGAACTTTTAAATGGCTATCATTTAGTGAATTCACTTCTCACTTCTCACCATAGCTCTCAACCTCTTAGCACAAAAAAATCTGGACAAAGCCAATAATGAGGGAATACAGCCCCAAATATAGGGACACATTTCAAATACTGATCTTATAAATTTAGAAAATTCCTAGAATAAAATGTTTTGTGTTAACATTATTTTCTGAATAATATGAAGTCTGAAATTCAAATGCCTGTCATTCAGTGAATTCAATCCTTCACTGACTTGCCACAGATCTTATGAGGAACAGAACAAAAATATGAGGCATAAATCTGGAGACACGCACACGCGAGCACGCACACACACACCTCTTCTAAACGGCAGCTCCATTAGCTTTCACGGCAGGCTTAGGCTTTCATCTCAACAGTGCTTAACATCAGCTCTTCTAACCTTAACAGGCAGCTCCACTAGAAAAACACACACCCGCCAGCTCGTCTAACCTTAACAGGCAGTTCTGACTAGCTCTTCTAACCTTAACAGGCAGCTCCAAAAAACAAGCACCCACCAGCACTAACCTTAACATCCACAGAAATGGCAGCACGGCAGCTCCACCAGAAAAACTGCAGGCTTTTATCACGACAGCTCCACTAGAAAAACGGCAGGCTTTTATCACGGCAGCTCCACTAGCTTTCATGGCAGGCTTTCATCTCAAGGGTGCTTAATATCAGCTCCACTAGAAAAACATCAGCTTGAAGCAGCCGGAAACACATCAGCTCTTTTAACATCCATAGAAACGGCAGCTCCACACCTCACGCAGCATCCATTCGGCAGCCGGAAATACATGCATGTTGAGCCCTGAGCTCAATTCCGACAGGCTGGCAGGCCGTTTCAGAGCTGATGTCATCACGCACGTGATGACGTCAGCTCAAAAAGCCAGGAAGTAAAACTTTAAAATAAAGTGCTGGGAAATTCATACATTAAGGGGTGTCACTTGAGAATCGTGGCACCCCATTATTTGAACCCCAAAACTTGGTAAAAACAGAGTAATTCGGGACAGTTGGGAGGTATGATCATACATCATCAGTAAATCTTCCAATTCCTCTCAAATGTAATTCAACAATTTAAACTTTGTTATGCAAGGGTCTAATGTTTAAAAGAAAAAGTACTCCAACATGTGGGTTATATAGGAATTGAGCCATTCGTACATAGTTAATTAACTTTATTGTATTGCTGAAGCTACAATGAGCTTAAATAAATCAACATTCTGCTTTATATACTACTGTTTATAAAGCAGAAAGAGTATTCTAAAAATTAAGCCACATGGGAATGGAGAAAGGATATTTTACCAATAGGGGTAACTACAAGTAGAGGTATAGAATTAAGCAAGGGGATGGGAACTTACTGGAGAATATCAGCAAAAGAACCAAATTACTGGGAGCAAATAACTAGAGAGAGAAAGATAAAAGAATGGTGTTGAGGCCAAGCAGAAGTTTGGACTGCAGGTTAGAGATTGCCTTCATTATCAGGGATGGATTAAGAGTATAGGGAAAGGGAGTGCTAAGAGAATGGCCATCTCTGCTAGACTTTTTAGTTGAGTCAAGAACATAAGCTACTGTTAAAAAGGGATAATTAGTTGGGCATATAAAACAGTGTGTAACTATAAGAATCACAAAGAGGAGATTAGAAAATAATGGGATGAGAGAATGTAAAGGAACAATTATATGACATCTGTATGGCTCCCAAATATGCAAAGGACTTTTGCTTGAAATTGTATGCATACATATTTTACACCCCAAACAGACTTACAAAAAATTTTCCTCAGATAGATGGGAAATACAGGAGAAGCAAAGGAAGAAAGAGAGAGAGAATTAGCAACATTTTTTTTGAATGCAACAAGTTGGCAGATTTTAAAAAGTTCCCTGTAGATAACTGTCAGAAATGTTAGGGAAGCAACTTGTAATTAAGGAAAGGACTCCTGTGGGCTGGGACACAGTTCAGATCGACACAGTAGGATATTCCCACGTTTAACGCTACTGGCTGTCATACAAATGGAAATCAAAATCTATAGCAACTATAATTGAAGTACTGAATACTGTACAGGAGGTGGGACGCTTGGAGAAGGGAATGTGCAAATAAAGGAATTTATGAGAACACATGCAGAATAACGTTCAGGCGGAGTGAGTTTTAAGAGAAGACAAAGTGAATGTACAAAGCTGGAGTGAATGATAATTGTTAAAAACAATGACAATGTTAATATTATTTGCTTTCTATTCTATTAACATGTACTTATGTCACTGTCTAAAAAAAGGATTGAATAAAGATGTTTTAAAAAAAATTGGTTTTATATGGCTCGCAACATTTGTCTTATGTTAGGAGAAACATGCATCCTGTTCAAGATATTAATAACTGGCTGTAACAATTATAAAGCAGCATTTACAAGCAACCATTTCAAGCACAAATGCAAAGGAGAAATCTATTCAGTATACATACCAAGCAGTAAGCCTGTTGCAAAATTGCCATCATCTTTGGGGGCTGCAGACTTGGAGCGTTTATTGGTCTCGTGACTCTCGTGTACCTGGGGACTTGAGAGAGGGGAAAAAGTAAGCAAGCAGCACATCATCCATTCCTTAATCAGCAATGTAAATACGGCATAAGCAAAAAGCCCACATTCAGTAAAATTTTCATCAAAGGAAACACATTCTGGAAAAGGAAATAAAAAAACGCCTGAGGTAGTAACTCAGCAGGCAAGTGCATGTCTTGCTTTAAATATTAAATGCAATTTGATAAAGGCTAGGCATATAAAATATATCAAATACATTAATATGTTCTTCCACTATCAAGTGGCCAATGAGGGGGATCCACCTTGCTGGGTCTATGACTGCATACATCCAACTCTTCTATTCCAATTTTGCATCTTTTTCTTGGAAGCTCCCACGATGATGGGTGCATGTCATATACTAGCAGATGGCATGACATCACACAAAGGCACATATCTAGCCCCTGGCACTGTCAATTTATCCACAACCATCAAGCAAGCACACCATGTAAATCAAGTAAAAACAAAAATATTTGACACCTACTTTCATAACAAGTAATATTCAAGTACATACTTAGTTTGCACATAACTGAAATGCTATTTGCTGCCAAAGTAAAGGGTGGTAGGAGGTTATGTAAGAAAACTGCTCCATGGTATGTCTTGTACCTGATATTTGGGGCCTTGCTTGGAGGGTAGTCCATGATGAAGATGAACTTCAAGCAGTAATCAGTAGTGTGAGGAGCAAGAGGAAAGTCAAAAGCAACATAGATGAACCAAACAAACCCTAAAACCTGGAATCATGTTTCAGATAACAAAAGTACTAGTTAAAGATATTTGCTGACAAACAAGTGGTCTCCGCACATTTCCAGCAACATGCATTTTCCAAAAGAACTCAGATCGGAAGACAAACTTCTCTTCTCATCATAAATAAGCTGAATAGGTCCCATGGAGAAATCCTATACTCATACTCAGTAGCAAAAGAATGGAGCTCCTTACCTCTAATCACCAGAACTATTTCTAACCAACCCACCTTTAAATGTTCCCTAAAATATCTTAAACAATCTTGGACCTGTTCCTGTGTCAATCCTGGCTGAACTTACTCACTATACTTCACTCACCCTCTTTAACCTAGATCATATTTCACAATCTTCTCTAGCTTCCTACTCCACTCCTTTTTGTTTTCCCCACTACTTACCTTATTAAATTCATCTCTGCAGACCTCTCCTCTCTCTCTTTCCTCCCTACTCACCAGACCTCTCCTCTCTCTCTTTCCTCCCTACTCACCTAAGCTAAGTGAAGACACCCTACCCTGCACTCTTATCTCCTTCTCTCCAACCTTCTTCCGTATATAACCATAATATGAACACCTCTCTCATACTAAGACATCACTCAATTTCACCTCACTCTCTAATCATGTAATCTCCGATATCTCTAAATATCTTATTAGAACTGTCTCGCATCTCATCTACCACATACTAATCCATGTAACAAATATGACTACTGAATTCTTCCTCACATATTCTCTTCAGCTCATGTTGTTTTTCAATGCACTCTGTGAAACATATGTTCTGTTTTTCTCATTACATTTTTTCACTCTCGTGTTTTGTAGTGTAGCGCGATACACTGTGATATAAGTATCTGTACTTGATGATTTGTAGTGTAACATGATACTTTGTGATTGAAAATTTTTGTACTTGTTTTATGAAATATTGTGTTTGTGGAGCTTTTCTCCCTGGGTCTGTACTTGATTTTCAAAATATTGTGATTTTAGGGCTTTTTTTCCGCCTTGGCCTCTGCTGAAAATGGTCACTTTCTGGCCTAGTTTGGACTTTCCCAGTAAACAAGTGTCAAATAAATAAATTCTGTAATGGAGAAAAACTCTGAAGCAAGTACTGGAAGCAGCCAACTCTTTATTTTAATTGTCTTTGTAGCATGTTATAATAAGTGAAGTACCTGATACAGAAAGTTAATACAGTTGACATTCAACATAAAAATGGCCTCACTGGTGATGGCAAGCACTTCAATCTTTACAGCAAAGACAGGAACATCAAAAACCACAAAAACATGTTCCAAATGTTAATTAAACTTTAGCGCCTTGGCCAAACAGCCTTCAAGAAGTAACAGTCATTACGAAACCTCCCCTTTTATATACATATCAATAAAACAATAAAGCAATAAAACAATTAAAGCAAATTTCTCCAGTTAATCTCACAGTTTAAACTCCCAGGTGCAAGTGTATTGTATTTTAAAATAAACACAGATTCTTTGTACACAAATTTATCTTTTAACATAGCAAAATCGCCCAGTTTGACAAAAACTTTTTCCAAAATAGCTGCTTGCAATAATCTAAAATGACTATTATGACTTTCCATAAAATGGACAGCAACAGAACTTTCTATGTTTTGTCTCTAATATGTTCCTGCAACTGGGTTCTGAACATGCTTTAACTTTGATCAATATAGACCAGGCTGCACGGACATTTAACGCCATATAAAATTCCTTCAGTTTCACAGGAAAATGTACCAATAGGGTCAAACCTATTATTAATCATTTTAAAATCAGAAACTACAAATTGACATACATTGCAAGTTCTACAGGGAACACTACCTAACCATTTAGGAGAAAACAAAATTTTCTTCAAGCAACACAAAATAAGCTTTCACTAATCTCTCTCAAATTCTGTCCCCATCTATACGAATAAATGGTTTATTGTGCAACATTTTAACTAATTTCTCACTCATAAGAAATTTCCAATAATATTTTATAGACATCAGTTCCATTATGTGCACCCAGGATGTGAATAGGTCTCTCTCCCCCAATGATTTCTATCCTAGTGAATGAAACGTGAAAAAAGTGGAATGGTGGCATAAAATCAGAAAGATCTGAAGATCTGAGAGAGGTCAGAATGATCTGAAGTTTTAGTATGTTAGGTGCAAATTCTCCTGGCAGCTTTAGACACTGCCTGCAGCCACAAAGGAAGATCCGGAGGAATCAGAGGCATACTGCTGTACAGATCTTCATAGAATGTCCAGATTTATGCCTTAATTTTTGGTTTGTTCCTCATAAAAACTGGCTTTTTTTGACAAATCACTGGGATGATCCAAGGATTAAAGTTACTA
Organism: Protopterus annectens; assembly: GCF_019279795.1. Lineage (NCBI taxonomy): Eukaryota > Metazoa > Chordata > Ceratodontiformes > Protopteridae > Protopterus > Protopterus annectens. The sequence continues at coordinate 1,012,276,576 of NC_056732.1, forward strand.
AATAATGACATACGTTTCAGTTTCAGACTTCCTATCGTTCAGAAAATGCATTCTAACACAAATCCGGTTATTGTAGCAACTTTCTAAGTTTATAAGAGCAATATTTAAAATGTGTCCCTAGTTTTGGGCTTTGCTGCCCCCCCATTATGACAGGCTTTGTCCAGATTTCTTGCGCTAAGAGGTTGAAAGGTATGATCAGAGGTCTACACAACAAAAACTTTGAGCCAGAACCAGATGTCATACTAGCCATGCAGGACCCTCCCCCCATCCTTGCTAGCTAGAACTTGTAAAGTCTGCAACTTACCCAGACAGAAATGGTTTAAATTTTTTCCAGATGAAAGCTCATATTAGTTCAGCTTTGAATAAAAAGCTTGAAATGAATCTATTAACCTGTACTAGGTAATTTTTTTTGCTTTTTTTTGTCCCCTGTAACCCCAGTATTACATATATTACAGTGTTTCCCTCTTTTCTGGTTGCACACTTTTATACTAAAAATATTCGCATTTTTAGAATATACATTTATTTTTCTGCTTGGCTCTTACACCTGACTATAAATGCAACTCTAAATGGTCGCTACACTGACGTGTTACTCTTCTAAGGTCAACAGTGCTACGGCACATTTGTTCCACTTAGGAAAAAAATCAAGTACCTGGAGTGCTGCTGTCATCTTCATTGCAGCAGACTGTTTTCTACTTCAGTCGACTGCTAATCTCTCCACATACCCAGAAAGCATTGCTGGGATTAGGTGCGTAACGGACCTACTGTAGGACTCTCACTCACTTCCACAGCAGAGAGTTCACAGGCAACTCTACCCTACTTCAAGCAAATGCCTGCATGAGTTTGCGGGTCTCTACTGAGGATCTTAACTAAAGTAAAGGTCACTGGGCATACGACACTCCCTTCTCACCCTGGGAGCTGGCACAGCAGCTTCATTCCTCTCCCAACCTCTTTAAACTTCATCAGCGCCCAGACCATAGATGGTGAATCATCTGGGTCACAATGCACTTTTCCTCTACATAACAGAGCTGGCTAACTGCACATTTTAAAGCTAAAGACTTACTTTAATGGCTTAAATTATAGTTTACTTTATATGGCAGTGTTCAAAGTTAGTCACTTTTAACAATATGAAATATACAATATAATTAATACACTATGAAAGTTTTGTACTCCTTTAAATATCATGCATACATCTAAATAAGCTTTCAGAAATTTAATGATGTTGCATGCAATAGTTTAAATTATACTGATTATGACAATGCTCTAAAGTAATGGTTTGTATTTTTCATAGTCATTTTATAAAGTGAAATATACATCATACGTCCATATGATAATTTCCAATATGCCAACATGACTTCTGTGTTAGTTTTATTCTGAAAAACAGACCATTAAGTTACTTAAAAAGGTTATGCAAACTTTCCCTTGTAAATCTTGATAAAGCTCCTATGGTAGGGTGAAAGTGGTTGCTAGCCCATTTTAGTTTTTTCTTATAATTATCAACCCACTTTTTCCACATTTGTACACAGGGCGAGGGTGTTGTGTCAATTGTTGCCACATCTCTCAATTCAGAGCCACTCTTCTACCATCTTCAACAGTCATGCCTGACTGAGACAGGTTTACTCTGAAACAATCCTTGCATCTCTTAGGTGGGCATCCTCACTGTTTCTTGCCTTCTTCAGATTTCTCCCAAACTTTCTTTAATAAATCATCATCTGCTTTCTTGGACATGTGACCAGACCACTGTAAACTTTTCATCATGACCTTCTCAGCAACTGGGGTTAGTTTGGCTTCTGCTCCGATGTCCTTATTTGTTCCTCTGTTGCACAATATGCATTGCATTTTCTGTCTCGTGCATTTCATTTCCATCATCTCAAGCTTCAACTGCTCTGCCCTTCATTGCCCACATTTCTGTGCTATACAGAAACACCGCTCACACCTCTGTGTTGTACACCTACCTTTTCACCTTCTTTATTATTGTTCTATTATGCACTACCAGCTTCCCAATATTCTGTACCAGCTGGCTGCATTACACCTGATTCCAACTTTGACTTCCTCATTCATAGTTTCATAGTTTAGTACTAGGCTATCTGCCCTGGGGCATTTGTAAGCCTAGCCATAGTGATGAGGCTTTCGCCACCCCATAAAATGGTACAAAATGCACAGAATAGATTTAGAATACTGTGCCTCTGTCTAGTAGTGACACGGTGAAGGTCCCCTTATATAATAGAATTAGTTTACTGTGCCCCTTGTCTAGTAGTGACACAGATGTGACCCCTGGGGTAAACTTACGATCTCCCATCCAGTCATCAAGATTTCTCTTGAAGACAGTCAGTGAGGGGCTCTGCCTAACATGAACTGGGATCTTGTTCCAGAGCATGGGAAGCCTCTGGGTTATGAATCTATCCCTCCAACATGTCCTATTCATACTTGTGCCGAGGTTCAAGTCTTTAGCTCTCATGGTTCTGATGGATTTGGATTTTTTGAGGTGGAGCATGTCCATCGGTTCCTGATTGGACATGGCCTTGTACGTCAGGCAGAGATCACCTCTGAGCAGGCAGTATGCTACTGAATAGAGCTGGAGTTTCTTTAGTCTGGCAGAATAAGACATATGTTGGAGACGCTTGATCCTCTTGGTGAGGTACTTTTGTGGTCTCTCCAGCTGTTACAAATGCCGGGTGAGGTACATACCAAATGGGGCACTGTACTCAATCATGGGTCTGATGAGGGAGGAGTATAGGGATACAATGACATCCTTGGATCTGGATGTGAATCCCTTCATGATGAGGTGTGCAAGGTAGAATGTTTTTCTAACCACTTTGGCAACATGGGTGTCAAATGAGAGGTCGCTGTCGACTTGGGTCCCTAGGTCTCTGATTACTTTTTCCGTACTCAGTGGGTTGCTGTCTATGTGATAATTTGTGGGTACTTTGTTTTTCCCAAAGGGGATGACTATACATTTTTTGGCATTTAGTTTAAGGCCATGACTCTGGCACCAGTTGTCCGTTTCTGTGAGGCCTTTTTGTAGGATGTATGTGTCCGCTGGTGTATCGACAATGGCGCCTAGTTTGCAGTCATCTGCGAACTTTGTCAGCCACAACCCTCCCATGTTTGCTTTAACATCTGAGAAATAAATGCCGAACAAGAGGGGTCCCAGGACAGATCCCTGTGGGACACCACTTGTGACTGGCTTTGAGTCTGACATTGCTCTAGCGATTTTAACTTTATGGGTTCTGTCCTTTAGCCAGTTTGCAACCCATCTAGTGACATAAGGGTTTACATTTAAGCTGTTGAGCTTATCTATGATGCCTGAGTGGGGTATTGTGTCGAACGCCTTAGCCAAGTCCAGGTAGGCTGTATTGACTGCTTTGCCCTCATCACTGGCTCTAGTGACTGTTTCAAAAAAGTCAACCAGGTTCAAAAGGCAGGATCTGCCCTTTACAAAGCCGAACAGGGTGGGGTCAAGTGTCTGTAGGTCCCCAATGTCTCTGTTTAGGAGTTCCATAATGATTCTTTCTATAACTTTGCAGACCAGGCTGGTTAAGCTTATGGGGCGGTAGTTCCCAGGGTCTGTAGAGGTACCCCCTTTTCTGGAGTGGGACCACTGTTGCTGTACACCAGTGTTCAGGTACATATCCTGTAGTAAGGCTAAGGTTAAATAGCATTTTTGTGTGCGGGTTTAGCTCCTCTTGGAGTTCACGTAGCACGCAACCTGGGATACCGTCAGGTCCCATTGATGCTGTTTTTAGCTTTGCTGAGGGCGGCTCTCACCTGGACATCTGAGATGACAGGGAGATTACATTCAGCTGGGAAAAGTATTTCTTCTTTTGGGGGTGAGGGAGGGGAGAAATTTGCACTGAACCTGTCAGACAGAACGTTGGCAATATCTGTGGGTTCAGTGTATTTTTTGTTGTTGTGAACTAACTCTGAGCATATCTGAGGGTTTCCGCCCAGGTTTCTAACATAGCTGAAGAAGGCTTTGTGGTGATCTTTAGTGTCCTTAGCGATTTTTCTCTCAAAGTTGGCCTTGGATGTTTTTATGAGAGAACGTAGTTTTCTGCTAGTGTTGATCAGAGATGTCTTCCCTTTATGGGATTTTGCTCTGTCGTGCAGTAGCTTCCGTCTTTTGTTATACAATTTGTTTATGGCTGAGGTCCACCAGACAGGATGCTTGCCTTTGGTGGAGAGGGACTTGGATTTATTTGGGATTGTATGATCCATGCATTCTTGGAGATGTCCATAGAAAGCATTTGTGAAGGATTCAGCATTGTGGGATGTGGTATCCACTGGCCCAGTGGGCTTAAAGGATACCATCTCAGTCTTAAGAAGATGTCCCTTCACTTTAACCACACCTCCCACATATGTGAATGTGTTAACTTGTTCTACTACTACTCTCGTTTTTCACATTCTGACTTCCATCTTTTGCTGCTATCATCACTGTCTAGCCTGTACTCAGTACATTTCAGTCACCTATCACTTGCTGAAGTACTTGCCCAGAATCTGCCTGTAGTGCCACATCATCTGCATGCAGCAGCTTTGCTGATATGTCTCCTCCAAGATGTGTGCTAATTTAGTTCATTATCAGTATGAACAGGAATAGGCTCACTTACTCCCACTGGAAACCACTCCGAGTAAGAACACTATTCATCAGATATTTATACATAGTCTGCACTAATTCTACCATTTCCAGGACTTAAACTATTGCAGGACTAGCAAAATCAGCTGCCTTAGGACTCCTTCATATACTTTTTCCAAGTCTAGAAATGCCCACTTGGACTGTTTCCTCATCCCCAACTTTCTCACTAAAATGACTGGCTCGGTTGCACTGCATTCTGATCTCAATCCAAACTATTCATCTCCCACCTTACTTTCCACTACTGTATACATACATTTGTCAATTACCCTCTCCAGCATTTTCATGCAGTTTGACAAGAGTCTAATACCCCTGTACTGTCCACAGTTGTGAATGTCACCTTTTGTTCTTGTACAGTGACACTAGAATACTTAGTTTCCGGTAGTCAGGGATGCAACTTTCTCTCCACACTACAATGAATACCCTCAGAAGTTCTATCTTCTGTGATGCACCAAACATTTAACAACTTTATTAAACTGTTACTTAAGACACTGGCATGCACACATTGAAAGAAAAAAATACAAAACATATTAACATTTTCCATTTACATATGTTACACATTACACATATTTTCTTTCTTTAAAAACACTTTCGTTCAGTTCATTACATAAATTGCTCAAATTCTTGACTTGCCCTAAGCCTCATTCTTCCTCATCATTCTGCATGTATTGTTCTGACAAATTCCATTTCCATGCAATTTGCTTCTTTCCTTTCTAAAGATCTCACTTCCAGTTTTTATCTCTTTTGCAATGCTCAGTATTTCAAATACAGTTGGTTTAATTTGAAAGTTCCATTTTCTATATATATTTTTTTTGGCAACTAACAAAATTAAACTTAAGGCCTATGTCTAGGCAATTTGGATCCTGTCTCCCAGCTCAAAAGAATCCTTTCCTTAGTTAAAGCCATTTGCTCCCCAATATTTCTGACGGAGGACTCTGTACAGAATTTTAAAAACCTGTCAACTAATTCCACTCCCAAAAACATGTCTCAGTTAACTCTTTCTTCCCCATCTCACCTCCAACATTAATTATTTAGCTGAGGAAAAATTTGATGTCTGCTTGGGGTACAAAAATACCTTTGCAAACATTTCCAAGCAAAAACCCTACGTTTTCTGGACTTTGTTGCATACTTAGGAGCCATACATACGTCTTTCCATTGCTCCCTTGTAAATTGCTTTTATAATCTCTCCTCACAGTCTTTTCTAACTTCCTCTGATGCACCCAACATCTTGATCATATCTGTTGCGACTTCATCCGAACCTCCTTTCACTAATTTAATTTTCCTTACTGTTCTTACTTCTACGGTGAGTTCTTCCTCTTCTTTCTTTGTAGACTGTAACTGTGGCAATACATGATGGTTTTTTATGGTCTTATGACTAAAGTATGCATTTTAAAGTTAAAATGGCAGTCGTATGCTCACCACAGTGAAAGCTACTTAGCAGATCCATTCTCATTATTCAGAAATGGAGGGTGACTCGATGGTCAGGTTAAGGGACCAAGAACAGTAGAAATGAAACCACTGAACTTCAATCAGCTCAGCTCAGGGCAGAATGAGGCTTTGAAAATGAATCTAGACTTGTACATGCCACACTGGGTGAACTTCAGGATGAGGGGGAAATGGGTGGGAAAAGAAATGAGCCCTGGGAGGGCATTTTTAGATAACAGCATTCCCTGGGAGGTTTCCACAAAGTTATAAGGGAAAAAAGATGCATAATGCTGGTTTGAGAAGCAAACAGGATGCACAAGGCTTCCTCCCCAAAACAGAACAGTCTCTGTGCTACTGACAGGTAACCTTACCAGCCTAGCAGTAAGCAAAGAAGTTTAAAGCTACATACTGTTAACAAGCTGCTTTCTGCAGTCCATGGTTTAATTCTCTTCAACCTCTATTTGCCTAATGTGAGATACTGAGCAAGAAGCTTAGACAGTGCTCTTTTACAATTTGGAAATTGTGCTAGGCGCTTCAAGAGACTCCTGGTCCACATGCCTAGTAACTACATACAAATTTGTGAAACACTAATGTGGTATGAGTAAACCACATCTAAGCCTCATTGTTGAAAACTGACTTTCCAGAATGTGAGTAGTTATAAGAATGTATTTTGATAAAACCCATTGTGATGCCATCATTTGTCAAATGGGGAGTAGGACAGAACTCCTCTCTACTTGTTCATATACTAAATTATTGCTACATTATCAGTGTAGACAGCAACTACAACCAGGGGTATGAGTCCAGCAAAGCCTACAGAGTGAGGATAACTGCTCTCATCTGGAAAGCACTGACAAAAAATGGTGTCAGTCTGTAATGATGTAAACAACTGTGTCAGACACTGCTCCCCATTCAACAGCATAAATTCTCCTGGTGAAAGCTATTACAAGACTGAGAATTTGGAGTAAGATCGGGATTACGAGGTCACTACTGTAAGAGAACCTTGCATGCATCAGAAATTCTTACATTAAAAGAAAGGATCTGTCAGTTGTGACCACTGCATTTTGCGAGCCCACTGAAGGGCTCGTGTGTAAAATTTGCCAAGAGGAATCATATTCACTGTTACTGCAGTAATACCAAACATTCCAAGGCAAAAAGCTGCCGCAACGAACTGAGGATGAAGTAACAGTCACTGCAGACTGAAAAGGAGGAATCCTGTCTGAAAGGATGTGCCTTAGAAGATAGTGTGTTCACAATGCATCTGATGAATGAGAGAATAGCAGTGGGCTCCATCTGGGACTCTACATACGTATCATGTCCCTCAAGGATTGGAAACACTGAAATAACAAGATTTCCATGTTGCCACTACTCCATATAAATCGATGCAACCTGAAGCCAGTCATCCAGGTAAGGAAACACCTTCAGCATTTGCAGCCTATGATTTCTGCAATGACAGACATGTTTGGTAAACATCCCAGGCGGGACTGAGGTGCAAAAAATCTTTAACAGTCTGCATAGACTTAGCCTTGTTCTCCATTTTCTTTAAAACTGTCTCAACAGGAGGACCAAACAACACGTCAGATTGTAAAGGAGCATCTAAAATCCTCGTTTTAACATGATCAGGCAAATTCTGATCCCGTAGCCAGGCATGCCTGCGAAGAACTGACCCAGTGGCAGCCACCCTAGACGAGGCCTGTACAGCATCAAAACCACATTGCAAAGAATGCTTACCCACCTGTTCAGAAACATGCACTAAATCTTGCAACTCTTTACAATCAATACCTACCGCCAGAGCATCAACCTTAGACTTTAATTGTGAAAGGAGATAATTCTGGTATTTCAACATGTGAAACTGGCAATTCAAAGCCCTCATAGCCAGAGTGGAAGAAGTATAAACTTTCTTTCCCCATCTATCCAAGGCCCTAGCCTCTTTGTCTGCAGGAACCGGATTCTTAACAACAGAAGCCTTAACACCTTTAGGCCCCTGACTAACAGTTTCTGGGTCAGCCCTAGGACTCTTAAAAGATACTTATGAGCTTCAGGCACCCTGTAATACCTATCCGGCTTAACAGGAGCAGGAGGCAAAGAATCAGGATTAAGAGAAGCCTCTGTAAAAACATCTTCTACTACATCCAAAACAGGAGGTATAGCCAAAGGCCTATGCTGGGGTAAAAACAAAAATTCCCTAAGCCTTTTCCTGGAATCAGAGAAGTCCTGACCTTCCCACTTAAAATGCTCCCTCATGGAATGAAGAGTTTCTGAAAAAGAAAAATCCTCAGGAGGAGAAGCAGGAGTAGAAACATCCACATCAGAATCCGAATAAGGAGAATACTCCTGCAAGTCTTCAGCCGAAGACTCTGAAACATCTGAAGCCTGCTCAAAACTCCCCAGCTCAGGCTCCATCCTAGGCCTCTAATCAGGAGGGGGCATAGAACCCCTAATTAAAGTAATCAAATCGTCTGCCATTTTAAGCATATGCTTCTTGGGCACAGTACCTGAAGAGCTAGGGGTAACACCAACTGAAGCCAAACCTGGCCTGCCTTTGGGAGAAGCCTTTGAAACAGAAGGAGAGGGCCTAGCCACCCTAGGAAGGGAGGGGAGTATAGTAACCTGAGAAGCCCCCTCAGCCTGACTTGCCTCCTGAGAGGCCACATCTTGCAATAATAAGGTCTCACCCTGGGAACACAAAGAAACCTCCGGTGGAGCCACCGGCTCCACCGACACCTCTAAAGAACCGGCGTCCGGTACCGACGGTTCTTCTAGCCTAGGCTTAACTGCCTTGTCCTTGCGCTTCTTCGAAGAAGCGGGCGTCGGAGCATCCGACGGCATTTTATAATTACACCGCTTCCCAAAGACTAACCTTGCACAATCCAACCTTCTCTTTATAGTGCGTTTATTAAATCTAGCACAAGAGCGACAGCCAACAACGTCGTGCTCAGGCCCTAAGCAAGGAATACACAAAGTATGATAATCTCTATGCGGTATCTGTTTCCCACAAGAAATGCAATTATTGACTTTTTCTGACATCCGGTAAATCACTGAGGCAAGAAAAAACTAAAATATTCCCCAACGGGGTACTTAGCCAACTTTGAACTCGGTCTGAAACTTCGAAATCGAAAAATCTCAGAACGCCAACCGGCACTTGCAATGCTGCTTCTGCATCGGACCATGCGGCAAAAAAGACTGAGGATATGACGTCGGTCATGCGCATTTGTACCCTGACGTCCTGATGTCAGTCAAATGCTCCTTGACCGACGTCAGCCTTATTCTTTGATATTCGGGCCGACCGAGGACAGCGGACTACCCAAGTGTAAGGACTGCAGCAATGTGAGATGAAGAACATCACTGAAATAACAAGATTTCCATGTTGCCACTACTCCATATAAATCGATGCAACCTGAAGCCAGTCATCCAGGTAAGGAAACACCTTCAGCATTTGCAGCCTATGATTTCTGCAATGACAGACATGTTTGGTAAACATCCCAGGCGGGACTGAGGTGATAATGAATGACAGATGCCTGAAAATAAGTGGTTCCTATCGAGAAGCAAAGACGTCTCACAGACTCTTCAGTAAACTTAATACAGAAATAAGCACCCTGAAGGTATAAAACAGCATATCTAGTCTTTTTCTTGCAAAGAAGGAAGAACTAGCTATGACTATCTAGAATTTTTCCCTGGGAGTAAACTTTCTTCAGGCTGTTTAGACTGAAAATCCTATTTGGGAATAGAGAGTCTGCAGCAGCAACTGGATCCTCCTTGATCGGGAGGACCCTCCTTGGATGTTTTTTGTGAATGAGGCTTAGAACCTCTTTTTTCGCCATACTCATCTGATGCGATGAGACACTGGGCAACTGAAGAGAGTGGAGTTTGGGTTACATGTAGAAAGGAACTGTACAGACATTACTGTCTGAATCCACTTGGCCTATGTGCAGTTCAGCCACACAGGCAATCAGTTGGAAAATCAACACCAAACTGTCTCCAGAGTGAGACATTCAGGCAAGGCTTTAGAGATTCAATTTCTGTCCTTCAGCAAGAGGTAATGGTAATCAGGTTAGGCTAATTATTCTTATGTTTGGGACTACATCCATTCTGGAAATTCCTCTGGTTCCACTGATTCCTCCTAGAGCTTCTATTATCTTGTTGTTAGCCACACTGGTACCATAACTAACATGGATTGCTGCTACCTACAGAAGGGCACTGGAATATGAAATTTAAAGACAACAGCAGTGATAGTCTTGCCCATTTCCATTTTCCCTAGATTTTCCTTAATCACAAGACTAACTCAAATAGAGTATAAAGGAAGGACACCTTTGAAAATTCAGCAAAGTCAGGTGTGATTAAGAGTGATGGTCAGAGAGCTACATTAGCCATGTAGCAATATGTACAGCACAAATAGTGATTCAAAAGTAAGGATGTAGCTGTCACTGGTAGACATATCAGAGTCTTAGAATCTCCTTCCAATAACTCACCAATTGATCTATATCTTACCTGTAAGCTTTTACTGACAATGCAATGATGTACGGATAAAGTTAAGCATCCTTAATGTAAAGGTTGAAGACAGATAAAAATGCTACCTAAACCTGTCCAGTGTCCTGAACGTATTACCTGACGCATAGATTTAAGGAAAAGGAGCCTTTCTAAGTTCTGTTACTAGTGGGTTTCCAGGCCTCCTGCATAACCCGAAACACAACTTCAGAAAAGAGGTGCATGAAGGGGATCAAAACACAATCACCAGCAGAGTCATTTGAAGAGTGGACAGGGGAGGATGGAAAAGAGATTCCTTGTCTTGTGTGAGAAAGATCCACCCAGTGAGGTGATTTGTGGTGACTGTCCCTGGCCCGAAGAAAAAGAGGGAACCCATTGCAGTCTGAGGCAAAAGGGAGTCACTAACCACATTTTGGGAGAGTCTTGCTTAACCTTGTGCAGAACTCTTGGCAACAGAGGAAGGGGAAGAAAGGCATACGAAAACATTCCTTTTGAAGAAAAAGAAAAGGTGTCCACCTTCCAAGCCAGAGGACTTGGTACTCTAACAGAATAGAGGAAGTTGTCAGTTCCAAGAGAATGCAAAAATATCTCCCTGAGGAATACCCCCCACTGATGGACTATATCCAGAAATACATCTCTGTGAAGCATTCATTCGTGAGACTGTGTTCTGGACTTGTTCAGGGAGTCTGCTTCCAACTAGGTTTTACTCTGAAGGAATGTATACCACCTGAAAAGTCACTTGATAACCGACAGCCAGATCCCAGACCTGAAAAGCTAATCTACAAAGATGATACCTCATGCCGCCCTGCTTGCTGATATACATATCATAGTGGTACTGTCCATGAAGATTTTTGGAGACCAGGAAGAAAAAAGGGGTAAAAAGCTTGCAGAGCCAGAAGCAGAACCTTTATCTCTGTTATGTTGATATAGGTTGACCTCTGGTGAGGAGGCCACAGACCATGAACTTTCAAATGGCCTCTAGAGGCACCCCACCCAAGGTCTAAGGCATTTGTGAACAGTTCTTGGGAAGGAACTAGAGCCTGAGAATATCAGTGACAGATAATGGACAGAAACCTGAGTCTGAAGTAATCTCTTGCCAGACAAGAAGAGACAGGTAAAGCCTGAGATACAAGGGAATCTGGCCAAGAGGAAGGGGAGAAAGTATATCAGATGGAAGCAGATTTGTTCTGAAAACGGAGCTTTTGAGTTTTACACATCTGGATGGGTTTAACAGAGAACATATGCTTATGAACTCTATTCCCCTTAAAAGGATGATGATGCCTATGCACAAAAGTAGACTTAGGAGGATATTTTCTTTGAAATTTGGGTGCTGGAGAAACAAAGATTTGTTTAAGATCCTACATCGCTTCACTTTTGCCTTGTTCAGCCTTAAATAAGTCAGCAGTGGCTGTACTGAAGAGATTTTGATGTTCCAAAGCAGCATCTAAGAGCTTGGCCTTAATATCATCAAGTAAAGTCTGGAGGCAAAGCAAAGAATACCTCCTCATAACTGAACCTGAAGCAGCAGCTCTAAAAGATACATCAGCTGCAGTCTGTACTGGCAAAGTAGTTCTGGGTACTGAGCAAATGAACATCACCTTTATGCTCTACCCCTGCACAGGGAGCATAAGTCTGACGTGCGACACTGGGAGCATGTAAAGGCTTTGGTATACTAGCTGGACACTGGGCTATTCTTGGCAGGAGATCCCATATGTCATGAATACTGCAACAATGATAAGCAAGGGCATGTAGCTAAAAAAGAAATAATTAAAAAAAAAAGCTTAACCAACAACTGAGTCAGTAAGGAGAAAAGAACTCTACTTCTCATTCTACTAATGGCAAAGCCCACAAAGAGACTACCAGCAAAACCTTTTTAATTGTTCCAAATGAAACTGAGTGACAGAAAAAAGCACAGGAGCTGACTAGATGGATGAGGAATACCTTGGACTTGAACCAGATGCTGATGTTGGGAGGCAGAAAGGATAACAAAGGCCAGTAAAATTGTGAAAACAGTGAATAAATGACTATAAAGCAACAGTCTTTTTAGATATAGGAATAGGCATGCCAAATGTAGCTTTGGAAGAAAAATTAGCTACAGGAAGACTGGAATTTTGTTGACTGTGCTAAATAGGTGAATGGACTATAAGGTATAGACCCTACTTTATGTCAATAATGTTTAAGGAGCACTGAAGGGACTGAAAAAAATAAATGTAACGTAAAACAGTTTTTGTTCTTATAAATACAGGTATAAACATTCCATGATGTAAACTGCATGTTATATTGTAAGATATGTTATTGTGAGCAGTCAGTGGTATTTTAAAAATGTGAAGCTAGGTGTCTTATCGGTGACTACTGCATATGTTAAAGATAACAAAGAAAGAACAATTTCCTCCCTGTGAAGTGTCCAGGTTTTAGACTATAACAGAGTAAGAAAAACAAAGAAATAAGCTAAAGCTAACATAATCTTGTGATTGGGGGCTACTGGGGTGAGGAATGTAAAAGTGTACTGATCACATTACATGCAGAAGACAATTTTTCCTGTTTTTATAGATGTGACTATCTAGAATAATGACCTTGGTTTAAAATGCACAACTTTTGCTTAAGCAAATAGGTTTGGAATACAAGAGAAAATAATGAAAAACGTGGGAAATGGTAGTTCTTTCTTGTACTTGCAAAGTCATTAGCTATTTCTGCATTTTTTTTAAACCAGAAACATCTTTATTAAATTCTCATGTATGACATGGGCCATGTTACATTTATATAAATGACAATAAACCATAGTGACACAATCTAAGTTACAAGAATTATACATTCCAAAGCATGCAGACACAACTACAGTTGCAAACATTATACATCACTTTTAACATATCCAGTTATGGTTAGTCGACCATTACATAGCTCATTCAAATCCTGCCTTCTTTTAAATCTTGTTCCTCCTCTGCATGCATTGATCCCACAGTTCCCATTTTTTTCTATGTAATCTGCTCCTATTATTTTGTAAATATCCCAGTTCCAGTTGTTTTAACTAAGTTACAATCTTCACTACTTCTAGTAAAGTTAGTGTAGACTTTGATTTCCATTTCCTATTAATTGCTTTTTTGGCAGCCATCATAATTAAGACTCAGCAAAAGGCTTTAGTATACCTAGACAATTCTGAGTTTGTAGCATAGCTCAGAAAAATAATTTCCCTAGTCACTCCAACTTGCTCATCTAGTACCTCCGACAGAGCAGTCTGCAGAGAATCTTTAAGGTCTAACAACTCATGACACTCAGAAAATGTTCCCAGTTATCTCTTTCTGCCCCCATCCTACCTCCAACATTTGCTGTTTACCTAAGGAAAAATTATTTGAAGTCTGCTTGGGGTATAAAAATACCTATGTAAGCACTTCCAGGCAAAGATCTGAAATCTTCTAGATTTTGTTGCACATTTGGAAGACATACATATATCCTCCCATTTTCTCTTTGGGAACTGCTTATATAATCCATCTTCCCAGTCCTTCCTAACCTCCTCTAATTGATTCTTATAGGAATCATGCAATATTTTATATGCTCTACTAATTATTCCTTTCTTAATGGCAACTTCTGTTCTAGAGTCTACTAAAAACTCTACCAGTGTTGGTCTTTCATTTCGGATCCCCTACTTCTTTCTTTTTGCCTATACTCTGATATCAATCCTTGATATGGAAGGCAATCTTTAGCATGCAGTCCAAATAAGTTATTGGCATCGTCCCATTCTATTACCTTTCGCTCTCTAGTTATTTGCTCCCAGTACCTTGGTTCCTTGCCAGTTTTCTCATATACATTTCCGCCCTCTCTTGCCTATTGTCTGTATCCATAATTGCAGTCATCCCTATCGGCAAAATCTCCTTTCTCCATTCCCGTGTTGGCTTAGTTCTTAGAAGACCTTCTGCTACTTTATGAATATAATATTCTGTATGATTATTGCCATTCTCCTTAAAGGTCTGCCTCCAAAATCCCAGTCTCTCCCTGTTACTTGAGCTTCCCAGTTTCATCTTCTCTTTCCACTTTGAATTATAGTTTTCTGCTTGTGCTATATATGAGCCTTAACTGTGTTGCTCTGAAAATACCCCCTCAACTCCGGCAATTCCAATCTGCTCTGTTCTAGTGGAATAAGCTCATCCCACTTGACTCTTGCAGTCTTCCCCTCCCAGATAAAATCCTTCACCTCTTTATTAACTGCTATCCACAACTTCTCCTTTGGTTGATAACAATATGCCTGACCAGTTTAGAAGACTAGAGGGACTAAACACATTTAAACTGCTTATATCTTGCTATCAATATCCCTAAAAAGAGAACTTTCATTTTTTTTTATCGTTTTAGTCTCTTCCCAAATATCCTTAGCTGACACACCAGTATCATTTTAAATCCATACTCTTAAATGCTTCATTTTATCATGTCCCCATAAATATGGATATTGCTGAACTGAACTATATGTGGGCACATAATTTACCGCTATCATTTTTGCTTCATTAATTTTGTATCCTGAAATAATATGAAACTGCCACACTATGTTCCACTGCACTGCAATGTCCCTTTCTGGTTTTGTCAGGCAAAAAATAATGTCATCAGCAAACAGAAACAGCTTTTCTTGACTAGCATACCAATTATATCCTTGAATTTCGGAGTCCCTTATTTTCTTTGCCAATGGTTCTAAACATAATGCAAAAAACAAAGGGGAAAGACGACACCCTTGCCTGGTTCCTCTGCTCAAGAGAGATTATCAGAGAGGACCCCACCCACTTTTATTTTCATCTCCAATCCTTCACATATCCTCATCATCAGCTTTATAATTTTATCAGGGAATGCAAATGCTTCCATTGCTCTGCTCATAAAATTCCCAGCTTTCTCTGCAAGACCCACCAGCAACAGTGGTATTTTCTTACATTGTGCTTCCCTCTGGATCATCACTGATTTGTTTATGCTGTCAAACATTTGCCTATCCTCCACAAAACCACACTGATCCATATCTATCAATATTGGCATCACTTTTGCTATTCTTTAAGCCATTACAAACACTTTATAATCGTGGTTTAGTATTGAAATGGGCCTGTATGAAGCTGGATCTGATGGATCTTTACTCTCTTTAGGTACTACAGCTACCAGCGCTTTCTTTCAGGATGTTGGTACTTCTCTTAAAATACTGTTAAACAAAACCTTTCAGATAGTCATCAGTTTTTCCCATGCTAACTTCCAAACTTCCACACGAATACCTTATAATATATATATGGGGACTTTCCTGTACATTTGTTTGTTTATATATATATATATATATATATATATATATCACTGTTTTTATCTCATCTCCTCCTATCCTGTTAGTAACTGAGCCATCTTTCCCTCTAGCCTTGGAACAGGCTTGGTGACGGCCATTTCTACTTTCTGTTATCTGAGTCACTGTGCTAAAAGTTTGTATGTTCTAGAGTTATCAAAAAACTGTTGCTTAACAGCAACCTTTTTAAACCCATGCATATTACCAAGGTATTCCCTCATTTTCTGATTAGCATTCTGTAGCTGCTCATCTTCTTGTTCTGTGAGATTCCCCGTTTTGTAATACTTTAATATTTGTCAGTTCTTCTAAATAACTCGTTACTTCTTAAACATCTCTCCTTTTATTTCCACCTTATTTTAAATTCCATTTCAATTTTACCCCACTCCCTAGCTGTATTTTCGGAAGTTTCAATCTTTTCTAATAGCTCCACTGCACATTCCTTAAACTCCTCTCTTTTCAACAGATAGGTGGTAAAGTGTCAGTGTCTCATTTTTATTTCATTACCCTGTATTTTTATTTTAGTTATTATTGGCAGATGATGTGAAATAGTTATTGGGTGCATCTCAAGACCTTCAATTAAATACACATGTTCCTGTGAAATGTAAATTCTGTCTACCCTAGCCCAGTTGTAGTATCTTGGGGAATAAAATGTACACTCACTCCGAATTCCTAGTACTGAATTCACATTTTCCATGCCAAACATTTTCATAAATTTCTTTAAAAATCTACCCTATTTTGTTATATTTCCCTTTTTGGGCCCCCCAGACATCTTCACTGTTGCAAATCAAACTCCAGTCCCAACCTAAAAGTTATATTCCTTGCTGAAAGCTGATTATTTCTCCCAGAAATTTCTTTAGCTCTATAATAGCAGTTTTTGGTGGAATATAAATACATGTTAGTGTAATCCTCCTCCTCCTTTTCCAGTAGCCCCTTAGTACTACAAAACCTATAATTACTGTCCTCCCCCTTTCTATTACTACTGTACCTCCTCTTGCAATTAATATAAGTACTCTTGTCTTCCTTTGCCCCATGTATTACTCTGAATAACCATCCTGAAAACCTTTCTTTACCAAATTCACATGTTCAGTTCTTTCCAAGCATGTCTCCTGTAGCACAGCTATTTCCACTCTACATTTTTAAAATAGTTCACTACTCTTTCTTTTTTTGGATTTATCTGTGAGAATGTTAACATTTAAATACATTATAGAAAGAATCATACTCTTGAGGGATTACTATTCCCAACTTTTATGTATAACAATTGTTTTGTTAAGTGTCTAGCTCCAGCTTTTGTGTTACATGCATGCACTGTTTTGCAGGTTAATCTTTTATACAACTGTTTCCTGTCATCTCCATTTCAGCCTATGTCACTTTTTATAGAACTTTTTGTTTTATTGAAAACCCTCAAATTAAAACATAAAACAATACCACCTAAATCCTACTAACTTGATAATACACAAAACTATGCACATCTTCAAATATTGAAGTTTTACCCCCTTAATAGGAACATAAGTTCCAAACTGACAGCCAAACACACAGATTTGAGCTAAACGGAAAGAAAGCTTATCCCATGCTAAGATGAATGGTAGAGCCCCTGATTCTATTAAGTGCTGTCTGGTTTTGCCTCATCAGCTATTTCTGCATTTTAGTGTTTGCACTGTTTTTCAAGTGGAATCTGTTAACTATAAATTTAATTGGTTTTACAGTTTGCACTGTTATTTTTCTTTGGTCTTAAGTGGACTAAGCTGCATTGCTGCATCTAATTACTGTGCTTTAATCTTTTCAAACTTGGAACTGACAGTTTTGGACAGCTGTGCAAGTTGTCCAGAACTTGTGGTCATTAACCCCAATGGGAGTCAGGGATTTCTGCAGTTCTGGGAAGACTAACACTACTGGCTGGAGCTTTAATAGTTGCTAGCCTTCATTAACCCTGGTATTTATACTGCACAAGTAGTCCGCCATTACTGCCTAAGACTCTTGGAAGTTGAAACTCACCCAAACTACTTTGCATCCAGGGAGGTGCACTTTAGACTACCGTACTTATCTTACCATTTAATCAATCAGTTTTATTTCCCCACACACCCTTTCTTTATATTTTTAAACTTGCTCGCTTTTGAGACACACACCACTACTGTATATTTGACCTTGGAATCTCCTCCCCATCTCATCACCTCTGCACATTTTACTGGGCAATGATGGATCAAACTGGGAAGCCCCTCCAGACTGTTAAAGCTTGAGTTAGCCATACTTCATACAATTTCTGGTGTTTATTACACATTTAAGTACCATTTACAGTCAGCTTCACTTTGATAAATTCATTGCTGCATTTTCTTCTACTGTCTCATTTTGTATCAAACGTACAGTTGTTTGTAACTTTAGCCTGTATTAGTGTCAGAGTTTTTGTAGTTAGACTCACAGTAGTTGGAGTATTGTGATTTACAGCATGATCCATGTCTCAAACAGCATTTTTTAATCAAAAGTGAAGTTAAAAGCTTACATGTTCTGGCTTTTACTACATATTTAAGCTGCACTTACAGGTTCTTTTTTTGTGATGTATTTGTTTGTCTTTTTTTTTTCTGTCTTTGTCATAACTTTAAACAAAACACTACAGTTGCTTACGTTCTGGTCTAGCATCATAGATATGTAGTTTAGATTTGCTGTAGTGACAGTATTTTGGGCTCCTGTAAGATATGTGTCCCTGAGCTCAACTGGCTCGAGTTTTTGCCTCTCTTATTGGTTTACTATACTAGCTTGTCAACTACAAAGTGCACTAAACTGCACTCCGCGAACTGCCAACACAGAACTCACAACAGTGGGTAGCTTAACCTCATCCATCTCATAACTCAACCAACCAGAGCCAACCTAAACAAATTCTCTCCACTCCCACCTAGATCTGATATTACTCAAACTTCTCATCTCAAACATCTCCACTGATTTACCATGTTTCAGTGACTACTGCCCTATTAGTTTTCATATCCATCATCCTTAAGTACATGTATCCCAAGAGCTATCTGTCTGTAATAAATCACAAAATAACATTAAAAATCTTACTTCCACCCTCTTCTTAATCAACTAGTTACCAATTCTGAATTCATCTAACCCTAACACTGCTGCAGAACTACTCACCTCTCTATTGACTACCCTGCAAAACTTCTGCTTGCCAGTTGTTCAAAGACTATACAAACTAAAAGCTAACTGGTCAACTTAGAGCTAAAGCCTCTTCTACAACTCAGAAAAAGGGCATGGCACTCCTGAAAAAAAAACTTCCTAGTACTTTAAACAGACAGTCCTAAACTCAAATATGCAACCTTATCAAGTAAGCTATACAGTCATAAAAGCCACCTGATAAAATTATACCAGGCATGACTAATAAAATAGCCAAAAACTTCTGCAAAGAGGTCAACCATCTTACAGGATGTAAGAATCTTCCCCCATGAATTCCACATTCTCTCAACTTTCTGCCACTGATTTCCTTTCTCATTTCATCAATCTTCTCAGCTCAGCTCTTGCTGTATTTCCAAACTTCATATGCCACTCTCACTTCCTCTCTACGTGTCCCTTTATTTTACTTCAGAACTATAACATCTAATGACAGCAACTCTCTGCTTCAACAGATTACACTCAATAGCCCCCCCCCAGTTTATTTTTCACCATAGACATATAAATCCAATGAAACATTTCTAAAACCCAAGAATTGCACTTAACACTATGAATATCTGGAAAAATGCCATTGTAAAACCTCACACTAAGAAACCCAATCCCTCCAATTCAGACTTCTTGTCCACTTCTATTCTCTCTACCCTAGGAAAGACTCTGAAAAAATTACTTTACTTGCAACTTACTTAGTACATCAACCAATAATACCTTCTCTATCAAAAGCAACATGACATTTGACACTCAGTAATAACATTCTTCTTGGAATAGACAAAGGCGTAATTACTGGAGCCATTTTTGTTGCCCTCACCTGAGTAATTGATCTTGTCAATCATTAATTCTCGAGACCATCTTACTAAAGCAGGCATTTATTATGACATACTGCCCTAGTTCAAAAACTACCTCTCTCACCGCCACTTCTCACTGAATTTCAACTTATCAACCTCTACATCAATCCCTCTGCAAAAAGGGCGTCTCCCAGATATCAATTCTGGCACCTCTCCTCTTTTCTATCTAGGTTAACAAACATTCTTTTGACTTACCAAGTATTCCTCTCCTGCTTTATGCTGACATGGTCCTATTCTGCTCCAGACACACACACAAACACACTTCTCCTGAACTCGAACTTCAGAATGATTTTCACACACTTATTAGTGGATCAATGTCAATTACTGCTAAACTCCTCTAAAACAAAAACAATTCTTACTGGCACTAGGCAAAGGCTCACTTCTGTCTTCAGGCATCTAAAAATCCTTGATTATCTTATTACTACTGAAAAAGTCACTTCATTTTTATACTTAGGGATTTGGTAGGATCCCTTCCAAATTTCCAACTCAACCTGAACTAGACACACATGCACACACATTGGAGAAAGAGTGCTTGCGGAAAATGAGTATTCACTGTACACCAGGCAGACGAGAAACAAATGTATTCCAGTAATCACGGAATGTCAAAAGGTAGATGCGAGATTCAAGCTGCTGTATCCAGCTGTCTTCAGAAAACTTTTTTGCCTGGAGGATCAAATATATCTTTGATGCAGAACAGGCTAAGAAGGAAATGCAAAAAGACTGCCCAACAAAAATTGATCCCTCAAGCAGGAGGAGAGACTACTACTTATTCTTCTGATACTAAAGTGCATGGAGAGACTTTGCCACTGAAACCATTTCCCCTGTTCCAAAGGAAAATGATTGAGACAGAGAAAAACACAGGAGTTGACTAGAAGAATCAGGAGTACTGTGAAATTAAACTGGAATCTGAATTTGGGAACAGCAACACAGAAATTAGCAAGTAAATGTGAGGTTGCAAAGCATTAATCGTATGAGAATAAGTATAAAGTCTGGACTTTGTGACTATATTAAGCTTGTGAAGAACTGAAAAGCACCTGCCTCATTTCATGTCATTAATGGCTGGGCAGGACTCAGGAGACTAAGAAGGAAAAAAGTACCTGTAAATAAAACAATTTATTTTAACAGTATTTCTATGAAACTTTTCACAATATAAAACTGCATATTTTATAGTAAAGTATTTTAGCTGTTCTTGTACATGTTAAGTTATTGAAGGAAACAGATGTTTTTTTTCTTCCTCTTCTCTTTCATGCTTTTTTGGTATTAAGAAATGTAGGCATCACAGAAAGACAAGAAAAGCTAGACAAAAGTATGTTAACAGGCTGCAATCTTGGTTAGTTGAGGTGGGGATAGGTTGCAAAAGTACACAGATCAAATATGTCAGGCTGATGTGTTTTCTCTTACTTTTGCACAGATGAATATCTGGATTCAGACCCTTGCCTAACTCCAATAACAAATTTAAGTGGAAACAAGCAAATACTGGCCAAGGCTCTAGCCACCCCTATAGTGCCTTTTTTAGGCAAGGTTCAAATGACAAATTCACCACTGTAACAGGTACAAGCAAGAAGAATCTGAGGGTATTGCTACTCAATGCTAGAAGTCTAAACCTCAAAATGCGCTCACTCGAGGCACTCCTTAAAATGGAGAACATCGACATCTGTGCAGTGACAGAGACCTGGTTCAAGGTACCAGAGAGTACCCCTGCATTACCGGGCTATAATTCATATCACACCTTTTGGCCACCTAACCTGGAGTGAAACACTAAAGTCGGAGACGTGTCCATATTCATTAAGGATATCCACACCTCCAGGCTAGTTGCTCAGCATAATACATCCGAGATTATCCAAGTGCAACTAACTCTGGGCAAGACCGCAATCCAAATTGTAGTTTGCTACAGATCCCCCACCATGCCCCAGGATTCCCACTCCTCATTTCTTGATACACATGAAAATATTAGGGTATAACCTAACACCCTAATAATGGGCAATTTCAACTACCCCACCATTAACTGGGAAAACTACTCATGTACCAACTCTTGTGCTCAACGTTTTCTGGAATTCATAAATTCCAATGCCTTG
Source organism: Protopterus annectens (assembly GCF_019279795.1). Taxonomy (NCBI): domain Eukaryota; kingdom Metazoa; phylum Chordata; order Ceratodontiformes; family Protopteridae; genus Protopterus; species Protopterus annectens. The sequence continues at coordinate 1,012,298,473 of NC_056732.1, forward strand.
GATCAATTTATCCACACCCCCACCAGGGGCAGCGATATCCTAGACCTGGTTATTACCAACATGGGCAACCAGTGCTCCACACCAGAGGTCAATTCCTCGTTGGTCAGATCCGACCACAAGCTAAACACCCTAGACATCCACATCCCACCCCCACCCCCCATTAGGGAAACCACAGTAAAAAATTTCTCCAAAGCCAACTTCACGCTTCTTAATACACAAGTGGCAAACTTCACGACACCCATGCTGACAGACAATAGAGGTATGACTGCTGAATCCTGTACAAATGCACTTTATAAGCACTTACACGAGTGCATGGATCGTGCAATCCCTAACAGAACCAAGATGCTATCTTCCAAAAAAAGGAAGCCAATTTGGTGGTCCCCTGCCATAAACAAACTCTACAACAGAAGAAAAAAACTGTTGCAAAAAAGAGTAAAATATCACTATTTGAGAAACTCCCTGGTCAGCCTCAGTAAGCTGAGATCCCTCAAAATCCTCCAAAGCTAGTTACGAAAACAAAATTGCCACTGACTATAAGACAACCACAAAACATTCTATAGCTATGTTAAGAATCTCAATGGCAACACTCAGATCTGCTCTGAGTTACAGCACAATGGCACTAAATATACAGAACCAACTGATATTGCCAACATCCTGGCAGATAGGTTCAGTGCTAACTTTACCCCCCCGTAATCCCCTAAAGGACCCATCTCTATACCAGAAAAATGCAAAGTTCCTGTAATCATGGCTGCACAGGTAAAAACACACTATCCAAAGCCAAGAACACAGCATCCATGGGACCTGACAATATCCCAAGCTGTGTTCTACATGAACTACAGAACGAACTGGCACCCCACCTAAGTAACATGTTCAATCATAGCCTCACCTCAGGCTATGTGCCCACTGAATGGCGCACAGCAACAGTTATCCCACTCTACAAAGGGGGAGCCACCACAGACCCTGGAAACTACTGCCCCATTAGCCTAATGAGCTTGGTCTGCAAGGCTATGGAACGTATCATCATGGAACTTATAAACAATGACATTTGTAATCTCCAAACTCAGGACCCCACCCAGTTCTGGTTTGTAAAAGGCAGATAATGTCTACTAAATCTGACAGACTTCTTTGAAGCAGTCACCAAAGCTGTAGATGAGGGAAAGGTGGTTCACACAGCCTATCTAGATCTCTCCAAGGCTTTCAACACCATCCCCCACTCTGGAATTATACAATAAACTCACTAAACTAGGTATAAATCCCTATGTCACAAGATGGGTTGCCAACTGGCTCACTGACAGAACCCACACTGTGAAAGTAGCAGACTCCAAATCCAACTTCAGACCAGTGAGAAGTGGAGTACCACAGGGTTCAGTCCTGGGTCCTTTCCTGTTTGGTATCTACTTCTCTGAAGTACAGGCTAACACAGAAGGTCATTGGCTAACAAAGTTCGCAGATGACTGCAAACTAGGAGCCATAATCAAAACTCCAAAAGATGTGGACATCCTACAAAAGGGCCTTGCTGAGACAGATGCCTGGTGTCAAAGCCATGGCCTCAAGCTCAATGCCAAAAAGTGCATAGTCATCCCTTTTGGTAAAAACTCTGTACCCATGAACTACCACATAGGCAGTAGTCTACTTAACACCAAAAGTGTGATAAGAGACCTTGGGACACAGGTGGACAGTAGTCTCTCCTTTGATAATCATACTGTCACAGTAGTCAGGAAATCCTTCTACGTGGCACACCATCACAAAAGGTTTCTCATCCAGGAAAAAAGAAGTCATTGTTCCCCTCTACTCGTCACTCATTAGACCCATTATAGAGTACAATGCCCCTTTTGGTATGTACCTCACAAGACATCTACAACTGGAAAGGCCACAGAAATACCTCACAAAGAGGATTACCGACCTCAAACAAATGCCCTACGCAGACTGTCTCAAAAAAGTGCAGCTTTACTCTGTCACATACCGCCTATTCAGAAGCGATCTCTGCCTAACACTCAAAGCTATGTCAACCCCAGAGCTTTTAGACATGCTCCACTTAAAGAAATCCCAATCCCTATGAGCTACACGCTCTAGGGACCTAAACCTTGTCACCACAATAAACAGAACATGCTGGAGGGATAGATTCCTGTCCCAGAGACTTCCCATACTCTGGAACAAACTACTTATCTATATCAAAGAAAGCTCCTCATTAGCACTCCAAGAAAAATCTTGATGATTGGATGGGAGATAGGAAATTCACCCCAGGGATCACTTCTGTGGCTCTGCTCGACAGTGGCACAGAAAATAATTTTCTTGTGTGGCGAAAGCCAGGGTACCTTTTGGCTAGGCTTATATAGGCCCTAGGGCCAATAGCCTAGTACCTACCTATGAACCTATGAGAACACAATATAATGAAAAGTTTTCCTTTAGCAATAACTTTTCAGCTTGTCTCTCAAGCTGCAACAGAGGACTGCCTTTTTCTTTCTCTTACTTTTCCATGAAGGCAAGATGATAATAGGGCAAAAAAATCTAGAACACTTTTTCAATGATAAATGTCAATGATTGCTGAAAGTATGTGAGTAGTTTTCAGGCCTGGGTGAGGGAATAAAGATAAAGAACAGTCACCAATTAGTGTAAGTAGAAGCAAAGGCAATAACATGCATCTTGGCATGGATAATCTTAATTTTGGTTTAATTAGGGCCTGTGTTAGCAGCTTTCTATGTGGCAAAAATGCCCCTGTTATGAACGCTAAACTTCATAGTTTGAAGATGTACATAGTTGTGTATGTTTGCATTAAGTTAACAGGTTATGAGGGTGTTCTGGGAGTTGCTTTTTTTTTTTGTTTAAAGGCTTTTATTAAAACAAAAAGTCTTGTAAAATATGACATACGTTCCAATGCTGATGACAAGAAAAATGTATAAAGGATTAACCTGCCAAACATAACCGGTGCATGCATCACAAAAGCTGGAAATATAAAACTGCCATTTATAATACATGGGAATAATGACTTCATACCATAATGGCAACACTTTCCGTATTATCTTGGAATGTGAATGGTCTCACAGGTAAAGGAAAGAATACTTAATTATATTAAGAAATACAGAGTGGAAATAGGTAACCATTTGAAATGCTGTAACCAGCTAGAATAAGTCCCAAAATACAGAGACTGAATAACAAACAATATACCTACACATACTAAGTCCAAGATGCCATTTCTCATAATATTCCCTTTTCTCAGAGGTATAATGATCTCAGAGTTGGTATACATAAATTCTGGGGAGGGGGGCAGGAGGGCTTGCCCCCTTGGCAAAAAGAAGTCTAAATGAGAGCTATATATGAGATTAGCTCTTGCTTCAGGTTTTTTTTTTTGACTTATTGGCACTCGGCATTTCGAGTGCCAACATTTCAAAAGACATCCATACAAATAACAATGCAAAGGGAGACACATTTGGAAAGAACAGAGAATGTGAATTTGGTAAATAAAGGATTTCAGGATGGACATTCTGCAGAATATCAAGGACAAAGCAAAACAGATATACGTATACTAAATGGCTACAGGAGCTCGAGTAGGGACAGAAGAGGAGGAAAAAAAAACATAATGGCAGATATGTAGCAGTTCGGGGTTACTGGCAAGGGATGCAGATTACCCTGGCATGTATTTATAGTCTACCTAAAAAAAGAAGTTATGTACTCACCATAATGGTCCATCTGTATTGCCCATTTTCATTTATCCTTGACCTGTAGGTCAGGTCCAGTTCTGAGCATCGGAACTGACTCAGTCTTTATTAACAGCTCGCGAAGATCAAAAATCCTCGAGCTATACCCTTACTCATAATGCTCCTCTCCCATTTAAAACAGATTGAGTTTGCAGAAAAGACAGGAAGGAATAAGCATCATATTAAGGCTTCATAGAGACCACATCTGGAGTCATACGACCAAAAAAAAAACCTAGTAGGATGGGCTATGACCCTCTCCACCAAAAGAACTTCATGGTTGGGGGAAAGGAGGGAGGTGAGTCAAAAATAAAAGAAAATGGACAACACAGATGGGACATTATGGTGAGTACATAACTTCTTTATCTGATGTCAGTTTTCATGTAATCCTTTACCTGTGGGACAGAGTCCCTAGCTACCACAGATCTAGGAAGGGCTCAAGGAAAAATATTCCCTGAGCAGTACAGAACCAAAGGATGCTCTTCCCCAGGAGACCAGATCTAGTTTTTAGTGATTGATAAAGGTATTGGGAGAATCACAAGTTGCTGCTGCACAGAGGTCATCTAGGTAAGCTTTCACATGAAATACTGCTGAAGTAGCTAAAGCTCTTGTACAGTATGCCTTTATAGGCCTAGTCAACTTTATATTCCTTCTTTCACAGATATAGGTAACACAATATTTAATAGCTAATGTTACTTTGTTCACTGATTCACCAAGTTTTGTAGGAGAAAAGGACATAAACAGTTGTTCTGACTTTCTCAGATTTTTTTCCAAGTAGCTAGAGTAGTTGTCTATGAACATCCAACAAATGTAAGGCGTATTCACCTTTATTAGCAACATTCAGAAAAAATACAGGCAAATTACTTGTCTGATTTGACATTAGTTGTCAAGGCAATCTTGGGCAAAAAGGAATAGTTCTTAGTGAAACTCTATCTTTATGAAAAAGCAAATAAGGTGGTTTATATGACTAGACTTGTACTTCCAAAATTCTTCTAGCAGATGTAATAGCTACCAAGGAGAGGGTTTTCCATGATAATTTTAAATCGCAATCAGCTGGAGGTTCAAAGAATGGCTGAATAATGGACTGTAATACTAGGCTGAGGTCCCACAGAGGAATAGGACCCTTCTATGAAGGTTTTAACAAAAACATCCCTTTCAAGAAAGCTTTACACAGTCTATAGGAAATTAAGGTTGATCCTTCAATACCATTATGGAAGCTAGATCCTGCTGCTAGCTGAACTTTGACTGGGAAACAATTTAATATACCACAGCAAAGCTTTCGGGTGAAACCCTTCTTCAATACTAACAATCACTGAAACAAAAGCAGCTTGTTTTAAATAGGAGCAAAAAACAGTCACATGATAGCAGCCAAAATCACATGACCGACAAACACAATATAATATAACATATATACAAAATGCAAAAATATTTAAAATATTTAAAATAGCTTAACACGCTGAATTTTACTTAAAACAGGCTTTAGGCTAACAGTAGAATTTAATCCAGGTGAAGAATCCGCTGCTAGTCTTAAAATCCATTCATATTCCTTAATATCTAAAACATTATTAATATCACCACCCCTACTATGAGGTTTAACTAAATCTAGGCATCTAAATTTAAAGCAATGCGTATTCCCATGTGTTTTAATATGCTTGAAAAGAGCATTATTCTCAACCTCCCTTCTAACCTCTGACTTGTGCTCAATTATTCTGTCTAAGTTTACGTGTGGTCTTGCCCACATAGAATGCTGAACAGGCATTACAAGTAGCCAAATACACCACATTTACACTGTTAAAGAATGCTACTGATTTAAAGTAAAACTCTTTTAAAGTAACAGGATGAATAAATGCATAATTAGGGGTAGCAGCAATGTCTATACAACAAGAACAGCTAATACATTTAAAAGTACCAATACGATCAGAGAAAGCATTCAGCTTTAAGCCAAAATTAAAATCTTTATAACATAATAAGCTTTTAATACTTCTCATATTCCTATATGAGTAGTAAGGCTTTTCACCTAAAATTCGCCTAACCTCTGGACAGGCCATCAACACAGGCCAGTATTTGGCTACGATATATTTAACTGAACCTGTTCTACTACTAAAGTTCATAACATATCTAGTTCTAACTATATTTCCAATGTTAGATCCTGATGTAATGATCACATGATCATTCATACACGCGTCTGTCCTAAGGTAAGGTTTATATGCAGTATCCCTATTAAGTATTACCATTCTCTTCAATTCTTCCAATATATCCAAGTCATAGCCATTCTTAACAAACTCATTGAACATTTCATCTAACTGTATATAAAATACAGAGCCGATTGTATTTAACCTACTGACTCGTGAAAATTGAGCTTTAACAATTCCTTTAAAAACATGGGGTGCATGCATACTATTATAATGTAAGTATCTACTAGTATGCAAATCCTTCTTGTGAATAGTAGTTTGTAAAGTACCCTCTTCTTTATATATCTTAGCATCAAGGAAAATTGCTTCATGTTCAGATATAATCTCCTTAAAAACCAAGAAGCTCGTACTACTGTTTAAATATACTATAAAATCTTGCAGATCAGAGCGTGATCCCTTCCAAACCATAAAGCAATCGTCCACAAACCTCTGGTACAAGCAAATATTACTGTTCAAAAATTTTACAGCATCATGTATAAACTCTAATTCCCATTGATACAAGACTAGGTTAGCATATGTATTAGCAACCGGTGTTCCCATCGCAACACCGGTTAGCTGTAGAAACAAAAGTTGATCAAACAAATACATTGTTGCTCAAAACTAAGTCTAATAATGCACATACATTTTGAACATCACCTGTAGGTATATCTATTTTCTTACTCAGAAACTGTCTGATAGCCTCAATGCCATACTCATTTGGTATGACAGTAAAAAGAGAATTTATATCTAAGGTTACAAATAAATAACCTGAATCAAGTTTGTTACGTAGACTGTTATACCAAATTGAAAGTTTGCTTAAAAAATCACCTGTGTCCTTTAAGATATTAGGACACTCCAATAATAAGGGGTACAAACGCTTTTGTAGATAAACAGATATCGGTTCAGTTATCCACCCAACCCCAGAGACAATAGGCCTCATGGGTGGGTTATCTAACCATTTATGAATTTTTGGTAACCCATATAATAAGGGAATAGTGGGACAGGGTACTGTAAAAAAGTGAAACAAATCTAAATCTATCTCACCATTAGTTTGTAGCTCATATATATACATATTGACATTACTAATGCATTTCTTAGCATCATTATACGATATTCTTCTAAAAGCATTCTCATCTTGAAGAAAATTGAGCATAGATGTCTTATAGGCATTACAATCCATAACAACAATAGCACCTCCCTTGTCAGCTTGTTTCATTACAATAGTATTGTCAAATTGCAGTTTCTTTAAGGCACAATGTTCATCATAGTTCAAATTATACTGTCTCTTCTTCTTAATTGTAGTCCCATATAACTTTCTCAAATCAGCTTCACATAAATTATGGAAAGCAGTTGTCACAGGCAAATTAACTGGTATAAAGGTACTACGTCTTTTGCAAGTATTATTTGATATCATAGCAATATTTGAACCAAAAAGAACCTTTAAATTTATATTCCGAATAAACTGTTTTAAATCCGTCAAAGCTGAGGTTAAGCCATCCTCTGCTGTAGGAATAAAGTTAAGGCCTTTGTTTAAAACAGAGACACATGGTCCATCTAAGGGAATATCAGAAAGATTCAAAATACCTTGTATTATCTGTGACTCACTTTCCCATGCTTGACAGGGCTGTCGTTTTTCCGTTTTACAGGACCGCCCGACTGTCTGGTTAAGGACTTGTCCCTTACTGCTATACTGCTCTGTACTTTCTCGGCTTGTTCTAATTGGAAGCGTTTCAGCGAAAAATTCAAAGGTAACTTTTGATTCTTCCTCATGATATCCTTAGTGTTCCCTGAAGATTCTCGCGAAACATCACCTTGAGTTACAGGCCCCATGCTACCTGTATTTGAAATTTCTTCATTCACTAGTAAAACTGATGCAGAGGGCGTGGTTGTAGAATCAGACTGCACAGCCAAAGCAGCAGGATTTAAAGGGGAAATGCCAACATTCAGATTTAAAGTAGAAACACCAGCATTAGAGTCAGTGAAAGCATCCAATGTATCCAAAGATGATACAGTGGTTGTAACAAGTGATGCAGTAGTAACAGGAAAAGTTTTTTTTAGGGACTGTCTCAGTACTATCACGTAATTCAGTTATATTTTTGTTATTTTTTGGCCAAGAGAAGATATGAGGCCCATTGTCTCTGGGGGTGGGTGGATAACTGAACCGATATCTGTTTATCTACAAAAGCGTTTGTACCCCTTATTATTGGAGTGTCCTAATATCTTAAAGGACACAGGTGATTTTTTAAGCAAACTTTCAATTTGGTATAACAGTCTACGTAACAAACTCGATTCAGGTTATTTATTTGTAACCTTAGATATAAATTCTCTTTACTGTCATACCAAATGAGTATGGCATTGAGGCTATCAGACAGTTTCTGAGTAAGAAAATAGATATACCTACAGGTGATGTTCAAAATATATGTGCATTATTAGACTTAGTTTTGAGCAACAATGTATTTATGTTTGATCAACTTTTGTTTCTACAGCTAACCGGTGTTGCGATGGGAACACCGGTTGCTAATACATATGCTAACCTAGTCTTGAATCAATGGGAATTAAGAGTTTATACATGATGGTGTAAAATTTTTGAACAGTAATATTTGCTTGTACCAGAGGTTTGTGGACGATTGCTTTATGGTTTGGAAGGGATCACGCTCTGATCTGCAAGATTTTATAGTATATTTAAACAGTAGTACGAGCTTCTTGGTTTTTAAGGAGATTATATCTGAACATGAAGCAATTTTCCTTGATGTTAAGATATATAAAGAAGAGGGTACTTTACAAACTACTATTCACAAGAAGGATGTGCATACTAGCAGATACTTACATTATAATAGTATGCATGCCCCCCATGTTTTTAAAGGAATTGTTAAAGCTCAATTTTTACGAGTCAGTAGGTTAAATACAATCGACTCTGTATTTTATATACAGTTAGATGAAATGTTCAATGAGTTTGTTAAGAATGGCTATGACTTGGATATATTGGAAGAAATGAAGAGAATGGTAATACTTATTAGGGATACTACATATAAACCTTACCTTAGGACAGACGCGTGTATGAATGATCATGTGATCTTTACATCAGGATCTAACATTGGAAATATAGTTAGAACTAGATATGTTATGAACTTTAGTAGTAGAACAGGTTCGGTTAAATATATCATAGCCAAATACTGGCCTGTGTTGATGGCCTGTCCAGAGGTTAGGCGAATTTTAGGTGAAAAGCCTTACTACTCATATAGGAATATGAGAAGTATTAAAAGCTTTTTATGTTATAAAGATTTTAATTTTGGTTAAAGCTAAATGCTTTCTCTGATCGTATTGGTGCTTTTAAATGTATGAGCTGTTCTTGTTGTATAGACATTGCTGCTACCCCTAATTATGTATTTATTCATCCTGTTACTTTAAAAGAGTTTTACTTTAAATCAGTAGCATTCTGTAACAGTGTAAATGTGGTATATTTGGCTACTTGTAATGCCTGTTCAGCATTCTATGTGGGCAAGACCACACGTAAACTTAAAGACAGAATAATTAAGCATAAGTCAGAGGTTAGAAGGGAGGTTGAGAATAATGCTCTTTTCAAGCATATTAAAACACATGAGAATACGCATTGCTTTAAATTTAGATGCCTAGATTTAGTTAAACCTCATAGTAGGGGTGGTGATATTAATAATGTTTTAGATATTAAGGAATATGAATGGATTTTAAGACTAGCAGCGGATTCTTCACCTTGATTAAATTCTACTGTTAGCCTAAAGCCTGTTTTAAGTAAAATTCAGCGTGTTAAGCTATTTTAAATATTTTTGCATTTTGTATATATGTTATATTATATTGTTTGTCGGTCATGTGATTTTGGCTGCTATCATGTGACTGTTTTTTGCTCCTATTTAAAGCAAGCTGCTTTTGTTTCAATGATTGTTAGTATTGAATAAGGGTTTCACCCGAAAGCTTTGCTGTGATATATTAAATTGTTTTCTGCCTACGTTTGTTTCTTTGGTATTCCTGCATTCCAGTCTTGTTTTGTTGTTCTTTGACTGGGAAACACCGGAGTTGAAAAGAGATGATAAAAATTACAGTGTCTTACCGATAGGAACTGAAAAGGGGTCTAGATTGTTGGCACGAGCCCAGATAGTAAATCTTTTCCACTTACTGTCATAACGTTTACACATGTGGCTGGCTTATGAGAAGCTAAAAGGATAAGAGACACCACAGAAGAAAGTAGAGAGCCTGGCTATCAATGGAATTGGAGAAACCAAGCTGTCAGCTTCAGGTGAGTTAATCCCTCTGGGTGGGACAAAGATATGGAGACAGGTCCAGGATCCACGCCTGTTGAATCAGGTAAGGCAAAGAAAGGGGAACGAAACCACAGCTGTGAAGGCCAAAAGTGAGCAATGAGAATAACCCTGCTTTTCAGTCTGATTGCTTTCTGAAGGAACTTTAGGATTAGAGGAATGGGGGGTAATGCATACAGAAGTCCGGGGGGGGGGCATGTGGGGAAGACAGCATCCTGAGGTGATTCCTTCCACAGGGATTCCTTCCACAGGAGAGATTATGGCAAAGTAGCTCCTGCATTTGTTGTTCACAGGACAGGCAAACAGATCATAGCAAGGCTGGCCCCAACGATAGAATATGTTCGCCGCCACTGTCTGAGTGAGACCACACTGGAACTCCTAGGAATGTACACTGCTAAGAGAAAGCAGTTGGAAGAGATTGCCAATTGCCGCACTCTGAGTGCTTCTGACATAAGGGGTAAGATTTGGTTCCTTCTTATTTGCTGATGTACCAAACCACTGACATATTGTCCATTTGGATTTAGCCTGGGAGGCATCCGTGGTCACTATGGCCTTGGGTTGTGATGGGACAAATTAGCATCCTAATAGCTTGGTGGATTAATTCGAAAGATATTCTAAGTCCCTTTTGCAATGGTTGGCGATCTGAATCAAATCAGATATGGGTTGATGAGACATAATCCATTGAAATGCTAGCAGCCATTGTAGAATTCTCATGTGGAACCTCGCTAAGGGAACTAGGGTTATTGTCACAACCCAGTGGCAGCTGGTGACTTCAAATCAAAGGGGAGCTGCAGTAAACAGCTGAATTGGCAGGGCCAACTGAAAGAGGTGTGACCAACAATAAAGGGGTGGAGCTACACTCAAGACCACAAAAACTGGGACTTTAAATATGCTGCCCTGGGTGCCAAACCGTTATTATGAGAGTCCAATCAAGACAAAATGAAGTGTAGAAGAAAAAAATAATTTCAATGCATTGGCTACATGACAGCTTACTTAATATCTAGATGGAAACAAAAAGGTTGTGAGGCATGAAAAAATAGATTATTTTTTAAATACATTACTGGAATGCCAGTCAAAATCAAGTATAAAAAAACAAGCAGCACTCAACTCAAACCACTGGCTCCTCGCACTGCAGTTCTAATTATAATTTATATTCAGCTTTATAAAAGTACCAAGTAACATGATGAAAGTAGCAAACTCTGTGATACCCCCACTTGTAAAAATGTTTCTTATCCAAAAAAGACCTGCTGCCTGGCAGCAACTATCTACTTTTTTCATGGGGAAAACATGATCGAAGTAAAAAAAAAGAACAGCAAACAAGAAACAAGCTCAAGATAAATTGCTTAAAGGATTACTGCACAGGTTATGGACCACACATGTTAGACTGGCATTCTATTTAGTTTACTGGTAAAGCATGCAAAGATGACTGCAAGTCTCCAACAAATGTAGTGAGCTTCTGAAAACACTCTAATCCTGTCCTTTATTACAAATACTGTCATATACATTTCAATACCTAAAGGCTTATATGTTATCTAGTTATGCAAATATTCTCTGCATGGCAACAACAAAAAGGCTGTCAATGTTGGTAATTATTTAACAATATGCTTATTAAAGCTTACTTGCATCTTACAATCTCAGACAAGCTTACCTGATGGTCATTAAAGCATTGCTACTAAAACAAAGAGCAACAGGCAGTGCAACAACATGTATTTTCTGAAGAGGAAGCATAAATCAACAGTATAAAAATATGACAGAACATTCTACAAAATCAAGGACAGAGAAACGCCACTGTAGTACTTGTGTCTACCTTGGATGGGGGGATACTCTCCACACTTACACTGCATAACTGCTCCTTGCCTGGACACAACCACAGTCACTACATGGGGAATGGGTTGCAACAAGCATGTCACAATTTTAAATGTCTCTTGCTGACGGTGATGGCCCTGAGACATTTGTCATACCTCCCAACCTCAGTACAAGAAATCTGGACAAAGCCATAAACAGAAGTGGGGCAAAGGCCCAACAATAAATACACATTTTTAATATTGATCTTATAAACTTAGAAAGATAATAGAATAGTAGGTCTTGCATTAGTATGAATTTTCTGAATGGTATGAAATACGAAACTCAAATGTCTGTCATTTTCTAACTTCAGTGTTTAATGATTTGCCAATAATTTGCCAGAAAAACACAATTAAGAATAACTGACCAAAAAATGTGAAGCAAAAATAAAAAATAACCACACAATACAGCTGGGTACCAGTCAAAGGGACACTTTTTTAGTATTAGTACTGTTAAGTTGAGCAGCTGACAAAATAAGAGAATCTACATGCATTTCTAAAATAAAAGTAATGTAGAACTCTGATCATTACAATTATTTCTTAATTATAAACCCTCCACATTTTCTTCCAAAATTGCCATTTTGCGAAGGGATCATTAGGGGGAGAGCAACATTTTGAGCCAAAGTCAGGGACAGTTGAGAGATTTGGATATACCTAACTCTACAAAGCGATTTATTGACATGTACCTCTCAACCTCAAACCACAGGAAATCTGGACAAAGCCAAATATATTGGGGGAACAAACAGACAGTACTAAAAACTGCTGCTGTATAAACTTAAGACAGTTGATAGAATAATAGGTCTTGCTTTAGTATGCATTTTTCTGAAGGGTATGAAGTCTGAAACTCAATGTCTGTCATTATTTAGTGACTTAATTCCTAAATGATTTGCCAAAAAAACACAAATTTTATGAGGAACAAACCAAAAATAAGAAGCAAAAATCTATTCATTCTGAGAAAATCTGGACAGTTGAGAGGTATAGTTTAGCCACGCCTGTCCGAGTTTGCTGCCCTTCCCCCCGTCACAAAATCATGGTTGAATGAGCGCCCCCCCCCTGCAGCCATTCCAATGTCCCATTACTTGGCTATTTCACCCCATTTAACAAACACTGTAATGTGCATATTGCTTTACTTCTATGATGATTTGGATTTCATTTAAAAGTTTATTTTACATTTTACAGCACAAACACTAATATACATCTGCTAAACAAAGCAATGCAGTCTCTCAATGAAAACAGACTTAGCATTAAAACTGTTCTGCCCTTGAAAACTCACATTCATTGAAACAGCATTGAAACCCACATTCAATGAAAATACATCTGGCCAGTGACAAATAAAGATGAACTCTGGGCTGTTTTCAAATCATAGGCCCCTTGCACATGAAACATACATGTGTTCTTTGATACACCTTCCTGATTATATTAAATTATATTCCTTGTATAATACAGTACAGTTGTTAGAGGGCGTTTTAAATTTGTTTTGGACATTTTTCCAGTAAACAATTCAACAAAATGCATGCACCAATAATGACAAAACTGCTCAATTCATAAAAGTCTACTCAAACTTCTACAATCCACCAGTATCAGTAAAGATGCACAATCTCTGCAGAAGTAAAAGCTATCTAAATAATTCCACATTAAAGAGATCTGTAACTAATGAAGAGGTTGCTGCTAGCAAACAACTTTATATTTCATTGTTTCATCTAAAAATAAAGTGCCTGTTGTCCTTGAGGAATAAACTGCCCATGTTACATTAAAAAAAAATGATAAGCTAGAAATATTGCAATAGGGAAAGGATGGCAAACTAATAACAGATTGATAGTTACTAGGTATCGCCGCCAAAAAGGACACTCTCATGACTGCAGCATCCACCCCCTTTAAAAGTACAACACAGTACAGTATCACCAATGCATCTACATACTGTGGTTGTAGAACCCACAGCCTTTTGCATCGAAAGCAAGTACACTACCTGGTGTGCTATTAACAATGCAATAGACTCAGCATAAGCAGCATTAAACTTCTCTTCCCCTGAAGCTCTTAGCTCCTTGTAAAATCCACTCAACTGTATCTCTCAACTTTGCAGCACATGAGCACAAGAAATATGGAAAACGCCAAACTTTATTGGAGTGGGGGACAAAAGCCAAATAAACAGGGACATATTTTAAACACTGCTTGTATAACCTTGAAAAGTTGTTAGAATAAAATGCTGTGCTACCACCATGCATTTTACTGTCAAGTCTTGAATCCAGGACCCTGTGCATTACAGTCAGAGCAACATACCACTATGCCAAATCAGTTGTTTCTTGAAAGACAAGAAGACTGAAACTTAAATGGCTATCATTTAGTGAATTCAATTCTCACCATAGCTCTCAACCTCTTAGCACAAAACACCTGGACAAAGCCAATAATGGGACAATATAGCCCCCAAACATTCAGTGAATTCAGTTCTCATTATAGCTCTCAACCTCTTAGCACAAAAAACTGCACAAAGCCAATAATGGGGGAATAGAGTCACAAAAAAGGGACAAATTTCAAATACTGATCTTATAAACTTAAAAAATTGCTAGAATAAAAGGTTTTGTGTTACCATGTACTTTCTGGAGAAGATGAAGTCTGAAATTCAAATATCTGTCATTATTTAGTGAATTCAAAAACCACAGATTTTATGAGGAGCAGAACAGAACAAAAATATGAGACAAAAATCTGAATGCTTTTCACAAGTGGTGGTGGGTGGGGAATTCAGGTTCTTGCTACCTAGCAAAGGTTGAGGGTTTGAACCAGAGTTACTCTAGCCACTAGTTATAGTTAACTGGGGCATTTCACACACATTTACATACTTCAAGCTAAGCTAGTACCATGTGCTCCCAAAGCCAGTAGTCCCATTTCCACCATAAGCACTTCCCCAAGCTCCAGCAGCAGCTCTGTTTCTCAGCACCGGAATGCCGAGCATGCATGTGTACTCTGCATCTATGGGTTCTGAGCTTGCACAGACTTCAGACCTTGCAGTAGGATCCCCCTTCCAGTATATGCAGTTGTAACCGCATAGACTTCTGGGGCATCTGTAGACTGCTGCCTTCTTCTGAATCTGGACTGGTTAAACAGCAGTCTGGATTTGAGTTACCACGCATGAATGCGCAAGTTCCAAGATTTTTTTTTTATTTTGGCTTTCTTTCTGTACAGCTGGGGGCTGCAGTACAATAGCATGAGCCACCACTGTCACAGCCACAGAGCCTAGTGCTTGCAAAACTAAACAGGCAGCAACTTTCTTGTTGTTCATTAGTTTCTGAGATGAAATTCTAATTTTCTTAAGTCTGATGGGAGGAAGAGAAGCTATGTAAGTTTTGGTATTCAGAAGGGCCACTATGAACTCCAACCTTTGAGTTGGAGTGAGTTTCGATTCATTGTAGTTCACTGTTATTCTTACTGAAGAGCAAAGTTGAAGAATGTGGTCCTCTGCGAGGATCAAATGATGCCTGGTCAGGGTGGTAATGAGCCAGTCATCCAAATAGAGAAACACCCGGAATCCCTGCAGTCTCAAGTGAGCTGTGACTGCTGCCATGCACTTGAACACTCTGGGGATGTGGTGCGACCAAAGGGCAGGGCTCTGAACTGGTAGTGAATGGCTCCCAGACAAAAGCGGAGGAATCTTCTTGATCATTTCTCCATCTTTGTATGGTAATACACATCCTGAAGATCTATTGAGCACATCCAATTGTCCTTTTCCAGAACAGAAGAATGGACTGTACCATGACCATCCAGAATTTGATTTGGCAAACTGATTTGTTCAGTATGCTAAGATCCAAAAATGGTCTGTAGTCCCGACTTTTTTAGCACTAAAAAGAACCTTGAGTAAATTCTGGATCCTATTTGGTCTGGTGGAACTTTATGGATTCTTAGCAATTTTCAATTCCTAGAACTGCTTGTTTTGTCCTATTGGGTGGAACATTGGGGATTTTTTTGCAAGCATGTGGGGGCCAGAAAATGGGTTTGTGTAACCTCTGGATATAATCCTCTGCACCCAGGAATTTGAAGTAATTTAGCCAGGCATCTTGGTGCAGGGAACGTCGACCCAAACTGTCTCCAAAGACAATCGGGCCTCCTTTCAGGAGCGCTTCAAGGGTTTTCATGAGAAGGAATCCCTGAAACTCTGGTTTTGCAGACAATTCCTGCCGTGTGGATGGTGTCTTCCACTGAAGCTCCCCTCCTCTGCCCTTGAGGAAACTCCCTCTGCGTGTGTCCTAAAAAGGCCCTTGGGATTTTTTGAACCACATTTTCCCACTAGCCCTCTGTTTCCTGGAAAATGATTTTTGGGAAGTAAAAAAACTTATGCCCACAGCAGAAAGAGTCTTTCCAACCTTTTCACACTGGGATAGCATTTCTCTTACTTTTGGGAGGATCCACCAAAGGGTGCATTGATGAACAAAGACTTGAATGGTTCCATGAAGTCACAACGGCACATCCAGGAGTGCCTCCTAATGGTGACGCCTGAACCCACTGCCCTTACAGTCCCTTCGGCTGCATGAGCGATGAGTCATGAACGAGTTAGATACACACTCCAGGGTGTCCAACTGGAAGCAACCTTGTTCTGGATTTCCTCAGAAAAGACTCATGCCAGGGTATCCAATAATTCTTTGATCAGATCCCTCTGAAGTCTGGTAAAATATGCCAGATAATTCAAAGACCTAAGGGCGAAGGTTGATGAGGCGTAAACCCACTTTCCAAACCTATCCATCGTCAGAGACTCTCTGCTGGGTGGATGGGTAGAGGAACTCTCCGCAGCCAGTTTCTTCTTCATGACCATGGCATCAATTGGTAGTCCTTTTGCCCAAAATGGCTTGTCTTCAGGTGCTGCAGTTAGATGGTCCATAGCCGAAAGCCTGCAAGCGCACTGACCCCTCAGGGGAGGATTCTGTGACTTCCAGTCACCCCTTTGTTTTAATATTCCAGGATGTCTCCAAAGGAGACAACAGGGGGATGACTTTGGGGACCCCCCCTCCCCTTCAACAAAATCGGTGTCTTCTGTAATCGATTCTTCAGGGAAATCCAAGAGTTTCCTCTTACACAATCTCTACTTAGGGACCTCCTCAGTGGGGTGTGCTGGGGAGGTATCAGAAGAGGATAGAAGCGATACCTCTGGAACCTAAGGCTTTGGCTTCCTCTGTCCCAGCAAGAGTTCTGGCTGAATATAATGACAGGACCAAAGGGGAATAGGCTAACTGTCCGACAACTGTCAGGGCTCTCTCCATGGCCTCAAAAGCTGGAACTGCAAAGAGGGAAGTGAGTCCAGAATCAAAAAGGACAACATTGGGTCCAAGGGTTCCTATGAGTTCAACGAAAACGCATCATGTCGAAAGCGTTTTCTTCGACACATGTAGAGCGAACAAGCAAAGCAGCGAAGTGGCTGTTCAGCGAAAGTTTTCCCTGGGAAAGAAGTCGCTTGACCACTTCGTTGTTTTGCCGTGTTCTGAAGTGTAGTGTGGTCCCTTGTCCGGTATAGTACCTGAGCGTGGTTGTGCAACAGTTACTGACCATAGGGTTAGGGTGCGGGTTAAGGTAAGTGCATAGGTATGAAAGTGTTTACTGTTGTATACTTTATGTTAAATGTATGGTTGAGTTCCGTGTGTATGTGTTTTCAGTTGTTTACTTTTGTTTTTGGGGGGGGGGTAGAGTTTGGGTTAAGGCAAGTGTGTATGTGTTTGGAGCTGTTTATGTGAATGTGCGAGAGTTACTGACCTTAGCGTTAGGGTGCGGGTTAAGGTAGGTGCATATGGTTTAAAATGTTTATTTTTTTTCGTTAAATGTATGTTTGGGTTATGTGCATATGTGTATTTAGTTGTTTACTGTTTTTTGGGGGGTATAATTAGGATTAGGTATGTGTGTATGTGTTTGGAAGTGTGTAATGTTTTTTTTTTTTTGTGGGGGTTGGAACAGCGATTTCTTTCCCCGAGGAAAGAAATCGCTGTTCTTTGGATTCGACATCTTCAGCTTTTGCTGAAAATGTGTCGATGTAACATCATTAGCTGTTTTAAGCGTTCGATGTTGCAATATAGACCTGGGTCCAAGGTCACTCCCCGCTCCAACTAGACGGCTCCCGAGACCGAAGCCAGAGATGAGCTGCTCTGTGCTGCAGCCCCGAGGTGCAGAAAAGGCTCTGAAAATGTAATGGCTAAATCTTGCCCTTCGGAGCAGACAGCTACAGTTCCAAGAGGTCTCCAGTTCCGAGTGGACCGAAGATCTCAGAGCAGAAACTGACTCCAAGGAAAAAGTCATCCTTACAACAAATGCAGTCAGTACCGGAAGATTAAAAAAAGCCAATGAACTCAGACTTCTGTTAAAGTCAGAGGAGGAACAAAGGGTGGCAACAAGGAAGGTTCTGCTCCAAAGTCTGAGGAGGTTGGAGCCAAATAAATGGTGCACATCCCTCTCACCCAGAGAATTTTATGAACCAGCCTCTCCACGTCATCATCATGTTAAACGTTTGGTGGAGCAGGTAGACATCACAGAGGTAGACCTAGGTCTTTCAAGGAAGGAAGAAGGTAAACTGTCCAAAAAGGATCAATGGACAGAGAGCATACAGTCCTGGGCATAGATATGAAGTATTCGTCCAGTTTAGATGTCTGCAATGAAGTGGTCGAAATCAATGAACAGGTCAGATCTTGGTATCTCGTTGCCGAGGAATCTAACAATCTGCGCCAAAGGAGTAGGTGCCGAAGGCTTTGGAGTAGAAACAGGCTTAGTCAGTGCCGAAGATAGCCTCGATAACAAAGCCTTTGCATGAGAGCCGGATGGTTCCGATGTCAAAGAAGCCGACAACTTTGATTTCTTTTGCTCGTGGTGACTCAGGAGTACTTGGCACAGACAAACTTCCTTTCTTGCGTTTCCCGGGGGGGGGGGGTGAAAAAGCATCAGTCTTGGCCTTTTCTACTCCAGATAAGGCCTCACTGAAAGCAGAGGGAAGCAAACCCTTCAGTATTAACTTGTTTCAGTGTTCCATGTGGGCCCTATTGCTAAAACATAACAGAAAGCACAATCACTCACTCACACTTACCATAGAGGGAATGTCAAGCAAACAAAGGAAGACAGTTAAGAAAATTTTATTATTTAAAGGAAGGACCATCAGCGATGATAGTATAGATACACAACAGTGTACAAGGGAGAAAGGAAGACAGAAAGAGAGGAACTATCAACAATGATAGTGAGAAATACACTGAAGGGTACGGGGCAGGGCAAAAAAGACAGAATGAGAGGGACTATCAACAATGATGGTGGGAAATGCACCCAACTGTATGGGCAGGGAAAAAAAAGACAACTATGATGGTGGGAACAAGAAAAAAGCCAAACTGGCAAAGAAACAAGGGTAAAGAGAAAACCAAAAAGAAAAAAAATTACCCAAGATAAAACACTAAAGACTGAATTTGTTCGAGAGCAGTTGGTGAACGTGCCTGTCTACAAAAGCAGCAAACAAGATCTGAAATAAATGGAAGAGAAGCATTATGGGTAAGGGTATAGCACGAGAGTTTTTTATCTTTGCGAGTTGTTAGTAATGGCCTAGTCAGTTCTGATGCTCAGAACCAGATCCACAGGTCAAGGATTAAATGAAAATGGACAATAGATCTACTACTTTGCAGCTTAAAAAAAATTGGGTGAAGTAATCAGCTTTCAGTAGGGAATATTTAAAGGTGGGGACTAGAATATGATTTGTAACAATGAGGATGTATATGGGGGGCTACATTGAAAAAATAATAAAAGGGTAGATTTCTGAAGAAATTCATGAAAATATTTGGCATGGAAGAATTCAGTAGTAGGAACTCAGGCAATTTACATATTATTCCCCAAGGTACTACAACAACTAGGCTAGACTTCACAGATGTTATATTTCACAGGAACACATCCATTTAACTGAAAAATTTGATACTCATCCAATAACTATTTCAGATCATGCACCAATAAATACTATGATAAAAATGTAGGGTAATGAAGTAAAAGATGAGACATTGCCACTGCCCTACCTGTCAAAAAAAATCATTTTAAGGAATGGGTAGTAGGAATTCTCTGGGAGTTGTTTGGGAAGACAAAGTATTCCAGAAGTTACAGCTAGTGAGTAGAATAAAATGAATGTGGAATTTAAAAACATGCAGGAATAAAAGGAAAAGATCTGGTTAAGTAATAAGAATCTCACAGAACATGAGAGGTGCAACTGCAGACTGCTAAAGAGAAAATAAGGGAGTGCCCAGATAATTTGCATTAGTTTAGAAAGGTTGCTGTTAAACTTTTTTTTTTTATAACTTGACAGCACAAAAAGTTTTGGCACAATGAGTTAGGCAACAGAACGTAGAAAGAGATGCTGCCAAACTAAGGAAGCGTACAAGAAAAATAAACAGTGATCCTGTAAAGGTATTAAGTGATATTTTGCAAATATAAACATTTGGATAAAGCAGAAAAGTGGGAAAATCAAAAAGCAAAATGGATATATTTATGGAAGACTTAAATATGCCATGGTTAGCGGTAGATGAGGTTCAACAACTAATAATTAAGATAGGAAGAGAGGAGATCAAAAAGGGTGATGTATAACCAATCTGCAGGAAAGCTTCCAGGAATAGATGGTATTCTGCAGGAAGTTTGGAAGCTAGGACTGAAGAAAGTGATAAAGATCTGGAAAGTTTGTTTAAACCATTTTTTAAAAGGAGGGGAGGCACCAACATCCTGAAAAAACAGCTGTAGTGTCCAACACCTAAAGATGGTAAAAACCCATCTGATCCGGCTTCAGATAGGCCCATTTCAATTCTAAACAATGAATATAAAGTGGTTACGTCTACAAAGGCTAAAAGAATGTCAAAGGTGTTGCCAAAACTGATAGATAAGGACCAGTGTTGGTTTTGTGCAGGGGAAGTAAATAGAACACTGATGATCCAAACGGAAGTAGAATGCAAGAAAATACCACTATTACTGGTGTGTTTTGGCACAGAGAAAGTATTCAAAAGAGTAAGCTGTGGTGTGAGTAGGGCAATGGAAACATTTGCATTTTGTGATGCAATAATAAGGTTAATTAGAACAGTATATGAGGGTTCCTCCCTGATAAACAGTGTCTGAACACAGGAACAAGGCAGGGATGTCCTCCTTCCCTTGTGTTATCTGTGTTAATAATTAAAATGATTGAAAAGAAAATAAATAAGGACATTTCAGTATAATGGAATATTTTGAAAGAGTTCCAGGTTTTCTTTCGGGATATAAAATCAATGAAGATAAAGCAAAAATATAAACAAGGTACCCACACATGAATTGGTCCAGCAATACCAATATTTATGGAGACATGATACAATACAGTATTTAGGAGTATGGATTAAAAAGGGTTCCAATATGGCAGCTCAGGATATGTGGGAAGAGACTAAACAAAAGATAATACAAAAACGGAGAAACTAGAAGCTCTTGCCTATGGATTTGGATAGCAAGATACAAGCAGTAAAACAATTTTTAGTCCCTTTACTTTTAGACATAGATCAGGCATACTTTTAACAACAAGAGAAGCTGTGTATAGTAACTAAAAGAACTGAAGGATGTTATTTGGGAAGGGATGAGGTAAGTGTCAAATGGAATAAGGTGATCCTCCCAATAATACAAGGAGGTTTAGGATTACCTGATTTGAAGGGATATTTTTGAGACACACACAGTTAAGGCTCTTACAAATAACACAAGCAGAAAGCTACAATTCTAAGTAAAAAGGAATGATGATGGTGGGTAATCTAAGAAATAAGGAATGAATGGGATTCTGGACACAGATTATTAAGGAGAATAACAGTCAAACAGAGTAATACATTAATAAAGAAGCAAAAAGTATACTAAGAACTACACCAACACAGGAATGGAGAAAGGAGATTCTGCCTAAAGGGATTACTGCAATTAGTGGTGCACAGAATACACAAGAGGAGGCAGGAATTCACTGGAGGAAGATGAAAAGGAGCCAAGGTATTGGGAATAAATAACTACAGAAGGAAAGCTAACAGAATGGGAAGAGGCCTCCCCTACTGGTGACTGACATCAGAGTATAGACAAAGAGAAAGGGATAAGGGAATCCTAAATGAAAGAACTGCACTGGTGGAGTTTTTAGTTCTAGAACACAAGCTGCTGTTAAAAACGGAATAATTAGGAGAGCATATAAAATATTTCACAATAACTATAGAAATCAATCAGAAGAGGTCAGAAAAGATTGGAGAGAGAGACTAGATATCCAGTTCACGAAAACAGTGGGAGGACAAATGCATGCCTCCCAAACACGGAACAAAATCTAGAAGATTTGGTGTTTTTGTCTGCAAGCATATAGATAATTTTATATCCCAAAGTAAATTCCAAAGAATTTTACCTCAGGTAGATGGCAAATGTTGGAAGTGTGATGGGGAAGAAAGATGTAATTGAGAATATATGTTTTGGGAGTGTAATGAGTTGACAGACTTTAAAAACTCCTACAAAGTACTCTGTCAGGAATGCTGGGTGAACAAATACATGTAACTAAGAGAATGACTGTGAGGTGGGATACAAGATCTGAATTGCCTAGGCATAGTAAAGCCTTAAGTTTAATTCTGGTGGCTGCCAAAAAAAGTAATTACTAGAAAATGGAAATCAAAGTCTAGACCACCTGTACTTGGAAAAGTAAACATTGTAACAGACAAAAATTAAGAAGTGGGATCTTTAGAAAAGGGTAGGGATAAATTACAAACAAAAAAATGGAAATTGTGGGAAGAATCATGCAGAAAAATGTTGTGGAGAAGCACTGAGGTTTAGGAGAAGGCAGGAATTGAACAATTTAACGTAACATTGCTTACATTATATGTGTTTGCCCATACCTTACTTGGGTAGAAGGAAGTTTCTCTGTTCACCTGTGAAAGAGGGGAGCTTTGAGCAGCCTATCTGTCCCTGGAGGAGTGGTTTTGGCCCAGAAATTAGTAGTTTATTGCCATTTTGGGCTAATTTCTCTCTCTTTCATTTTCCTGCTATAAAACCCACATTAGCATGGGTTTGCGCGCCGGGCAGCACCAGTTATCTAGGGTATAACTATTTCCGGCTCCACAAAGTGTACTCTTCAATTTTTCCCTTGGAACTAGACAAACTTTCAACTTGAGCACTCAAAGCATTCACTTCTCAGCCCGGCACTTGCTCAAAACTCATAGCAAGCACTAATAAACTTTAGCACTAGACCCCCCCCCCATACTGTAGAGAAAAGACAAGGCTCTCTATTCGACCTTACCAGCCAATCAATGAAACAGCTCACTATATGTATCCAGGCATGTCAAAAGGGCAGTTTCAGGTGTACTCTCCAGTCCAACTGGTGAATCTGGGCATTGTGAGGCAATGTTACAACTGCCTCATGTACACAGACAACCCTCTCCTCCTACTACCAAACACTAATACATGCGAGAGATGCAATTATACAGCCAAATTGGAGGCTAAGCTCTCTCAACCCAAGACTGGACACGACAGTCAAGAGGAGAAGGGAATTACTTGCATCATACCACCAGTCTCACACAGACCTATGAAACCAGCACTGGCAACAAACACACAAATACACAAAAACATACTCGGAGGCTCTAAATAAAAACCTGAAAAAGTGACAGAGACCTCCAAAGCAGACATCCAAGCAACCTCTACCCCCAACACAAACCATGAAACATGTAATCACAGCTCTTAAGGCAAAATAACATACCCAACACACTAGTAATAGGTGACTCTATAGTCAGGCACACTGACGTCCCACTCACTAAGCTGAACAAGGTTACTGTTAGCTGCCTGTCTGGTCCCAGAATCCATCACATAACACAAGCACTCAAGTCACTCCAGAACAAGTACAAATACAACTCTGTCATTGTCCAAGTTGGTGTAAATGACCTGAGACGTACCTCCCTGGACTACATGAAGAGAGACATGGAAGAGCTCTCTGATCACGTAGCCCAGGTAGGTATGACCCTGACCGTGAGTAGCATCCTGCCCTCACCAAGAATGATGCCACGATATAAAGAAAAAATTATCAATTTCAACAATTATCTAAGCTTCGGGTGTCATTCAAAGGTGATCCAGTGTCTGTCAGCCTGGGATGACATGCTCGACAAGCCACGCTGCTTCGCTAGAGACAGCTTGCACCTGTCACCCTTAGGCTTTCGAATACTGGCCAAGGCTCTTGCCACCCCCATAGTGCCTTTTTTAGGCAAGGCTCAAAAGACAAACCCACCACTGTAAATAGCACAAGTAACAAAAAACTGAGGGTAATGCTACTCAATGCCAGAAGTCTAAACCTCAAAATGCACGTACTTGAGACACTCCTCATTATGGAGAAAACTGATATATGTGCAGTAACAGAAACCTGGTTTAAGGCTCCGGAGAGCACTCCAGCACTACCAGGCTACAACTCATACCATACATTACGGCCACAAAACCAGGACCGAAATACAAAAGGCGAGGGCATATCCATACTCATCAAGGATACCCACACCTCCAGGTTAGTGGCACAGCATAATGCTTCAGAGATCATCCACGTGCAACTAAACAGGCAGAACTGCAATTCAGATTGTAGCTTGCTACAGATCACCCAGCATGTCCCTGGACCCCCATTCCACATTTCTGGAAACACTGGGAAACAAAGGTCCTACCAAACACCCTGATATTGGGTGATTTTAATTACCCAAACATTAACTGGGAGAACTACTCAAGTACTAACTCCCTTGCCCAACATTTCCTAGCATTTATAAACTCAAACACCCTAGATCAACTGGTCAACACCCCCACCAGAGGTGACAACATATTGGACCTGGTCATCAACATGGGCGACCGGTGATCCACATTGGAGGTCATCCCCCTCGCTGGTTAGATCTGACCATAAACTAAATCACTTGGGATATCAACATTCCGCCCCCACCCCTGGTCAAAGAAACCACCGTGAAAAAATTTTCAAAAGCAAACTTCACATTACTTAAGACAGAGGTGCAAAGCTTCAAATCCTCCATGCTAAAGGATAACGCTGCCCAAGCTGCAAAATCCTTCACTAATGCACTCTACGGGCACCTACAAGAATGCATGGATCGTGCTTATCCCAAGTAAAACCAAGACTCACTCCTCAAAGAAAAGGAAACCAGTCTGGTGGACCCCTGCCATAAACAAGCTATACAAAAGGAGGAGGAAACTAGTTCAGAGGAGTGTAAACTCCCAAGATGGGAAGACATCCCTGATCAGTATCAGAAAGAAACTACGATCCCTCATAAAATCATCCAAGGCTAGCTTCGAAAGAAAAATTGTTAAGGACTCAAAGATAACCACAAGGCATTCTTTACCTATGTCAAGAATCAAAGTGTCAATTCCCAGATCTGCTCGGAGTTGGTGCAGAATGGCACAAAATACACTGAACCGACCGATATCACCAACATCCTGGCAGACAGGTTTCAGTGCACACTTCACCCCCCTCTCACCCCCAAAAGGACCCATAACCATACCAGAAGAATGTAGTGCCCCTGACATCAGACACTCAGGTTAAAACAGCCCTCTCCAAAGCCAAAAACACAGCATCCATGGGACCGGACGGTGTCCCAGGCTGCGTTCTACATGAGCTCAAAGATGAACGAACCCTCACCTAAACACACTGTTCAAACTCTGCCTCTCCACAGGCTACGTGCCCATAGAGTGGCACACAGCAATGGATATTCCACTCCACAAAAGTGGAGCCACAACAGACCCCGGGAACAATCACCCTATAAGCCTGACTAGCTTGGTCTGCAAGGCTATGGAGCGCATCATCATGGATCTCATTAACAGAGACACTGGGACCCTCCAAACACTGGACCTTACCCAGTTCGGCTTTGTTAAGGGCAGAACATTCCTCCTAAACCTGGTGGACTTCTTTGAGATAGTTACCAAGGCTATACACGAGGGAAAGTGGTCCACACAGCCTACCTAGACCTGGCAAAGGCCTTCGACACCATTCCCCATTCTGGTATTATAGAAAAGCTGACCAGCCTGAACATAAACCCCTATGTCACGAGCTGGGTTGCCAACTGGCTCATGGTCAGAACACACATAATAAAAGTTGCGAGAGCTAGGTCTGACTCTAAACCGGTTACAAGTGGTGTCCCCCAGGGCTTAGTCCTAGGACCCCTCCTGTTCAGCATATACTTCTCAGAGGTACAGGCAAGCACAGGACGACTATGGCTGACCAAGTTCACAGACGACTGCAAACTAGGGGCTATAACTGACTCTCCAGCTGACACAAACATCCTCCAAAAGGGTCTCAATGAGAGAGATACCCAGTGTCAAAACCATGGCCTCAAGCCAAATGCCAAAAAGTGCATAGTCATCCCCTTTGGAAAAAACAAAGTACCCAGTAATTATCACATAGGTGGTAGCCCCCTAAATACGGTAAACGAAATAAGAGATCTGGGGACCCAAGTAGATAGTAATCTCTCCTTTGATAATCACATTGCCAAAGTGGTTAGAAAATCCTATGTGGCCCACCTAATCACAAAAGGGTTTGCATTCAGATCAAAAGAGGTCATTGTGTCCCTCTACGCATTACTCATCAGACCCATCATACAGTACAACGCCCCATTTGGGATGTACCTTACAAGACACCTGCAACAGTTGGAAAGACCACAGAAGTACCTCACCAAGAGGATCACTGGCCTCAAACAGATGCCTTATGCAGCTCGACTGAAGAAACTCCAGCTGTACTAGGTTGCATACTGCCTACTCAGAGGTGATCTCCTGCCTGACATACAAGGCCATGTCCAAACCAGAATTGATGGACATGCTCCACCTAAAGAAAACCATATCCCCTCGAGCCACACGCTCTAGGGATCTAAACCTCACCACAACAATAAATAGGACATGCTGGAGGGATAGATTCTTGTCCCAGAGACTTCCCATGCTCTGGAACAAGATTTCAATCTACATTAGGCAGAGCTCCTCACTAACACTCTTCAAGAGAAACCTTGACAAGTGGATGGGAAACAGGAAGTTTACTCCGGGAATCACTTCAGTGGCTCTGCTGGACAGAGACACAGGGAACTAATCTAAGGGGGCAGTGAAAGCCAACACATTCCGGCTAGGCTTATAAATGCCTTTGGGCAGACAGCCTAGTACCTACCTATGTATAACAACAAATATGATGTATAACATTTGTAAATGGGAACTCTAATATGGTTTGATTATTTTTATATAAATGTATGTTTGCCGACGTTACAAGTGATAATGCAATAAAGGTGTTAAAAAAATGAGTGCACACAAGATGAAGCCCTGCATTTAAAAAGATCCTGCAAAAATGGCATAGGTAAATTATCTTACTGGCTCAGCTAGAATACAATCTTTCTCTAACTGCTGCAGCCTCTAAAAGAAATGTATCCACCACCATTGCAAAACAACTGAAAAAAAAACTAACTGGATACCTGTGAAACAACTTGTTGATATTCTACTATCCTTTCAATTATTTAAACTTATCAAGAATTATACCTTCCCTCACTAGCTTCCAGACTAATCAGAGATGTACCAACATACATCCACTGAAATCTTAACCATTCATGTCATCTCCTCAAACCCCCCCAAATTAGGCTTCAAGTGCACAGCCTATGCTTTCTGAGTCCTCTGTCCCAAACTGAGAATTTCTTCCTTCTTTTCTTAAGGATCATTCTTCTTACCCAATTTTCCAATCAGAAATAAAAGCACATTTCAAGACTCTAGGCCACAGTCAGTTCTAACCCTCCATGTCATAAAGTCAAGTGATACCACGCTTTGGTTTTAAACCAGAACTTTTGTATAAGGCTCCACAGCAATCCAAATACTTTAAGTGCACAAGGCTGGAGGGGGTCCTAATTATACAGTACTAAATTGTCATATTAAAAACTCATTTTCTCATTGACTTTAAACTTGCCTTTGCCTGAGAGAAAGCGACAGTATTAGACAAGAAGTACTTCTGCTTTATTCCTGAAACATCAAAATCTACAACAAATCATAAATAAGAAATCACACAAATTTTGAAAAGTAAGGCAACAAATTAAATGTATGCACAGGTAATCAAACATTTATTTCATGTGCTATACAGGATCCTCTCAGAGTGTATTTGCAAAGACGACACAACAATGATGATATGCAACCCACAGATAAAAAGAAACTGCACACAATTGAAAAGCTACAAGTTTTAACAAAAATAACTTAGAATAGCCTGGTCACAATTAAAGAACTGAGACAGGAGTACAACTAACAAAAATATGACTGAAAGTACACATGAAACTACTTTCTACTTTAGAGATGACAAATACTACACCAGTTTAATATGTGTGTGTGCGCGTGTACATATTATATATATATATATATATATATATATATATATATATATATATATATATATATATATACACACACACACACACACATACACACACAAATATACAGACCCATTATAGAGTATAATGCCCCTTTTGGAATGTACCTCACAAGAAATCTGCAGCAGCTGGAAAGGCCACAGAAGTAACTCACAAAGAGGATTACTGGCCTCAAACAAATGCCCTACACTGACCGCCTCAAAAAACTCCAGCTTTACTCCATAGGATATCGCCTACTCCAAGGTGATCTCTGCCTAACATATAAAGCTATGTCAAACCTAGAGCTGTTGGACATGCTACACCTAAAGTAATCCCAATCCCACCGAGCTACATGCTCTAGGGACCTAAACCTTGTCACCACAATAAACAGGACACGCTGGAGGGATAGATTCCTGTCACAGAGACTTCCTATACTCTGGAACAAGCTACCCATCTATGTCAAGCAAGTTCTTCATTAGCACTCTTCAAGAAAAATCTTGAGGGGATGGGAAATAGGAAATACACCCCGGGGATCACTTCTGTGTCTCTGCTGGACAGTGGCACAAGAAAATAACTTTCTTGGGTAGCGTAAGCTATGGAACCTTGCTGGCTAGGCTAGCCTAGTACCTACCTATGAACCTAAACACGCACACACACAGATATATAGAAACACACAGATATTTATTGCCTATGTAGTATAATAGTGATAACACACGGTTAAGGTATGGATTACAGAAGAATTTATTCACACCTGTTGTACCTGATCACTCTGGTTTTGCCCTTGCTGCCACACTCCAGCATTAGTGACTTAATATCACAGTAACTGTACTATGAAACCACCATTGGTATATTTCTGTTCATCTTGCACTATACACTGAGCAATTCTTTACACAATGGAGTTGCACAACTTGGCAATATCATCTATAAGAACATGTCACAGGACTATGGTAATTCAGGCCTAACCACAGCAGAGATAAAAAAAATGACTTTTTAGAGTTAAAATAAATCAGGCTTTAAATATAAACTGCATATAAAATAAGCCATTCCTTGGTCTGAGTTAATTTATCCGCTTGTCATACAGTTAAACATCACATTAAAATTACCTCAGCAGAGCTTCCTGATGACACCATCAGAAGTATTAAGTAAATACACAACATACCACAAGTTTCCATATGTACTAAATAAATATTTCTATTACATATTCTAACCAGTATATAAAAAAATCTGCAAATGTGGCAAAGCAAATTACCCTGCTTTGTAAGCTGCAGAAAGGGGTCTTCTGCTGAATCCTTCTCTGTAATTATCTTCATATTCCATTGAAGCTTCCTTCAGATTACTCTCTCTAGGCAATCTGCAACAATTTTAACAAATTTAATAAATATAAACTATTTTCTATCTAATAACATTAAAGAAAAAGATATTCAAAATCAAAAATTCTTAATACATGGGAAAATTAACATGAACATTATTTTGTATTCCAGTGCCTTAAAATAATTTGCATCCCTTTCCTTTCAAATACATTCACATTGTGGGCCAATGGACTACAATAGAACAGCAGAGTGTTATCTATGTGCATATTCCATTTAATGTCCTTTGTATACAGCTTTACTTAATGGCCATCATAAAAATGTGTTAGTGGTGCAACAGGTAGGACATTTCCCTCTGGTACAGAACATTGTGGGTTCTATTTCCGCACTGGGATGATGGCTTGCTGATACTGCAGTGCAGCATAAGGAGGTGACTCCACTCCTAAGTGTGTTGTCCTTCAGATGAGACATTAAACTGACATCTTATCTACTTGAGGTGGTAGTAGCTTAGGTGGCTGTAAAAGACTCCATGATAGCCATCGAAAAGAGTAGGGGATGTTGCATGATGCCCTGGCCAAATTTCAACTAGCAGTACACAATACCATCTCAGGTCTCCCCTGAAGACAGGCCACTGGCCTAGTGGGACTAAGCTGGTCAACAAAATATAAACAAAACAAATGAAGTTATTATTCCGTGTTCACCTCCAGGAACTTTAAGACCCCAATTGAGATATTAACATCCTGAATTTTTTTTGCACTATCAGCCCAGTTGTTCCCTTCAAAGGATGACAGCTGCCTTACGGCGGGGGGGTCATCATCCAGGCAGTCATTAAGTTTGATTGAGACTTCTATTTTCTCCCCAGCCCCTTAAAATGCTCACACTTGGCAGGACACCATGACAGGAAATTGGACTGGGCAAACAATGTAGGCTGTTCCTTTATTTCTGCAAGTGGTTCCTTTCAAGCAGCACTGTTCCTTCCCTCACAGCATGAGAAGTGGTCTCTTGTATCTCAACAGTGAGACTACACAGTCGTGTGCATCTCCAAGTGCATGCAATCCCACCTGGGGAGAAAACAGTGGACCACAGCCCTTCACTACTTCTCTTCCTGCTCGGCTCCTCCAGTACTGGAGCTCCATCCCCTGCTCCGTCCAACAAAAAAAATCCTTTCAAAAACAAATCCTCAAAATTGTGCTGCCTGCTGAGAGGGTTTCAGAGCTGGCCACGGCAATGAAACAGCTCTATTTAGTTCTGCTTACAACAAAATAAACAAACTCAAAGGACATAGGCCTTCAATACTGTTAACCACCTTCTGCTAATATACTGATTAGCTAAATGCAGGCTAAACTAGCCAGCTGGCTCATTAGTGCAGAAATAAGCCATCTCTGTGTTAGACTGGTCATCCAGGATCAATTAGTGACCTGGTAAGCTGGATGGTTGTCCTGAGTGGGGGGAATTAGGCAAGGGTGTTGGAAGAAAGAAGAAACACAGATGATCACCCTTGGGGGGGGTGTAGCCTGCCCCTATCAGTACATTTCTTGATTCCGCAATTATCTGCCCAACAATTTATAACCTCTAGGTGTGCTCTCCTCTTCCTAACTCCATTTGAGCCCCACAAAAAAAAAAAAAAAACTTCTCTTTAGTGTTTTGTCAATGAAAAACTCCCACTGTAAACCAGAGACTTATCCAGAATGTTAATGACTCCACCCTGTTTTGAGATAGCCTCAATGACACCCATTTCTTCCAACTTCCAAATTAAGTTTTCCAGAACTGAAGACTGGCTTCTACACTCAGGTCACCACTTCAGCATAAATTCAATTATACTGCCTACTACAGTCCTGAAAGAAAAAACTGGAACAATTAAACAGAAAAATATAATTGTACCAATGGTATATATCCACAACTTGGCAACAAATAAAAACAAGCAAGGGGGTAGTTACTGCAACAGTGTTCTATTTGAATATGAAATGTTATGGTAAGTTTATTTGCACAGTTGCACTATGTTGAACACAGTGTGTAAGTATATTGTACTATTTTCAAAATTTAGATCACCGTTGCAGTAGCCAAAGCTGTGTGTGTAGACTACCATAGCTTTTAAATATACAGAGAAGACAGGACTTCAAGCATCCAGTAGCCCCTAGGGAATGGTCCAAGCAAAATCAGTTCTGCACTTGGAAAAAGAATCTAGTTTGTAGCGTTTTGTGCAGGTATGTACAGAGATCCATGTTGTTCCCTCTAGAGTCCACTCCTTTCCAAAAAGCCACAGATATAGCCAAACCCCCAGTCAAATGGGTCTTAATTCTGACTGGAACTGGCTTTGACACTGGCTGTCCTTTTTAATTATCTTAATAGGTGATAAACAGAAGACCGGCTTCCCAGAAAGAATTTAGTACTGTCCAAGTATTATATAACCTGCTTGTGGATATCCAGTGTGTGTAATATTTTCTCTCGCTTACCTTTAGGTTCATGGAAGGGACCGAGGAAATTGATAGTTTGGCTGAAAGTAAACTCAAACTACTTCAGTCCTAAAAGAAAGATTAGTTGTTAAACTCTGTAGTTATGGAAAATGATGTAGAGATGACTCAACACAAGACCTTGCAACTACAATGCTCTTCTTCCCAAACCAAAGAACAAAAATGAAACTTGTAAAAAATGTCCACGGAGGCAAGGGCTCACCCAAAAGATGCTTTATTCCAACAAAAAATTCACAACCTTCACCACAGCTGACCAAGGTTTCGTCTGTATGACTTCATCAGAGTGTGGTGAAAAAGGCAGCCTATAAATACAACAATCTCAATTAATACATTTATTAAATAATCAATTTATGAATAAGTTAAACTCTAAAATAAAAGTAATAAACACATACATGCCATATTAAAATTGAAATTAAAAAAGATGGTTCATTTAAAATGTAATATAAATAAATATGAAAAAATAATGTAAAAATTGAATTTTATACCCATACTACATTTAATTTATATATAAACTACATATTATTTAAAAATGGAAATGAAAAATGTGCAACATACCCAATAAACAAAAAGGCTTCAGCCTCAACATGTTAAAAACCTAAGTTTCAACAGGGGTTTGAGCGACACACACTTGTTCAAACCAGGATAAATGTAAGCCTGAAGTCTTAGCTGCCATTTTAACTCACAAACATCAAGATGGCAATCTAAGACCCTTCCATTTTGGTCCTTAATCTGTTGTTGTACAACAAAAAACTTGAAATGATGATCTTCATATGCCATGATGTGCCTAGCTAAAGAAATAGTCACTTTTTTATGTTTAATGTCTAAAATGTGCTTATTAATTCTCTCCCTGAACTTCCTACAGGTCTTGCCAACATAAAATGCCGTGCACACCTGACATTTGGCAAGATAAATCACATTTTGAGAACAACAGTCAAAATGGCCCATAAATTTAATAGAGGTGTGGTTAATTTTGATTTGTTTACCTGTTATTAAAATGCGTCTGCACGTCATGCATCTCCCACATTTAAAGTTACCCAAGTTTTTGTTGGTCCTAATTTCAACCGGCTTAGTACTATTCTCAAAAATTTCTTTTAAACTTTTATCCTTTCTAAAAATAAACTTGAGTTTGTGTGTAGCCAACCTAGAAAATTCATCCAATTTGGAAAAGGATTCCCAGTATTTTTCAATTATTCTAATAATATACTCTGCATCCGCATTGTAAGTTAATATATATAAAAAATGTTCCTTGAATGGGACATTACTACTCACACCTCCATTTAAAACGTTAAAAAATTCTTTTTCACTGTTTAAAATAGGTACATAAAGGCCGCTGTCCCTTTTAATTTGAACCTCGCGTCTAATTTCTTCACACATGTATTTAGGATACCCTCTATTCAAAAATAATTTCATCATAAAGTCCAACACGACCTGGAAGTCCACGTCCTCACTTACCATACAGGCTGCTCTTACCATTTGCCCCTTGATAATGGCTTTCTTTTGATGGACTGGATGCCAACTATCAAAATGTAAGTATGAATTGGAGAACGTGGGCTTCCTGTAAATTTTAGAGATCAAACATTTCTTTGTCCTATCAAAAATCAACCTAATATCCAAGTATGTGATGTTGTTATATTTAACCTCATGTGTAAACTTTAAAAACCACACTGTTTGATTAATGTATCGAATAAATGCTTCTAACATGTTTTTGTCCCCTTGCCAAATAATAAGGATGTCGTCTAAAAAACGTGTATAAAATTTAATATGTGAACTAAATTCACAATCAAATACAAATTTAGATTCCCAATAGGCCATTATATAGTTAGCATATATGGGGGCACAAGCTGTCCCCATAGCTACCCCTGTGAATTGTCGAAATAAGTGTTCTTCAAAGGACAGAAATTTGTTTTTTAAGACTGTTTCCATTAATCTGACATATAAATTAATGGTGTGTTGCTCATAAATGCCAGTTGCAAAAAGTTGTTCTTCCAACCACATTAGCCCCATATCATGTGGTATACATGTAAACAAATTAATGACATCAATAGTGACAAAACAAATATTCTGAAAGTCCAGTTTTTTAATTTTATCAAGTAAATGCCACAAATCCCTAGTGATTTGAGGAAACTTCTGTAAACCTGGTTTTAATTTTGTGTCCAAAAACTGACTAATAAATATAGTTTTACTTCTCTTCCCATCAACTATAGGCCTAAACTTGACATTGTTTAGGCCTTTATGTATTTTGGGAATTCCAAAAATGCCACTAACCACTGGTGCATTTGTTAGACATAAAATTGAATTCTTTCTCATTTATTTCACCTTGAAAGAGCATATCATCTAAAATCAATTCAACGTTTTTATAGGCTATGTTAATTTCATTTCTGCTTGTTTCTATATAATTGTCACTCATAAGCATGGCTAAAATTACACTCACATAATCGCCTTTGTCAACTATAACAACTCCACTACCCTTGTCGGGTTTCATAATTCGTATATTTGGTATATTTTTTAAAAATTTTAGAATATCTGAATCCTCTTTGTTCATGTTGTTCAAAAACAAATGCTCTCTATTATTTATATGACATCTGATGTCTTGTTCACAAATTCTGAACCACCTCCGTAATTGTATTGTATGGGGGGTTGAAAGTACTAGGTTTTTGTAACTTGCCTTCTTGATCGGCCCTTTCTTCTGTTATATCATTCTCAAAATACAAGGCCAAATTAAGTTTACGCACAAACATTCTAAAATCAATAAGGGTATCAACAATAGTGGCCTTCCTACAAGGAACAAAGTTAAAACTTTTTGACAAACTCAGCATGTGCATTATCCAAAATAATACTAGAATAATTAAAAATCTTAAAATCCTTTGCTGCATTGAATAATATAGTAGGGTTGTTTAATACTCCTACTTAACTTGTGTTTACATCTTCGTTTAAAATAATTTCTCCCTCAGTCGTATCAACCATAGAAGAAATAAAAGTGTTGGTTCCATCATCTGATTTAAACTGCCCTGCAGTACTTAACAAATTATCTATAGGGTCCTGTTGCTGCATTGTCTCCAAGTAAGAACCATCTAAGTTAATATGTGCCTGTACATTGTTATTAGACTCAAAATCTAAAATGTTATAAATACTCAATTGTGATAAATTAAACCGTTCATCACTATTTGTACTAGGGTCATTGTGTAGTGAACACACAACTATGTCTGCTGCATTACTATCAGAAACAGTCTTATTCTTACTGCTGTCAACATTATACAAAGAAATATCTTGATTCAACAGTTTGTCAATATTTAAAACATGGTCGCTATGTATTAGACACCCACCTGTGTCAAAAACATCACTAATGGGAACAGTCTTATTCATACTGCTACCACCATTTAACAAACAGCAATCATGGTCAATATCTATAATGTTCAAATCAATGTTTTCTACATGTAGTACATACTCATCGTGCATATTAAAGGCATGATCTCGAAAATCAATGTTGAACAAACCATTCATGCTTGCAAACGAATCATGTGTAATGTTCATTGTAAAAGTCATTTCAGTTTCATTTTGCTTACCATATAGGTCCAAAATGTTTCCAAACCTGTTGTTATCTTGACATGAACTTCCACATAAATCACGCTCAACCCTTATATCTGACAAAAAACAATCGATTTGGTTTGTAGATAAGTCCACTGAAATGCTGCTTACAAATTGATTGGAATCGTAACTGCCTCGAGATTTACTACAAATGATGCATTCATCATCACAGTGTGTAGGACAGTGTATGCTATATATCTTTTTGTTCACCTTCTTACAGCTTTGGCCCAATTCCGATCTTGCTCCGAACTTCATTTCAAACAGCGGAGCAAGATCGGAATTGGGCCAAAGCTGTAAGAAGGTGAACAAAAAGATATATAGCATACACTGTCCTACACACTGTGATGATGAATGCATCATTTGTAGTAAATCTCGAGGCAGTTATGATTCCAATCAATTTGTAAGCAGCATTTCAGTGGACTTATCTACAAACCAAATCGATTGTTTTTTGTCAGATATAAGGGTTGAGCGTGATTTATGTGGAAGTTCATGTCAAGATAACAGGTTTGGAAACATTTTGGACCTATATGGTAAGCAAAATGAAACTGAAATGACTTTTACAATGAACATTACACATGATTCGTTTGCAAGCATGAATGGTTTGTTCAACATTGATTTTTGAGATCATGCCTTTAATTCGCACGATGAGTATGTACTACATGTAGAAAACATTGATTTGAACATTATAGATATTGACCATGATTGCTGTTTGTTAAATGGTGGTAGCAGTATGAATAAGACTGCTCCCATTAGTGATGTTTTTGACACAGATGGGTGTCTAATACATAGCGACCATGTTTTAAATATTGACAAACTGTTGAATCAAGATATTTCTTTGTATAATGTTGACAGCAGTAAGAATAAGACTGTTTCTGATAGTAATGCAGCAGACATAGTTGTGTGTTCAATACACAATGACCCTAGTACAAATAGTGATGAATGGTTTAATTTATCACAATTGAGTATTTATAACATTTTAGATTTTGAGTCTAATAACAATGTACAGGCACATATTAACTTAGATGGTTCTTACTTGGAGACAATGCAGCAACAGGACCCTATAGATAATTTGTTAAGTACTGCAGGGCAGTTTAAATCAGATGATGGAACCAACACTTTATTTCTTCTATGGTTGATACGACTGAGGGAGAAATTATTTTAAACGAAGATGTAAACACAACAAGTGAAGTAGGAATATTAAACAACCCTACTATATTATTCAATGCAGCAAAGGATTTTAAGATTTTTAATTATTCTAGTATTATTTTGGATAATGCACATGCTGAGTTTATGTCAAAAGGTTTTAACTTTGTTCCTTGTAGGAAGGCCAATATTGTTGATACCCTTATTGATTTTAGAATGTCTGTGCATAAACTTAATTTGGCCTTGTATTTTGAGAATGATATAACAGAAGAAAGGGCCTATCAAGAAGGCAAGTTACAAAAACCTAGTACTTTCAACCCCCCATACAATAAAATTACAAAGGTTTTTCAGAATTTATGTGAACAAGACATCAGATGTCATATAAATAATAGAGAGCATTTGTTTTTGAACAACATGAACAAAGAGGATTCAGACATTCTAAAATTTTTAAAAAATATACCAAATATACGAATTATGAAACCCGACAAGGGTAGTGGAGTTGTTATAGTTGACAAAGGCGATTATGTGAGTGAGATTTTAGCCATGCTTATGAGTGACAATTATATAGAAACAAGCAGAAATGAAATTAACATAGCCTATAAAAAGGTTGAATTGATTTTAGATGATATGCTCTTTCAAGGTGAAATAAATGAGAAAGAATTCAATTTTATGTCTAACAATGCACCAGTGGTTAGTGGAATTTTGGAATTCCAAATACATAAAGGCCTAAACAATGTCAAGTTTAGGCCTATAGTTGATGGGAAGAGAAGTAAAACTATATTTATTAGTCAGTTTTGGACACAAAATTAAAACCAGGTTTACAGAAGTTTCCTCAAATCACTAGGATTCGTGGCATTTACTTGATAAAATTAAAAAACTGGACTTTCAGAATGATATTTGTTTTGTCACTACTGATGTCATTAATTTGTTTACATGTATACCACATGATATGGGGCTAATGTGGTTGGAAGAACAACTTTTTGCAATGGCATTTATGAACAACACACCATTAATTTATATGTCAGATTAATGGAAACAGTCTTAAAAAACTATTTTCTGTCCTTTGAAGAACACTTATTTCGACAATTCACAGGGGTAGCTATGGGGGCAGCTTGTGCCCCCATATATATGCTAGCTATATAAAGGCCTATTGGGAATCTAAATTTGTATTTGATTGCGAATTTAGTTCACATATTAAATTTTATACACGTTTTTTAGACATCCTTATTATTTGGCAAGGACAAAACATGTTAGAAGCATTTATTCGATACATTAATCAAACAGTGTGGTTTTTAAAGTTTACACATGAGGTTAAATATAACAACATCACATACTTGGATATTAGGTTGATTTTTGATAGGACAAAGAAATGTTTGATCTCTAAAATTTACAGGAAGCCCACGTTCTCCAATTCATACTTACATTTTGATAGGTGGCATCCAGTCCATCAAAAGAAAGCCATTATCAAGGGGCAAATGGTAAGAGC
This sequence comes from Protopterus annectens, assembly GCF_019279795.1. Classification (NCBI taxonomy): domain Eukaryota; kingdom Metazoa; phylum Chordata; order Ceratodontiformes; family Protopteridae; genus Protopterus; species Protopterus annectens. The sequence goes on from NC_056732.1 coordinate 1,012,336,786, forward strand.
AGCCCGTATGGTAAGTGAGGATGTGGACTTCCAGGTCGAGTTGGACTTTATGATGAAATTATTTTTGAATAGAGGGTATCCTAAATACATGTGTGAAGAAATTAGACGTGAGGTTCAAATTAAAAGGGACAGCGGCCTTTATGTACCTATTTTAAACAGTGAAAAGAATTTAACGTTTAAATGGAGGTGTGAGTAGTAATGTTCCATTCAAGGAACATTTTTATATATATTAACTTACAATGTGGATGCAGAGTACATTATTAGAATAATTAAAAATACTGGGAATCCTTTTCCAAATTGGATGAATTTTCTAGGTTGGCTACACACAAACTCAAGTTTATTTTAGAAAGGATAAAAGTTTAAAAGAAATTTTTGAGAATAGTACTAAGCCGTTGAAATTAGGACCAACAAAAACTTGGGTAACTTTAAATGTGGAGATGCATGGTCAATATCTATAATGTTCAAATCAATGTTTTCTACATGTAGTACATATCATCGCGCATATTAAAGGCATGATCCGAAAATCAATGTTGAACAAACCATTCATGCTTGCAAGCGAATCATGTAATGTTCATTGTAAAAGTCATTTCAGTTTCATTTTGCTTACCATATAGGTCCAAAATGTTTCCAAACCTGTTGTTATCTTGACATGAACTTCCACATAAATCACGCTCAACCCTTATATCTGACAAAAACAATCGATTTGGTTTGTAGATAAGTCCACTGAAATGCTGCTTACAAATTGATTGGAATCGTAACTGCCTCGAGATTTACTACAATGATGCATTCATCATCACAGTGTGTAGGACAGTGTATGCTATATATCTTTTTGTTCACCTTCTTACAGCTTTGGCCCAATTCCGATCTTGCTCCGAACTTCATTTCAAACAGCGGAGCAAGATCGGAATTGGGCCAAAGCTGTAAGAAGGTGAACAAAAAGATATATAGCATACACTGTCCTACACACTGTGATGATGAATGCATCATTTGTAGTAAATCTCGAGGCAGTTATGATTCCAATCAATTTGTAAGCAGCATTTCAGTGGACTTATCTACAAACCAAATCGATTGTTTTTTGTCAGATATAAGGGTTGAGCGTGATTTATGTGGAAGTTCATGTCAAGATAACAGGTTTGGAAACATTTTGGACCTATATGGTAAGCAAAATGAAACTGAAATGACTTTTACAATGAACATTACACATGATTCGTTTGCAAGCATGAATGGTTTGTTCAACATTGATTTTTGAGATCATGCCTTTAATTCGCACGATGAGTATGTACTACATGTAGAAAACATTGATTTGAACATTATAGATATTGACCATGATTGCTGTTTGTTAAATGGTGGTAGCAGTATGAATAAGACTGCTCCCATTAGTGATGTTTTTGACACAGATGGGTGTCTAATACATAGCGACCATGTTTTAAATATTGACAAACTGTTGAATCAAGATATTTCTTTGTATAATGTTGACAGCAGTAAGAATAAGACTGTTTCTGATAGTAATGCAGCAGACATAGTTGTGTGTTCAATACACAATGACCCTAGTACAAATAGTGATGAATGGTTTAATTTATCACAATTGAGTATTTATAACATTTTAGATTTTGAGTCTAATAACAATGTACAGGCACATATTAACTTAGATGGTTCTTACTTGGAGACAATGCAGCAACAGGACCCTATAGATAATTTGTTAAGTACTGCAGGGCAGTTTAAATCAGATGATGGAACCAACACTTTTATTTCTTCTATGGTTGATACGACTGAGGGAGAAATTATTTTAAACGAAGATGTAAACACAACAAGTGAAGTAGGAATATTAAACAACCCTACTATATTATTCAATGCAGCAAAGGATTTTAAGATTTTTAATTATTCTAGTATTATTTTGGATAATGCACATGCTGAGTTTATGTCAAAAGGTTTTAACTTTGTTCCTTGTAGGAAGGCCAATATTGTTGATACCCTTATTGATTTTAGAATGTCTGTGCGTAAACTTAATTTGGCCTTGTATTTTGAGAATGATATAACAGAAGAAAGGGCCTATCAAGAAGGCAAGTTACAAAAACCTAGTACTTTCAACCCCCCATACAATAAAATTACAAAGGTTTTTCAGAATTTATGTGAACAAGACATCAGATGTCATATAAATAATAGAGAGCATTTGTTTTTGAACAACATGAACAAAGAGGATTCAGACATTCTAAAATTTTTAAAAAATATACCAAATATACGAATTATGAAACCCGACAAGGGTAGTGGAGTTGTTATAGTTGACAAAGGCGATTATGTGAGTGAGATTTTAGCCATGCTTATGAGTGACAATTATATAGAAACAAGCAGAAATGAAATTAACATAGCCTATAAAAAGGTTGAATTGATTTTAGATGATATGCTCTTTCAAGGTGAAATAAATGAGAAAGAATTCAATTTTATGTCTAACAATGCACCAGTGGTTAGTGGAATTTTTGGAATTCCCAAATATAAAGGCCTAAACAATGTCAAGTTTAGGCCTATAGTTGATGGGAAGAGAAGTAAAACTATATTTATTAGTCAGTTTTTGGACACAAAATTAAAACCAGGTTTACAGAAGTTTCCTCAAATCACTAGGGATTCGTGGCATTTACTTGATAAAATTAAAAAACTGGACTTTCAGAATGATATTTGTTTTGTCACTACTGATGTCATTAATTTGTTTACATGTATACCACATGATATGGGGCTAATGTGGTTGGAAGAACAACTTTTTGCAATGGCATTTATGAACAACACACCATTAATTTATATGTCAGATTAATGGAAACAGTCTTAAAAAACTATTTTCTGTCCTTTGAAGAACACTTATTTCGACAATTCACAGGGGTAGCTATGGGGGCAGCTTGTGCCCCCATATATATGCTAGCTATATAAAGGCCTATTGGGAATCTAAATTTGTATTTGATTGCGAATTTAGTTCACATATTAAATTTTATACACGTTTTTTAGACGACATCCTTATTATTTGGCAAGGGGACAAAAACATGTTAGAAGCATTTATTCGATACATTAATCAAACAGTGTGGTTTTTAAAGTTTACACATGAGGTTAAATATAACAACATCACATACTTGGATATTAGGTTGATTTTTGATAGGACAAAGAAATGTTTGATCTCTAAAATTTACAGGAAGCCCACGTTCTCCAATTCATACTTACATTTTGATAGGTGGCATCCAGTCCATCAAAAGAAAGCCATTATCAAGGGGCAAATGGTAAGAGCAGCCCGTATGGTAAGTGAGGATGTGGACTTCCAGGTCGAGTTGGACTTTATGATGAAATTATTTTTGAATAGAGGGTATCCTAAATACATGTGTGAAGAAATTAGACGTGAGGTTCAAATTAAAAGGGACAGCGGCCTTTATGTACCTATTTTAAACAGTGAAAAAGAATTTAACGTTTTAAATGGAGGTGTGAGTAGTAATGTTCCATTCAAGGAACATTTTTTATATATATTAACTTACAATGCGGATGCAGAGTACATTATTAGAATAATTGAAAAATACTGGGAATCCTTTTCCAAATTGGATGAATTTTCTAGGTTGGCTACACACAAACTCAAGTTTATTTTTAGAAAGGATAAAAGTTTAAAAGAAATTTTTGAGAATAGTACTAAGCCGGTTGAAATTAGGACCAACAAAAACTTGGGTAACTTTAAATGTGGGAGATGCATGACGTGCAGACACATTTTAATAACAGGTAAACAAATCAAAATTAACCACACCTCTATTAAATTTATGGGCCATTTTGACTGTTATTCTCAAAATGTGATTTATCTTGCCAAATGTCAGGTGTGCACGGCATTTTATGTTGGCAAGACCTGTAGGAAGTTCAGGGAGAGAATTAATGAGCACATTTTAGACATTAAACATAAAGTGACTAATTCTTTATCTAGGCACATCATGGCATATGAAGATCATCATTTCAAGTTTTTTGTTGTACAACAACAGATTAAGGACCAAAATGGAAGGGTCTTAGATTGCCAACTTGATGTTTGTGAGTTAAAATGGCAACTAAGACTTCAGGCTTACATTTATCCTGGTTTGAACGAGTGTGTGTCGCTCAAACCCCTGTTGAAACTTAGGTTTTTAACATGTTGAGGCTGAAGCCTTTTTGTTTATTGGGTATGTTGCACATTTTTCATTTCCATTTTTAAATATGTAGTTTATATATAAATTAAATGTAGTATGGGTATAAAATTCAATTTTTACATTATTTTTTCATATTTATTTATATTACATTTTAAATGAACCATCTTTTTTAATTTCAATTTTAATATGGCATGTACGTGTTTATTACTTTTATTTTAGAGTTTAACTTATTCATAAATTGATTAATTAGTTAATTATTTAATAAATGTATTAATTGAGATTGTTGTATTTATAGGCTGCCTTTTTCACCATACTCTGATGAAGTCATACAGACGAAACCTAGGTCAGCTGTGGTGAAGGTTGTGAATTTTTTGTTGGAATAAAGCATCTTTTGGGTGAGCCCTTGCCTCCGTGGACATTTTTTACAATGCTCTTCTTGCAGATCTCAGAACAATGAGTAAAACAGTCTTCTATGTTAAGAATCTCAAATCAGCCTGATGTTTAAAATGGAATAAAGTCCAATATTTTCAAGTACAAAATAAAAGATGCCAAGAAGGTGTCAACTATTTACTACATGGATGAATGTGTAACACCCCTTTCAAAACTGCTTGACTTGAGAACAGAAAAAGACAGGGATCTAAACATATTCAAGCAGATATGGCTGAAAAGAAAAACTTGACAGCAGAATAAGACGGGTCAGAGAATAACTCACATAAAGCAATCAAGAACAAGAAACAACTGCACATTAAAAGGCCCAGGGCTTCTCAGACAGGCAACAACAAAACCTTCTCATAATTCTTCCAATGACATCAGCATCAGCAGAATTATCTGTACATTTCAAACAGTGAGTAGCCACTCAAGACATAGAACTGACCAAATTACACAAACCAGATTTCTCCTCAGAAGATGACACAGATGCCACAATATTACTCATTCTCAAAAGAGGCAAACTAACATATGGGCTTAACAGCTGAAAATTCTAATATCAAATGTTGCAGAAGAATGCACTTTTTTTTTCAAATCTATCAAAAGCTTTCCCATCCTTGTCAGAGGGAGGCTTGGTATTAACCAAATGTTTAGTAGTACCTGGGTTCACTAAAGCAACAGTCGCAAAGTCAGATCTGGGATGAGTGTATATAATGTATAGGAATGAGAAACATGATATCGGTCTGCTTTCTTTGGGAGCGGTAGTCTAGCTGTTAGGCAAGCTACAAACTATGAAAAAAATCCTCGAAATGCTGAAAGAATGGGAGGAATCAGGGTAAGTGCTGGAAAATCCAGATGTAATAAATCATAACATCTACAGGGAGTGTGGAATATCATTACGTTACTACTGGAACAAGGATCTATTCTAAAAATATTTTCAGAGAAACGGAATCCTTCAAAGATACTGGCCAAAGCCATACTCTCATCATAATTGCAGACCTGAGACGACAATGCAAAATTTGTCCCTTTGCACTCACTTTGTGGTTCAAAAACTTGAACCTCTTCAGAAAATGAAGAATGTTTTTCTTTTACCAGAAACAGAAGAACTGGAAGGGTCAAGAGCCTGTACTAAGCCCAATAAATCACTCCTGTTCAAAGTGACTATGATAGAAAAGAAAATACGTCTAAGTTTTTGCTTCTTTTTGATAGGAATTTCTGAAGAAGCAGATCCAACTTTGCCAAGGTAACCCTCCCTAGAGACAGGCTTAGCATACTGGCTAGGCAGAGTGACATTCCCTGCCCTTTCTACCATGACCAATATGACCGGCTCTTTCTTGGCCATCAAGACCACTCCAATAGCAACAAAGGACATGTCTAACCCCCAATTCATGGTAACTGTAAGGACTGCACCAGAGGGAATCAGGGAAAAAGATGAATGGTCTGAGGAATAAGAAATGGCCAAAGCAGAATCACCCATCTGCAGCTGAGGCACATTAGCAGCCAGCTGTGGTGAAAAAAAATCAGATTAGTAATTTTCTACTTTTTGCAGCAAGGAGGAAGAAACAATGAACCATTAAGGTTGTTCTATGGCTAAGCCAAAAAAGAAAATAGGAAATTCACCCCTGGGATCACTTCTGTGGCTCTGCTCGACAGTGGCACTGGAAAATAATTTTCTTGGGTGGCAAAAGCCAGGGTACCTTTTTGGCTGGGCTTGTATAGGCCCTATGGCCGATAGCCTAGTACCTACCTATGAACCTATAAGATGCCGGATTCTCAGGGAAGCCTTGCAGCATTAGTGTGTAAAAAAATGTAGTACAAAAAGTAACTTTATTCATTTACAGAAAAAGTACAACTTCTGTTACAAAAAGAAAATGGAAGATTTTCTCCAAAGGGGAATTACCTGCCATGCAATGTAACATAGTTAGTCTGTTGAACCTCAAAAGCCTGCAAGAGGTGCATTCTTCTCTGACAGGAGTATGACACCCAAACCTCCCTTTTTAATCAGCTCGGTTCAAGCTAAGATTGGGAGCATAAAAAGTGCCATACTGCACTGGAAGTAGACCGGCTGTTACATGCTTGGCAGGATTTAGCCCATATAGCTAAGGCTACTGCAACAGTAATCCATATTATGAACATCTATTGCTGCAGAGGCTAAAATGGAATCCTCTCCAAAATCTCTGTCCTCCTGGATCTTTTGAATAACCCAGAGTATAACTGGAAAGGCTTACAAGAACATTCCTGTCCCAAGGGAATGAGAAAACATTGGTCTTCAAGGTCTGCTTTCAAAGAATCTTGGAATAGAATTTCTTTAGCTGTCTGTTTTGAAAGAAGGCAAACCAATCTATTTCAAGTGCTCCCCACAGCTGGGTCAATTCCTGGAAGATCCACAGATGTACTTTCCATTCATGAGGGCCTGTCCTGGTCCAGTTCAGATGATTTGCTGCAAAACTTTGTTCTGATAGAATGTATGAAGCCTGAACAGTCACAGTGAGCTGCGTTGCTACCTCCCAGACAATCACAGCAAGTCTGCAAAAGGGATAGGGATCTGGTAACGCCTTGTTTATATCCCAATCACTGTGGTATTGCATATAATTTGCAGAAATTCTGGAGACCACAGATGATTTAAGGTTTGTAAAGCACCAATAACCATCAACTTCTTTTTGACATTTATGTATTTTTTTGTCTGTCCTTGGAATTTTACAGGTCTTGCACTTTCATTCCTTTTGAAACAGCTCTCCAACCAAAGTCTGAAGCATCTGCTGTGACTGACTGGGATAGATACCGAAGGGAGATGGAGAGACCTGAGATTGAGAGACAACTGGTCCACCCACCAAAGCAACTCTCTTCTGAAAAACATCAGAAATGGAATCTGAAAAGATAAGATAGGTCTGATGCATCAAGTAATTCTTCTCATGTGGAAGGAATCCTCAATCACGAAAACCATAAAACCCAGAATCTTGAGAAATTCCCTGGCAGCATTCTGAGATTAGCTGGAGAAGTCCAGTAAATTTCCTTGTAGTGTTCTGCTTTGTCCAGTGGAAGAAAAACTTTACCTAGGGACAAATCTAGAAAAATCACTGGATAAAAGTTTTGCCCATCTGAGCTGAGGGCACAAGTTCTAGCACCACCTGAGGCAACATTTGCTCTAAAATAGGAGGAAACAGGGACATCTGCTTTATAATGAGGAGGAATCCTAACGAAAAAAGGGGAAGGATTCCCATTGCCATCTGTATCGCTGTTGAATAAGTGTTACAACCCGCTGGAAAATGGAGGCCTGGACCGAGGGAAAGGTTTTAAAGATTGCCAGGGTGGGAAGGAGTGGAGTTAGAATAGTTAAGTAGTCATTTTGATTTTTTGTAATGTCCTTGGTTCTGGGTGATTGATTTTTTTTTTTTTTTTTTGACCTACTTGCCACTACTTTTTGAAATTCTGCTCGTTAGAACATTGTTGAGACTGTTTATTTTATGAAAACAATCCTGAAAAGGAAGTAAAGTTTTTCCTGAACTTTGAAAAGAAGGGTTGAAAAATTGGAGTTACTGCTTGAATGAATTTCCCTCTCTTATCACGTTAAGGACCACAGCAGCACGGGGCCCAATTAATAAATCTTTTCTTCAAAGGAGAATTCACAATCTCAACTTTGACATCATCTGATAGATTTTGAGAATGTAACCATGCAAATATTTTCCTAAATGAACCAGTAAGCAGCAGCTTTGGAAACAGCATCAGTAGAATCAAAGAAACACATTAAAGAATGCTTGGTTACCCAAGAAGCAGACACAATTAAGGTATTTCAAAAAATTAACCTCAGAAGATGGAAGCTTAACTGTTAACTTTTACCATGTTCTCAAAATAAGCCAGTAAAAAAATTTCAACATACAAGCCCAACAGTTCAAAATCCTAAAAGTAAAGGCAGCAGAAAAAAATACACTTTTCCCCAAATCAATTCAAGGGAGTAGGATTAGCATTCATAACATGTTTAGCAGTAGAAGACTTCAATAAAGGTATCCCTGCACAATCTGATTTTGGGTTAGTTAACAAATGTGCACGTCTGAAGAGTTTTATACAACCTGTCAGATGCCTTGGGAGCACGGGATGTCAGGCATAATTCAAGCTAACAAAACTTCCTCAAATGCAAGCAACAAGGGAAGAACAGTTACAGGTTTAGGAAAATCCAGTTGTAAGAAATAATAGTACTTCTGATACAGGGATTTCATTCTACTCCCACTTAAATTTCTAATTTTATTAATAGTGTCAGAAAAAGACTCTGAACAGAAACTTCTTAGAATCAGACTTCAGCTTGAGGAGAATTAACTGAAAAATCACATTCCCCCTCCCCTCTCTGCTCATCCAACAGGAATTCATTGTCAGACTGCGAGGAAAATCTTTTTTGTGAGATTGTAGGGGGATCTAGGATTTAACTTGTTAAAAGAAGAGAAATCCCTTAACAAATCCCAGCAAATCTTCCCAGTCCACAGTTAAAATGTTCGCTCCTGTTTCTTTAAGTTTCTGTTTTTTCTTTATGAGAAACTCCCTAGGAAAGGACCAACCCAAGGTAAGAGAAAAAGCACAGTAATAAAGAACCGTACACAAGCTAAGCAACAGACCTTCACCCACTCTTTCCCCCTGATAATGACACCCTTGCCCAAAGACAGCAACCCCGCAGAAGCAGAGGACATGCCTTTGCCCCAATCCTAAGTGGTTTAAAGTACACCACAGGAACCAGGAACAGATGAATGGTCCAAGGAACCAGAATCAGCCACAGCAGTCACCCACCTGTGGCTGGAACAGTGATGGATCCAGCTGAACACCCAAAGATTTCTTAACTTTCTTCTTCTTGCGGATGGGAAGCAAGAACTGTGCAGACAGACAATTGCTCTATGTTCAAGGTGGAAGGAGCCTTCACAAGTGGGAAGCTCAGGCTGAGTTAGTCAGTGAGCTTTCTGACAAAAAAAAAATTAATTGGCTCTGAGGTAAAGTTTTCCCCTGAAAGTCACAAAAAGCACCAACTCCTGCCCCCCACACACATAACTCTACTTATAAATGTAGAGTACACAAAACCAGATTTTTACACAATATGCCCACAGAAGCACTTGACTGGCAAAAAAACCACTTCAGAAACTCAACACTCCTAGAAAAAATTCACTTCCTTATCAGGAAAGTAACATTCACAGAAAGAACACTTTTTTCACCAAAGAAAAGAGGTGGAATGGAAGGTTTTGCCCACATGGGGACTTACCTGCCAGCCTTGAAAGGTTCGCTAGCCAACAGTCAGTTTCAAAAAGTCTGCAGAGACAAAGCACTTCTCCAGTAAGAAAGCTCTGAAGCATTCTGGAGACAAATATGCCTTTTCTTTGGCTTCTAGCCAATGGCAATTTGGGCATGTGGAAGGTTCCCTAAAGCTTTGAAAGTTAGCCAGTGTTCATATCCTTGCTAAGGATATAACCCACATAGCTCAGGATACTGCTACACTGATCCAAATGTTAAGCATCAGCTGCTCTCTCAAGGTAATACTTCTTTTGGCTTTTCCCGGTTAGGGGTCGCCACAGCGGATCACTGTCCACTCATGATTGGCAGTGGAGTTTTACGGTATCGAGTTGCCAGCCCGACGCCCAACCTTCCACAGAAGGCACACACATGCATGCACTTATACCTAGGGCCAATTTAGTGTGTCCAATCCACCTAAAGCATGCTCTCTCAAGGTAATTACATAAACAAAAATATTTGGAGCGACCATACTTTGTGCATTAAAATATAAACCTTTCTCTGACATCGGCTGAGGCAAGAAAGAGTCCCCAACGGGGTACTTAGCTTTACAGAAGTCTTCGAAGTAGTATTCGGTAGTAGTAATCTCTGGATCTGACCGACCGGCACTTGCGAACAGCTTCTGCTTCGGGCGCCACGCGGCAAGAAAGACTGAGGAAAATGGCGTCAGCTGATGCCTTTATACCCGAAGAACTGCCGCAATGACGTCGGGTGAAGTGCGACACCAGCCGAAGCCAGACCCAGACTTTGGAATCCGGCCGACCGAACGGCTGCCTGACAACAGGACAACCCATTTGTAAAGACTGCAGATGCATCCTTGAAGGACATCAAATCAAAAACTAGGAAACCTCTGTCACATACAGTATCTCATGACAGACTACATACCAAATGTCAGTCAGATCATTTCTGCTCTCTAGCATCATCTGTTCCTACCAATCCATGCTCTGGACCATTATCTAAAATGCAACAAACTTAAAACAGATCGTTAAGCTGTCTACAAGTCACAAATCAAGAACCCACTAGTGCTGTTGCCTCAGACAAATAGATCAGAAGTTTGGGTATTACCTTACAATGTTCCATTCAATTAAGAAAGGACTACATCTTTATCAGTTTAACAGTCCAGCAATAAAAGCTATACTGTCATTTGTGCTTTCACAGCAGGTCTGGTCTCCTACACAATTCATGGCACTAACACGAATGTCCTAAACAGACACTAATTCTGTGTCAGTTTCCAAACTTTGGCAGAATCCTCCCCCAAAAAAACCTTAAATCTTTTGTCAGCACACTTTTCAAATGCTTTACATATCCATCTCATAAATGGGAATTTTAGAAGTCACAGTGGTATCATCTTACTCGCATCTCTCTCTACCCTTAACTCACCTTCCTACATTCTTACAAGTCAGCTACACGTTTATCACTCATCCCCAGGGAAATTCACTGTAGATGTACTTCCACCACTTTCTAGGAGTTGTAAAAAAAAACGCTATCAACTACACTTACGTCCTTGCCCTGTTAAACACAATTCCCTTCACTATCTGCAAGTAACTGAACAACTGTGTGCCTCCAGCATTTTGTAGTCATCATAAAAGCTCCATTGCTGCACAAAAGGATCAGCTCCATAATGATTTTTAAAAACCTGTAACTCTAAAACACACAGTGTATGTTTATGTTTGATTAATGTAATTCTAGCAAAACAGCTACCTTTGTTTTTGATAGTAGGATTAGTTTTGCAGTAGCAAAAAGTTGTCTTCAGTCACACCTTCCTCATATATTTTTTCCCCTAAACTCAGTCCTAACCTGAAGTTTCTGTTGTGACCTGCCTTAAGTTTAAACAGGCTTGGTTTACCATTTTACTTGTCTCCTGCTGCCTAGTACTACTCAGTCTTATTCGTGCAATGATCCGTATTTTCTTTTACATTTATACAGCTCTTCACTCATTTCAGTGCCTTCACATACTTGAACTTGCCTATTGAACTCAGAATTATTTATTTTTAATTTATTTATTTTATTTTACATTTGTTAACCGGGAAATTCCGACTGGACCAGGTCCATTTTCAGCAGAGGCCTGGGGAGAAAAGCTCCAACATCAAGTTATACAAATACAGTACATCCAGCATAATACACAAAACAGGTTTTGCTGTTAGTTTTCTTTCTTATGCATTTAAAGAAACTCTCAGCACTGCTATTGTTCGACTGCTCTGTTACTACCATGTTACGCTCAAACTCACTCCACTCCCCCACCCTGCCTTCAGTTCCCACACACCCCCATTTACTCTACTTTTATACAGAGCCACAACTCCTCCCTTTAATTCCCTCTACTTACATCCAAACATAACTTCTCCCAATGATCATCTTTCCATTACCACTCAGACTGCAATACTCCTAGCTCCTTTTTCCCTCATTTCTCTCTCCCCCCCCTACACCTAACACCACTACACTAGGTCTCCTTTTATTTTGGTAACAATTTTTCCACTCATATGATTTGCCCATCTTATAACATGCCACCACCTACCCATCAGCTATTTCCAACAATCTAATGCATCCTCACTCAAAAGGAGAAACTACCACTATCATATCTTCCCCCTCTTTGAACCATAATAACCTCTTTCAGTACTTTAAAGTTTAGTGTAACAGCCATAACAAGCACATTTACTACTGTAACATATACAATGTCATCACACAACTTATGCCTTCTTAAACAGCCTTCAATATTGAAATAAAAACAAAGAAAAAAATGGCGAAACCAGACTTTTACAAACTGAAAAACTATTTAATATAAAGCGCTTTTCATTTGTGACTATGTCCAAACTTCATCAGATCTGATATACATTAGTTTTTCAGTTCGTAGACTTCTGGTTTCGCCATTTTTTCTTTGTTTGTAGTTTATAGATATCTTTTTAGTAATATTGAAGTAAAAAACAGGACTCTTGCCTCATACTCCCAACATGCTCTGCAGCTAAGTGGTTATATTCACTCCAATCCAGACACTTCTCAGCAGAACACACTACCAAGCCCAATATCCAATCAGAATATATCTAAACAATACCATGTCAGCCCCCCCCCCCCCATCACCTATCCTGCATATCCTGCACATTAACCAAAGTAAATGTAATAAAATAACTGAAGTACATGGACTGATAGCCACCTACAGTCTTGACCCTCCATTCAACGGTGCACCTACAGTCTTGACCCTCCATTCAACGGTGCAGAAATACTTATTTCTCAAACACAGTTAAATGCATCCAAAAGCATAGCTATTATAAACATTGTACATCCCTTCAAGTAACATTACTACTGAAAAAATGTTGCACTGGATGTCCCATCAATATTCCCCATGAAACTATATTAGGTGATCTAAACAATGAATAGTTAGCTGTAAATAGTGATAATTCCCCAAAAGCCAAACACCTGAAAGGATTTACACTGCTTATAACACCACTGACCAGATTCAATAAAAATACCAAAAGAGAATCAATAATAAACTGGTTCCTTACCTCAAGCCCAATAACATTATATCCTCTGGCACACTCCCTGACACCTTAAGTAATCATATTCCAACATCTGTAAGACACCTCCACCCAGATCCACAAACAAAACCATTATAAATGGGTCATAAATGTTATTGTGTTCCAAAATGAAAGCTTTCAAATGCACTAAAACTTTACAATTGGAACATACTTATAAGATTACCATTAGATGATGCAGTCAGTGAATTTAACAAAAGTTTACTATCCACCCTAATGCACAAGCTCCACTGAGAACTAAAAGGGTTAAAACTCATCCAGCACTCTAACACAACAGAAACAACCATGAAGCAGACAGACAAGGACTGTAAAGTCTGGCACAAAGAAAAATGCCAAACTAACCTTTTATATTATCAGCATCTCAGAAACTTAGCTAAACATCAAGTAAGATCAGATGAAGAATACACTTCTTCACACTACATAAAACCCACAAATCAAACTCCAAACCTTTTTGATCACTAGCTCTTCTTAACCTAGGGCAATCAACTCAGCCAAGTCCACTCACATTAACCCAAACTGACAATCTCACCACTCAGTTCAATCGTTGCTTTCTACAGTCTGTTACTTCCCTTACATGTATATAAAAAAAAATGACAACTCCATCCCTGAAATCCCACCACAACTTATCTCTCCATTCCATATTAAACCAGTTCCTACAAACATTATTAAAAACAACTATTAAAGTAAAAAAAAAAAAAATACAAAAAAAACCCCACTACTCTGTCACCAGGCAATCTACCTTCTGAATACCTAAAGGTAGCTGCGGATGCTCTAGCCTGTCCCATCTCAATTCCTTTAACAGACCTATTAGTGAAAATGTTCCAACCCCGTGGAAAAAAAATCTTTCACTGTGCCACTTCACAAAGGTGGCAAATCTACAGATCTATCAAACTACAGACCAGCTGCCATTTTATCTCTTTTAACCAAAATCCCTGAAACCTACATTCACTCTCAACTTCTTAACCATGGACGGTGCAGTGGTAGTGTTGTCACCTCACAGCAAGAGGTTCTCTAGTTAGATTCTCAGCTGAGGTGCCTTCTGTGTGGAGTCTGTATGTCCTCCTGCATTTGTGTGGGTTTTCTCTGGGTTCTCCAGTTTCCTCCCACGGTACATCTGACGCGTTTCTCCCCGGGCCTCTGCTGAAACTTAGCTTTGTTCCAAGTCAGACTTTCCCAGTAAACAAATGTTAAATAAATAAATAAAAATAAACCATCTCAGACACAGCATTTGCCCACACTATGTCACCACCACAGCCCTATTAAGCTTTACCAATACTATTAATTGCCATATAACTGGAGGTAACTTGGTGGTCTCAGTCTTTCTTGGCTTCTCCAAAGTGTTTGATACATATCGCAGCAAAAGCTTCTTTATCCTTCCTCCTCAGCAACCCAATCATTCCACTAGTTCTGCAGGCAGTAAACTGGAAATCTAACATTTCTTCCCATTTTACCAGCTCCTGTTGGGAGTCCCACAAGGCTCAATACTTAGAGTTGCCAACTGTCCAGAATTTTTCTGGAAAGACCAGAATTAACAGACACTGTCATGGCCATTGAAGAACACAAGAATATGTTTGATTGTGCACAGTAATACTGTACGACAATCTCCTCGAGGGGAGGTTAATGCACAGTTCTATTCCGCACCCATTTTGCTTTCATGTATATGTCCAGAATTTTTGACATGAAAAGTTGGCAGCCCTCATCCCATTGTTATTCAACATGTGTTCACTAATGATCTCCATATGTGTACCAAAAATGCTGCTACTGTACAATAGGCAGATGACTCCACCCTCATCTGTTCATACTCAAACTTAGCTGATCTACAGCAAACCACTCGGGAATCCTTCTCAGCAGTAGGAAGCTGATTAACTAACTCTCAACTCCGTTTACATCCAAATAAAAGTCAATTCTCTTCACCTCAAAGGACTTTTCTTGCATAAAATCCTTTAGCAATAACATCCACCAAAACACCACCCCTGAAATAATTCCCGAAGTCAAACTTGTTGGCACTCTAGTTCGTGATCAACTTAAATTTGACCTTCACACAAAACAAGCATTAAAAAAACTCATCAAAAACAGGCAGCTTGTATATAGGGTGAAACCTTACCTTTCACCCACAGTCCAAAAACGTATTACCTCTTCCTTTCTGCTTCCCCCTCTCCTTTATGCCTCTCTAATACTTAAGCTTACAAATCTCACAGCTAAGCAAATAGAACAGTGCTACAATAAAATAGCTAAATTTGCAGCTAATAACCCATATAGGTCTTTCCCTAAAACAATGGATTGGATAAAACCTGTCACACCATCTTACCTTCTTGCAGCTAGTCACTCATCTACAAATGACACAACTGCCTTACACTAAATAATCTAGTCCAGCATTACTAGACAAAAAATGCCTTGTGCTCAGGTGAAAAGTTCCTGCTTGCTGCATCTAAATCCAACAACTCTGCTGGAGATTCCCTGTACTCAAGCTATGACACAAACCTCTAGAGCACTATTCTAATAACTCTAAGAAAATTGAAAACATCCATGCCCTCAAAAATCAACAAACTACACCTAAAAAATTCCATGGCTGTGCTCATTCTCATCTGCCAGCTAGAAGTTTTGTGTATATATATACCTTCCAAAACAACTAAGCTAGTTTACTTAACTCGCTGGTCATAAAAATCTCACATCTGCCACTGCTCTCCCTTTATCATACACATCATATCTTCATACTGTATTTACCCTTTATCTCTTATCACATTATAGGATCTGACCTCAGCTATACCACTACTACTTTTTACTGGACCATACTATACCGTTTCCCTTCCTTTTTATCTGCTTTCTGCCCTTGGACTTTTAATCCTACTCCATGCCCAAGTACATTGTAGAATTCTTGTATACTAATGCTTATCTAAACTTATCCATATTTTACGAATAACTTTTATATTGGCTTGTATTTCTTGAAAATAAATCGTGATATGTACATGTATTTGAATTTGCTGCATTTGCACCTGTAGAAAATGTTTATAAATTTTCACTTCTCATGTTTGGAGCTTTTTTCTCCATGTCTCCACTGAAAAGGAGCTACCTATACAGCCCAGCTGGACCTTTACAGCAAACAAAATCACATAAGATAAATGGTCTTTGGGGTGATTATTTCACTTTGCTGTATATTAATCTTTAAATGTACTTAACATTAAATGCTACCAGCCACTGAAGTGCTTCTAACTAGGAAAGAACCCGTACAACACCAAAATGAAATGCTTATATACAATGTATAGTAGCATACAATACCAACATTAAATTAATTGATACTATACAATGGATTTACTGCATCTCCGCCTGAAGCTACTGTGGTGGAACCTTCAACAGGCCTCAGTTCCCAAATAAATTAAATATGGTAAGAATATACAAATTCCAAGATTACTACACCCATTGCAGTAAACTTGAATTACACAGTAGCACAACCACAGCGCCTATGTCCATGAAGTATTTAACTTTGATCTGCTTTCCATTTTGGAGAGTACACTGAATGTCAACATCAGCCACTCAAACAAAAAAAAAAATTGAAAGTTGCACCGTTAGCCTAGGTAAGGCTTTGGGAATGCCTTGACCACATCAGTGATTGGGTAATATAATTAAGTTAGTGCTGCTGGCAGTAAACCCCCAACTCATAAAAATAATTTTTACAAATAACTTATTTTTTGAAATAAATTAAATAAAAGGTGATAATTATATTGAAAAGGATCATTGGGAGGCAATATTAAATCACTCCTGCAGTAAATTGAACAGTACCATGGGCATGTAATATTAAATCACTCCTGCAGGTAGACTCAAACCAGCAGCCTCAACTTTTGCAGGCAGTGTGGAGCAGCCTATGCTAGTTAGCAGCTGGTGGAGTGGTGCCAAAATTAGGCCCATCATCTTTAGTGCTGCTCACACTCAGGTACAGCTTTACAGATTTACAGTCTTTCAATTTGTTTCCCATTACTTTATACAGTCTCCAATGTCAATGTTTAACACACACTTTGCAATGGAATGTGGATTGAAGTTAAATGCTCTTATCTAATCGTAGGAAGCCCAATCACAGGCATATTGCAGAAAGGAACATACAGAAGCCAAGGGGGGTAAAAACTACAAACATGGTCATCAAATGTGGCACTGAACTCTGCTCAATGGGCGAGTTTCCATCAAAAAATTGAAAAAAAAAGTCTTAAGAAAAGCTTTTGATGAAATGTGTTTTTCAAAATGAAGTTCAGTGAATCTCGATTATACAAAGAAGCTGGCTATCATCCAAATTATTACACTGTTTCAGTCCACCAGTCCCTGGCATTTCCCAAATGCTCACCAGCATGACTTCTTGGCTTAGAAGCTCAGTAGGCTGGAGAACCCAACAAATAAAACAATGAACTTTTCCAGAATCAGTTACTCAACATGACCTATTGTGTTCTCAGGAATCAGTTACAGAATCATTACTGTTGAGCTACATTCTCAATATCTATCCATATATTACCTGGTTATCTTTACTTGCCAACACTGCAACCATCTAAGTCCTCCTGAGCCCCTACTGAGCCATTCATTCCACATCTCTTCTTCCCAGTCTCGGACGACAAGGGGGAGGGTATAGGCAAGAGTCAGAGATCATGGTGGTCCATCCAACAGGAATGGTGAGTTTTCTTCTTTATAGGTTCATAGTTATATACTAGGCTAATGACCACCAGGGTTTTTATAAGCCTAACCATTCAATCTAACTCAACTGTGTCCCTATGCATCATGGGTGTTTATTATGATGGGGGTATGTTAGGTACGAAGCTTCTAGAGGTTACATTGGGGAGGGTATGTTAGTTTGGTCATTACTGTCTGCCTCTGTCAGAAGCATGGGGGCCAGACCCAGGGTGAAAAGTATAGACTGCCAAAGGTACAACAGTTTTCTTTATCACCGCTAATTGACTTGAATGGCCATTTTAAGCCTAGCCAATAACCCATGGTAAGAATCAAACCCTGCACCTTGTGTCTATGAGGTGAAGACCTTTACCATTATGCCAAACCCATTTTACAAATTTAACAACACCCCTTGGTGTCCCAGCATGTGTATTACTTAAACAGGGCCTGCTATGGTGACCCAGTGATATGTGCATTCTTCTGAGTCTGCCTACAGCTATGTACAGTGCAAGTATTGCTTGGCAGGCCAAAACATGCACCCTAGACTACATGACACTTCTTGTCATGTCACCCAGTCTCCGTCAGTATTACAGACACTCCGCCCAAGGATTGCTGAGACAGCTATGGTGGCTGCTCAGCCTCAATCTCACCAGACACCTCTCCTTTGCCTATTTTTTATGGTTAATCTAAAGTTGTTTGGGTCACAAAAAGGGATTAATCGTTCCATGCAGTAGAGGTAGCCCTGTAATCTTCTATCTCTATGTAATATACAGTTTAAAGTAACAAAATCAAACTTCAAGTCCTTACTAATAATGCAAGTTTACCTTCACTAATGCCTCAGCTGTTGTACACAGAAACAATAATGAACTAATTAAAGATTAAATGATACTAAACTCTGAATCTAAGCTTATGTGATGCCACCACCTATGTCCAAAGTACTAGTACACTATGTGCAGATTTAATTAATTTCATCAGCAAATCATCTTCTACTGATAGTTTACCAAGTTATTTTAATAACTGATGCATCTCTTGCTGCCTTTACATCTGCATGAAGTCCATTCCAAACAGCAGCTGGCCAGGAGAAAGCTCTTTCAAATGTTGAGGTTTTAAAATGAGGTCTACTGAGGGTTATACTACCTTCTTGGATGTCTCTATCAAGTAGAAATGTGGCTTGTCATTTACAGTTAAGCCAGTTAATCCTAATGCGGAAGATGGCAGTGCTGAGTTTGAAGTTCTGCAAGAACAAAAAATGTACAGATTTTGCTTATAGTAATTTTTATTTTACATCTGTTTCAGATGGAATCAAAGTTACAAAAGGGAGTCCATATTCAATTGTAGGGATAACAGCATCGTTATGTAAGGCACTACAAGCTGTAGAGGTGAGGAGGGGAGTCTTCAGCAAGTTTTTAGCTGCTGGAGTGCTTTGCTAATATTGTCAGAATACTTGGACAATTAAGAGTAGGGTCCAAAGTGATCTGTACATACATTTGTTCTGTTCTGCTACTGGTGGCAGTGGGAGGTCGTCTACATCAGTAATAATGAGATAAGGGAATTTAAGAATTGTTTGCAGGAAGCAAAATATGACATTAGACTTCAAGGGATTGAACAGAAGCATATTTTTATTAGTCCAGAGGCATGCATCTGTAATGCTAGATTGCAGTTTTCTGTTGAAGTAGCAAGGCATTGTTGCGTGATTCAAGTATTATGGTGTAATTTGCATTAACAGACCAAGTTGAGGTGGGACAGATAAGCGAATATATGACTGACGAGTGGAAAAAATAAGTGTGGTCCAAAGACAAATCCTTATCAAACTCCAGTGTTGTTTTTTCATAGGCTCATAGATAGGTTCATAGATAGGTTCATAGATCAGTACTAAGCTAACTGCTCGTGTGCCATTTTAAACCTAGCCAATTTTCCAATGAAAGAATCAAAACCTGCACCTTGTGAATACAAGATAAACACCATAACCATCATGCCAACTTTCTACCCTGTTTTCAAAATTCAGTTGAAAGGCAGGTCCCAGGTGTACTTGCAATGCTCTGTTTTTTTAGTTAAATTTGAAACCATATTATTTTGTTTGGGCCAAAACTAAATTTGCTGAGTTTATAGAGGAGCAGGTATGACTTACTGTTTTGAATGTTCTTGTCATATCAATGAACAAACCCCCTAAGGACATAGAAAATAACATTAATCTAGACATCCATCTATAAAACAGGAAAAAAATATATTAATACTGCATATAATATGATCACTGCACTTTTTCATCACCCTCCCCAACAGCCAAAGATCAGAACATTACATTAACAGTAAATTGCTTCCTTCTACCCTTTATCTTGTGACCGTATAAAGCCTGCATACATTTCAATAAAAATTACTCTATCACTATCAAATACAGTAACCACTGATAAAATTCACCCATCTCATATTCTGACTGCATAATATACAGAAAGTCCAGTTGTGCAAGTAGCATTTACCCATAATGGTAGATATTAGAATTCCTCATTGCTGCAGTAGCCGTTAGGCAATGAGTTTCATCTTGCCCAAGAAACAACAATCAGTCAGCTTCCAAAAGCTCTAGCTCCCTCCTACACTTCCACTCTGACTGCTGATTGGTCAAACCTGAACAGAGAAATACAGAAGATAGAGTAGAAAGTCTTCAGAATGTTCTTGTCTAAAAGTAAAGGAGCAGCATACTTATCCTGAAACAAACAAGCTGGTATTTGAACATCTACTGTTATGGTTAAGTGCAACTTGCACAACTCTGGTATTTTTATCATTCACTCCCACTACTGTAGTAGCCTTTAGGCTATACAAGTTGATCATCAAAGCCTATCCAACCAGACATAAGGAAGGACATGGACCCAAGTACCCCTGCAGAATAGTCCTAGCAAAGCCAGTCCTGGATTTAGGAAAGGAAATCCTTGCAAAGATGCACAGAGGGCTATGTAGCTACCTCTAGAATGCTTGTAGACTCCACCCCTTTCCAATATGCCACTGAAGATGGCAAGGCTCTCGCAGAATGCGTCTCGATACTGCCTGGAACTGGTTAGTATGGCAGGTGCAACAAAAGGCAACTGCAGAAAACAAACATCTGGAACTAGTCTGTTTTGACACAGGTTGTCCTTTTTTAATCCCAGCATAATAAATAAAAAGTTGATAAGCTTTTGTAAAAGACCTGGATCTGTCAAGATAGTACCAAAGCTGCATGTCCAGAATTTGCAAAATCCTATCCCATTGGTTTTGAGATTGATGGTCTGATCCAAAGTAAAATCTGAAACAACCTTGGGCTTATCAGATATTTGCTGCTCTTAATAACAGAAGGAACTAAAGGAAGCCAGATAGGATTAATCCACCACAAAAGCTTGCAAATTAGATACTCTTCTTACAGACGCAACAGCAATGATTAGAACAGTTTTCCATATAATGAAACTTAAATT
The DNA here is from genome assembly GCF_019279795.1 of Protopterus annectens. NCBI lineage: Eukaryota > Metazoa > Chordata > Ceratodontiformes > Protopteridae > Protopterus > Protopterus annectens. Next base: position 1,012,358,212 of record NC_056732.1, read on the forward strand.
TGCTTGGTGTGCAGGGTCAAGTGGAGATGTGGTCAAATTTTCCAGCAAAACAAGTTAGGATCCCAGGAAGGAGCCACCTGTATGCATGGCTGTCCCAAATGTAACACTCCTTTCAAAAAATGTTTTACTAAAAACACTGAAGTACAGGATCCATAAGCAGACACGCTGAATTGGTCACAACATGTAGCTTGACAAAGGAATACAAAAGGCTGGAGTCTAGTAACTCGCACAAATATTTCTTCTAAGACACATTTCAATTCTGCACTAGCAGATGGTTCAAAACAAAGAAAACTCAACTGCTCAAGAACAAAGTATAGGTGTCAAGGATGCCAGATGAAGAAGAAAAAAAACGTATCTCAGAGAAAGGCCCTGCAGACTTTTCAGGGATACTAGTGATGAGTTACAACCTTGATGAAGGTTAGAAATGGCTGTTAGATGTACCTTAATGGAGGAATAGCTTAATCTTTTATCAAAGATCTACAAAAGGTAGTCTAATACTGCCAACACTAGAGCAGTGAAAGGACTCCAAAAACCTCTGGAAGAAGTCTACTGAGAGAAATGTATCAATTTACTTCAATCTAGTTTTAGGGTTTCGGCCAGATGAGAGTATCTGGACTACCCTGTCAGTATATGAAGGCTACTCAGTCATTAACACAGCTGAAGTAAACAGGCAGTTAGGCAAAGGAAGTGAAGGACCATGTGAGGCTTGCTGAATAAATGGGTCAACAGGGTTCTGAGGGATCTCAAAGACAAAAGATTCTAAAAAAATATGGGGCCAAAGTAAAGGATACAACAATTACAGAGACCAATATAGGATTAAGAGAAGATTAAGAGAATATATATTGCTCATTCTGCTGTTTTTTTAAACAAACACTGGTATGGGGGGGGGGGTGGCAGCATAAAGGAGTCCTTTGAGCAAGTTCTGGAAAAAAAAAGCATACCGAGGAAAAGCAAAAAGGAGTCCTGGGAGCCATTTCTGGATGACAGCATGCCAGGGACAGTCTCCTGGAAAAGAGCTTGCTGCACTCAAATCATGAATGCAAACAGGTCACAGCAAGGCTTTCCCCAGCAGAAGAATATCTTATGTGCTACTTCTGGTCTGAAAACCACTCAAAGAAAAGACTGGGCCTATCTGCTATAGAACTGGCCTTCCCAGAAATAAGTCTGGCAATCCATTCTCATGTTCTCAATACTTCTTGACAGAGGGTAGAAGTGAGTTTCCCTCCTACTTGTTCAAGTACCAAACTACTGCCATTGTGTCAGTGTGAATGGCAATAGCACCTTGAGGGAGTCCCACAAAGCCTGTAATGTGAGGAGGACTGCAATCATCTCTAGAACACTGACATGCAGACTGGCTGCTGTCAGTAACCACACACCTCTAACCATCTACCTTTTACAATATCCCACCTCATGATCAGTAAGGCAAAGGCATCCATGGTGAGCGCCATTACAGGGGTGGGGATTTGGAATGTATTGGCCAGAGTCAGGTTTGGAATAGGATGCAACCAGTTCAGGTGCGACTTGCAAATCCTGGAAATGTTTACATGCTAATCATGGGATCTGTTAAATGAAACCACAGGAATTTTTAAAATCGACTGAAGAACTGCCATGTATAATCTAGCATTAAGGACTGTTTAAAAGGTTGCGATCATGAACCAAAATACAATGGGGCACAGTAAACCAAAGACCAACTCAGCCTGAAGAATTTGAAATACCTTCTTTTGAAGGGAAGGATCCTCTCTGAGGGATGATGTGCTCTGCAGGATGTGTCCAATGAGCATCTGTTGAATATAGGTATTTGGAAAGGCTCCAACTAAGTCTACAATGTTCAATGAGATTCTCAAAGACTGGAAGAGGCACCATTGCAGAAACTAGCAAATTCTGAGATGAAGTCGCTAGGAGCCACCAACTGTCCAGGCAAGGATGCACCTTCATCCCTCAAACTCTCTGTTTCAGTAACTGTGGACATGCATTTGCTGAACTCCTTGGAGATAAACAAAAGGTATGTACTTACCATAATGATAGATCTCTGTTGTCTACTTCCATCCTTCGTGAATGGATAGGTCTTCAGATCTGTGAAGGGTCCTCAAATCCAACCTCTGATCCGACTTCGGCCACTCAATCCTAGCATTACTTCAGATAGTGTTTGTGGAAGAAAGAGAGACAGATAACTTCAATGCAATAATACTAAAAAGATAACCCAAAAAAGGTACAAAAAAACTCATAAGCTGATCTGCAGCTAAAAATGCAGCTGCAGACCCTTAAGCACAGGACAGTTTGGGCATACCAGGGGTAAAAGAACTAAGTAGTACATAATCAGGCAGGGGGAGAGGTGGGAGGATAGCTGAGAAAGGACTGAAGCAGACAACACAGACCTATCTTTACAGTAAGTACATAACTTTTTTACCTGATGATGTCTCTTCTGTCTGTTCCTCAACTAATGGGACAGAGTTCTCCAGCTAATGAAACCCTTAGATGGTTTCATGGAAGGACATTCCAGAAGGCAGCTAAACCAAAGGCTGCTCTACCTCTAAAAGGTAAATCCAATTTATAATGGGATATGAAGGTATGAACATTAGACCAAGTGGCAACTGCACAAATATCAACAGAACCAATCAAAATTTCCATAAATCTACTACAGTGAGCTCTAATGGACTTGGAAGAAGGCACACCCACACACGCTCTCACTTACCTGCATGTCTTTCAATTCACTCGACCCTGGGGAGGACATGCAGACTCCACACAGAAGGCACTCCAGCCGAGAATTGCACTGGACAACCTCTTGCTGTGAGACAACAACGCTAACTGCTGCACCACCGCAGCCCTCCACCCAGGGCTAAGTGCTTACAGAAAAAAAAAAAAAAAAAAAAAAAAGGGAAGTATGGCAAAATTAATCACATACAGTGCAAGCAGTCAGAAACCAGGAGCAAGTGCCAAGAAAAAGAGAAGAAAACAGTAGCAAAGGGTATGAAGGCAAAGTACAGGACAGTAGTGCTAGAAGAGTGGGAGCATGGTAAGAACACAATGTTTGTGAGAGATTAACAGAAGGGAAAGTAAAGTGTCAAGATAAAGCACTTAGTAAAGGTGGAGGTGTTGTGGGGAAACAAATACTGTAATAATCCCAACTATACAGAGACAGACATTTATATGGTTTGGAGAACAGGAAGTTAGGAAACACCAGTGCACTGTTAATTGTAGTCTATCCACATTAGGGTGGAATTCTGAGACAAAAATACAACTAGTGGATTTACCAGAGTCAGCATTAGGAATTAAGCCTAAATTTTCAACTCTTATCAGCTCTATCAGCCTTGAACTTCTTTCTTTTACCTTGTAACGTTTTACCTCTATCTTCTAACCTGTCTGAATCACCCATGGAAAGAAAGGGTTCAGTCCTACAGGCAAATGGGGTCAATCCTGCAACAGCACCCAAATTAAAAGCCCTGTTGGGAACAAACACAGAGACACTATACAGCTCAGACAACTTATTTTCTATTCTTAATGGATGCTGGAGTCAGTGATACCTAAATATCACATTCAGTGTAATGTTTCTCTTAAACCAGATCCACACAACACATGCCCATCTTTTCTTAAACACCTATATTAAATCATCACTTAAGAAACAGGGACACTTGCATTAAAAAAAAAAAAACATTTACACATATATTGCATACGTTTTCTTCCTAACAGTCATTCACTCCAATACTACATAAAATGCTCACTTCCTGCCTTTGCATAAATCTCACTCACCCTGAATATTTTTCTGCATGTATTGTTCCCACAAATTTCATTTATTTATATACAATGTGCTACTTTTCCCTTTTCTAAAGGTTTCTATAACTATATTAGCATACTTGCCCACTGATAGTTGTCCTGGCTCACATGGTTACAGTGTAAAGCCCAGTGTGTATCCTTTAATACAGTGTTTTGAGCAACCCGAACACCCAATTTTATTTTTTTATCAGGACCTATCTGTACCAGCCCTACCTGTTAAGTGTGCGCACTTACAGCTTGTATCTAATGCTGTATAGTCCTCATCCACTCAAGCGCACTGTAGCCTTACATATCAAAGTGACAAGATCTTATTTTTTACTATTTGCGCTATGCATTCTCACTGTGTGCAACTCAATACCACGTAGCACGTTCACTCAAGGGCACAAGAGCTTTGTCCCACATCATACAGGGACTACGTTCTACTATCCTTTTGATATTTTAAGTGGAATGCTGGCTTGTATTTGGTCCGGTCACTGTTCACCTACATTATAGCTTGTTCAACACCACCACTTAGTGGCCGGAAAGGCGCACACTGTGCATTTGTATATTCCCAACTGCGGCTTAAATATAATGCAATGTAAAGCCTTTTTTTCACTCCCCTCAGTTCTGATAAGTGTACTGCAAACCACCCACAGCACTGTCCTCTGTCTAGTATTTGCATTACAGCTTTCTGCTTAATTCTCTTGCTTTTACAATAACCTTACCCAACTCTGACTTCTCTCCATCTGAATATAGAGCGTAACCAGAAACACCACTTTGGGTCCCAAGTCCCAACAACCACCTCCTCTTTGCAGCCTACGAGCAAGCGACTATCCAAGCTCCCTATTTCAAACAAAATATTTAATTTCACACATATTGTTAGCAGGATTGGCAGTGGGAAAGTGTTTATTTTCTAGCTTAAAGACCCCTCCACCCCTATTAGCTATCCAAACTAAACCAGCCGAAGACCCTTACCATAGCCCCCTAGCTACTTGCTCCATAACTGCCTCCCCATATCACTCCAGCACTATTACCTCCTACAAATTTGCTTGGTTCTACATGACCCTTGTAAAGTTAGCAATAATTACCTAGTCTTTGGCAGATATACCCGTTCCATTATTTGAACTCCAGCATATCTCTGTCCCCTCTAAAAACACAGTCTGCTGAAAAAGGCTTATAGATTGTTTTCTGCAGTCACCTACTTGTGTACTGATCGGTGCGGCTCACTCCGCTCCCCTACCCTACCCCCATTCCCCACCCACTCCCACTACCCGTAGATTTATTCTTACCCCACATTACCAGACTCACCTACCACACCCACCACCCAATCACTGCAATACAACTCAGCAACATTAGGCCACACCCACACTCCATTAACCTACCACCCCCTCTTTTTCAACAAACCACACACTGCACACGCCCCTTCTACTCCTCTACCCATCCACATCCCTGCAATACATAGACCTCACAGACACCATGATACTAACCCCGCACTCCCATAACCATATCATCCCAATACACTTGCCTTCTCTATCCATTTGTCTCCACGTAATCTCCATTAGTACCACTTAACACCCACTCAACATCATGCACTGCATCAAATCCCCCACCTTACCACACACCACAAACACACAACCAGTCATCCATTACCCTTTACTCTTTCAACTCACCTCTCCAATCCATTACACCTCACAATCCAAAAAACACCCCAACCTCAAACATCACTCCTTAACAGTATTCTACCTTAAAACCATTGCAAGCACAGCAGCCCAACTACTACTAGGAGACATCCACCCCAACCCTGGCCCAAAAACTATCCTCATACCGTACCCAACCCCCAACCTCCCATTTAAGCAGGAACCTACTGACATACACATACTAAACATAAATATTCATAGTATTGAACAAAATAGAACAGTTACATGGAGCCATCTCTGCATACAACCCAGATATTATAGTGATTGCAGAAACATGGCTTAAACCCCCTATTAAAGATACCTCCACCTGGCTTTAATATATTAAGAGCAGATAGGGCTCACAGAAGAGGTGGTGGCATTGCCCTTCTTTACAAATCCAATTTAAAAGTCCAGCTCCTTCAAAAAAAACCCCCATCTTTCAACAATGCTGAGACCCTATTCACCAAACTCCTCCTAAACCATCACAAACAATTAAACCTACTCAGCATCTATATACCACCAGGAGACAACCTTAAGACCCTAGAATCTATACTCCACTGGGCTTCCCACTCCCTCTCCAAGAAACTGTAGTCCTAGGCATTGTCAACATTACCTGGAACAGTATATACTCTAACAGCCACCAACCACATAAACCTATATAATTTACTCAATTCATACACTCACAAGAATTGACAAAACCACCAAACGAGAATCCACCTTGGATTGGATCCTTACTAACCAGCCCAACACTGCCTACCTATGCGGGATACTACCAGACTCCCTCAGTGACCCTAACCAAACTTTTTTCCTTCAGCACAAACTGAAATATACCAACCCTCCCTCCCTGTTACAAACCCGTTCCCAAAAAAACTTCACCTCAGAACAATTCTCAGAAACCCTAAAATCCTGCAAATGGATTCCCCTAAAAAACCCTCCCTGTGGATAACGCAGAATACTTTAATTCCAAATTCCCAGACATTCTAAACCAACTAGCCCAACTGAAACCAATAAGAGTATGCTGTAACCCTGCCTCCTGGCTAAATAAAACCACAAAGATCTTACTCAAGACTAGGGACAAAGCTTGGAAAACTTGGCAAAAATACAAAACACCTGAAACTAGGCAAACGTTTTCTGAACTTAGAAATAAAGCCAAAAAGTAGGTCAAATTGTTCAAAGAAAACCACTATATTTCCCTACAAAGGAAACACAGCAACAACCCACACAAATTCTGGACTACAGTGAACATCCTCCAGCCCAGAAATGCCACTACACTACCTCCAAACATCAAAGGTACTGACCCTGACATAGCCTCAAGCTTCAATAACTACTTTACCTCTTCCATATTGAAACTAGTGAAAGATACATCACCCACAACCCAACCACAATCCCTAAACTGCCAAACTAACTCCACCCCCTTCTCATTCAACCTAGTACCAACATCAACCATTCAAAAACTCTTAGCAAAACTCAAACCCACCACCCTCACTGCCGACAGTCTCCCAGCCCAGCATCTCCAAATTGCATCCAAGGCTATTGCCTACCCCATCTCGCTACTCTTTAATAGATCTCTTTCAATGTGCACCATTCCATCCTTGTGGAAAACCTCATAACATCCCCCTCCACAAGGGTGGCCCCCTCAACTGACCTCTACAACTACCGTTCCATTGCAATCCTATCACCCCTCTCAAAAATTCTAGAAAAATGCATCAGCCACCAACTTCTTACCCACCTATTAACCAGCAACCTACTATCTAAAACCAAACATGGATTCACACCATCACATATCACCAACACTGCCCTAATTAACTTCTCCAATATCATAAACTCACACAGAAACCAAGGGAAACTGGTCTCTGCCACCTTCTTAGACTTATCCAAGGCATTCGACAGTTTCCCATAAACTCCTTACCTGCCTCTCTGAACGCAACCTTGATAACCCCACCCTACAATGGTTTAACAGTTACCTAAACAACCGCTCGCAATCTGTCAAATGGGGCAACTCCCTATCCCCCCCCCAACTCCCCGTCACATGCAGCATCCCACAAGGGTTTAATCCTTGGCCCCTTTCTCTCCCACAAGGCTCAATCCTTGGCCCCTTTCTCTTCAACATATTTACAAATAATCTCCACCTAGCAACCACTAAAGCCAATATTGTCCAGTATGCAGACACAACCTAATCTGCTCAGCACCCAACATCCATCTACTACAAAGTAAAGACCAAAAATCCTTCACTGAGGTAGAGAACTGGCTAAACTACTAACTGATACTAAACCCCAAAAAAATACAGCTAATGCTATTCAACCCAACTAAACACTGTGCCCCCACCTTCACCATCCTGTCAGCCAACAGCACCCTCATCACCCCAGTAGCTGAGGCCAAACTGCTAGGTGTCGCTATTGATCAACAATTTAAATACAACGAACACATATCTCAAACTATCTCTAAAGTCCACAAAAAACTAGGCTGCCTCTATTGTTGCAAACAGTTCCTAACCCCAGAGTCTAGAACTGCAATAGCCAGAACTCATCTCTTATCAGCATTAATTAATGCCTCTCCCAGTTCTTACAAACATTAATAAAACCGACCTGAACAAACTCCATATGCTACAACTAATTAGCTAGGTTAGCTGCCAATACTAGATCACATTCCCACCACTGCCAATCCCTATTTAAACTACACTGGTTAAAATTTCCAAACCTGCTATGCTACCACCAGCTCATCATAGCTCATTAAATCCTATACCATCCTGGGAGAACCCTTGCCCTAGCTGCCATGTTAAACTTCCACAACTCCAACAGGGAACTAAGATGAAGTAACAAATCCCTTATTTAAGTGAATCCATGCAACAACAACTCTGGAGAAGCCCTATTCTCCCATGAGGTTGCAAAAGCATGAAACACCCTCCCACCTGAACTCAGGTTACAAAATCACACAAGCACATTCAAAGGCCTCCTTAAATCACAGTTCACTGCTTACCCCCTCTGTAACTGCAAAGACCCGCCCCCCGAATCCTCATTGCACTGTAGGCAGATTACCTGCTGAAGCTTCCAATGCGTACATTATACTGTCACCTGTAATGTATTTTTTGCAAATATTGTAAAATAAGGACCTACTCTTGTGTATCTTATTTACACAAATTGTACTGTTACTATAGACATGTAACCTCCTGACTGTACTATGTATCTTATTTACACAGATTGTACTGTTATTGTAGACATGTAATCTCCTGACTGTACTATGGGATTGTTTTGCATTTAACTGTTTTTGCCTTATATACTAGCTTTCTTGTTACCTAACTATTTATTGCTTACTATGTCACTCTTCAATAACTTATGCATTTACACTGTTACTTTCTTGGAGCTTTTCTCTCCAAGACTCCACTGGGAATGGACACCTGTTGTCAGTATGGATTTACCATGGTAAAAGAAATGTTAAATAAATAAAAATAAAGATCACTCTTCTAGTTCTTTTATCTCCGTTATAATACTCAATACTTCAAATACAATTGACTCAGATTTTGATTTCTGTTTTCTGGTATTCATTTTTTGGTAGCCAGCAGAACTAAACTTAAGGTCGTACTATGCTTGGGCAATTCAGATCATGCTTCTTAGCTCACTTCCTCCCCCAATATTTCTGACAGAGTACTCTGTACACAATTTTTACAAATCTCCAACACTCCCTCCCCAAAAAAAACATTTTCCCAGTTACTTCATTCTTTCCCCTCACACCTCCGTTCGCTATATATCTGAGGAACAATTCTCTGAAGTCTCCTTGAGGTAGAAAATTACCTATGCAAAGAATTCTAAGCAAAAATCCTAAACATTCTGGACTTTGTTGCAAATTTTGGAAGTCATGCACATGTCTTCCCACTGTTGCCTTGTAAATCATTTTTCTAGTCTCTCTCGCCAATATTTTCTAACCTCCTCAGTTTGATAATTATAGTTGTCACGCAATATTTTATATACCCAATTAATTATCCATTTTTAACAGCAATATCTGTTCTAGATTTTACAAAAATCTCAACCAGAGCAGGTCACTCACTTAGGACTTCCCCATCCCTTTTCTCTTTGCCTACACTCTGATATCAATCCCTGTTAGAGAAGGCAGTATCTAACCTATAGTTCAAACCTTTTCTTGGTACCATCCCACTCTATTACATTTCCCTCTCCGGTTATTTACTACCAGTACTTTGGTTCATTTGCCAGCTTTCTCCAGGAAATTCCAGCCCCTTTTTGCCTATTTTCTGTATCCCTACTTGCAGCCAACCCTATTGGAAAAATCTCCTTTTTCCATTTCTACGCTGGCATAGTTCTTAAAATTACTTTCTACAATTTTATATATTCTGCATGGAGAATATTCTCCTTAAGGATCTGCATTCAAAATCCCACTCCCCTTGTCTTTTGAACCTCTCACCTACTTCACCATCAACACTTTTCCAGTTTGAATTTATAACGTTCTTCGTGTGTTGTCTTAAACATGCTCATAAATACTTCATCTTATCGTGTCCCCATGAATATGGGTATTGTTGAACCGACAATTTACTGCTATAGCCTTTGTTTCATCTTCATTTTATATCCCAAAAAGATGTGAAACTGTCTCAAAACTTTCCACATCAAAATTTTAGTTTCTGCATTTAACAATTACAAATTACTATCTGCAAATAATGTCAACTCTTCTTGTATACCATATCAAAGAAATTTTCTTTTACTAATGGCTGCAAATATAAAACAAAGGGGGAAACGACAGCCTTGCTTGGTTCCTCTGTTCAAACACAAATGTTTGGAGAGAAACCCTCCAACTTTAATCCTTGCCTCTGCTCATTCATGTGTCCTCCTAATTGCCTTCCTCTGATATATTAATAAGGTTAAACACTTTCACTGTCCTAAGCAAAATCCCAGCTTACTTTGATGAATGCTTTCTTGGTATCAAGACCCACCAACAGTGGTATTTTCTTATACTCTACTTCCCTCTGGTTCATCTTTTTTCTATTAATGTCATCAAATGTTTGTCTCCCCTCCACAAAGCCACACTGATCCATATCTACAGTAGAGTCTCGATCATCCAAACTAATTGGCCCCTAGTGTAGTTTGAATAAACGGTTTGGATAATAAAACATACATTGAACAAGATAAAGTAGCTGCGGTGGTACAGCGGTAGTGTTGTCGCCTCACAGCAAGAGGTTCTCCCGTTCAATTCTAGTCTGGAGCGTCTTCTGTGTGGAGTCTGCATGTCCTCCCCGCGATAGAGTGGTGTTCTAAAGACATGCGTAGGGCGTGCCCTCGTTGAAAGGTTGGGCGTCGCACCACAAAAATTTACTGCCAATCATTAGAGGACCGGAGTTCTGCTGTGGCGACCCCTAACTGGGAATAGCCGAAAGAACATTGAAGATAAAAAAAACCTACAAAAATCTTGTTTTTTCTGTATTCCTTTCAACCAATCAGAGATTCCAATGGGCAAAGAATACTTTTCACGCAAGAGCAGGCTACAAGCTCAAAAACATGCACAAGTGAATACGTATAACATTTACATATTCAGACTTTGATTTTTCCTACCCAAAAACTTTGGAAGGCTGTATACTGATAACTGAAATTTCTGATAATCAACTATCTACTGTATCATCTTCTTTTGGATTTTCCCATTAGGGGTCGCTACAGTGGAACAACGGCCCGCAGAATGATTGGCAGTGGAGTTTTATTGTGTTGAGTTGCCAGCCTGGCGTCCAACGTTCCATAGAAGGCACGCACGCATGCACACACAAACACACCTAGGGCCAATTTAGAGTATCCAATGCACTCACAGCATGTCTTTAGGATGTGGAGGAAACCAGAGCACCCGGAGGAAACCCACATGACTGCAACAAGGACATGCAGACTCCAGACAGAAGGCAACCCAGCAGAGAGTTGAACCGGAGAACATCCTGCAGTGAAGCAGTAATGCTAACCGATGCCCCACTGTGGCCGCCCCCTGAGATAAAATGAAAATGAAGTTTAAAATATGGCAGAAATAAGAAAGAGGAGGTTGACAATGGTTGAAGTATTGTAGATGAGAGCAAACCTCACAGAACAATAAGAGGAGCAACTGCAAAGTGCTAAAGGGAGAATAGGAGAATATTTGGATAGTATGCATGAGTTTAGAAAGGTTGCTGTTAAGCACCTATCTCTAGAATGCAAAACGTTTTAGCATAATGACTTGGGCAACAGAAAGTACAAAGCATTGTTGCCAAACTTAAAAAGCCTATAAAAAGAAAAACAACCACAGATCCTACAGCAATATTAGAGATATTTCAGAAATTTTATGAAACTGTGTAAAAAGGAAAAGAATGAGGAAACTATGAAAAGATACAAATATCTATCAATTTTCGCAAAAACATTTGCCATTCTTTTAACTGGTATAGACAAACACTTTATAATCATGGTTTAAAATTGAAATGGGTCTGTCAAGAAGCTGGATCTGATGGGTCTTTGCCTTCTTTGGGTAATATAGCTATCACAGCTTCCTTCCAAGATGATTGTGCTCCCCCACCTTTTAAAATAATATTAAATAAAATCTTCCACATACTGAACACTTTCTTCCTTCCTAGCACCCAAATTTTCACAGGAATACCATCACTTCCTAATTCGTGGAGATTTCAATGCAGATTGATTACAAATCACCATTTTTATCTCCATCTCCTCCTACCATAAAGTACAGTTGTGTATACTTACCATAAATGTACATGTTTGGGTGTATTCACTGTTGCAGTCATCACACTTGGGTTATCTGCCTGCTGGTAGCCCTCAGATAGCCCGAATACCAGAGTCTTGGGATTTCTGCATCAGATGCTGTCACCTCTTCCATGACGTCAGGTCAAGGGTACAAAACATGCAGCCGATCCCATTACATCAGTTTTTCTTGCCCCAGATGTCAGGAGCCCCCAAAATAGGAAGCAATTACATAGTGTGGAAGACCTCCAGTAAAAAGTAAATACCATTGCCATAAGATATGGCCAAAAAGAGGATAGGTGGAAAGAATAGAAAAGACAGGGGGCTGGGAGGGAGGGTAACCAGAACTGCAATAGTGAATACACTCTAACATCTACATTTATGGTAAGTGTACACAACTGTAGTATGTTCTTCGTGTTTCACTGTTGCAGTCATCACACTTGGGTTGATTCCCAAAGCTGAGGAAGGGTGGAGGCAGCAAGAAGTATTGGGGATGGCTAGCAGGCCCTGTAAGACTGCTGTGGCAAATCCAGCTCTGGATTTAGAAAAAATAGGTAAGTGGTAATGCTTGGTGAAGTTGTGTACAGAACTCCAGGTTGCAGCTTCCAGGATGTCCCTGGGTAGGTACTCCCCTGTGGAATGCTGTAGAGGTTGAGGTAGCCCTACTGGAATGAGTTCCGATACCCTGTGGGGTAGGTTTCCCATTGTGTTTGTAGCAGAAATGGATGCAGTGTGCTATCCATTTGGAAATGGTTTGCTTTGAAATGGCCTTGCCCTCTGCCCCTGTAGCGAAGCTGACTAGCAGCTGGTCAGATTTTCTGAAAGGTTTAGTTCTTTCAAGGTAGAACCTGAGCTGTCTGTGCACATACAAGGAGTGCAAAATCCTTTCCCCTTTGTTCGGTGGATTACGAAAAAAGGTTGGTAAATGGATGGATTGGTTTAAAGCCACAACAGATACCACACCTTGGGCATAAATGATGGGTTACTCCTGAGGGAAACCCTGTCCGCATGGAAAATAATGACTGGTTCCACAGCCATTAGTGCCTGTATCTCAGACACTCTTCTTGCTGAAGTGATGGCCAGAAGTAAGGCTGTTTTCCAAGAGAGGAATTTTAACTATGCTGTAGCAGCAGGCTCTGAAGGAGGAAGCGTGAGCTTCTATGGTACAAAGGGGTGGGAGCTCTCCTTCGGAGGTCTTAAATTGTTAGCTCCTCTCAGGAACTGTTTGATGAGAGAGTGAGGAAATAAAGGTGGCTCAGTATTGTAGTGAGCAGAGATGGCAGAGGCATGAATTTTAATTGATGAGAAGGATAGGCCTTTGTGGAGCAGCTCTACTAGTTAATCTAGGATTTGAGGTAAGGAGGGCACAGCTGTGTCCTTTCCTTGAGACTGGCTCCAAGAACAATATCTTTCCCACTTTTCTGAATAGGATTTCCGAGTACTAGGCCTTCTGGCCACAAGGATGACGTCTAGCACCTGTTTGCTGAGGGTTGCTGGTGGCGCATTCAGGGGATAAGACAGGCTGCAAGGTTCAGAGTTTGCAGCTGTGGATGCAAAATCTGTCCCTCCTGCTGGGATAGCAGGGAGGGGGTCTGATGTAGATGCCACTATTGCACTGCTGTCAGACTGCACAGGAGTGGGAACCAGTGCTTATGTGGCCAGTCTGGGGCAATAAGGATCATCCTTGGCCTGTTCTGTTTGATCTTGAGTAGTACTTTTGAGAGGAGGGGCAGAGGGGGAAAGGCATAAATTGAGAGGTTTTCTCGTGTAAAGGATAGGGTATCCACTTTTTCTGTGCAAACTTTGCTCAACTGATGGTTTTGAGGGGAGGCAAAAAGGTCCACCTCTGGAATCCCCCACCTGCGTATTAAAAGTTTGAATGAGCTGGGTTCCAGCTTCCACTCATGTGGGTCCAGTAGATTACTGCTTAAGTCATCTGTCAGTGAATTTTGTTTGCCTGGCAGGAAATGAGCTTGCAGGTGCATTTGGTTGCTCAGGGTTGTGTTCCACAAGGCCCATGGCTAACTTGCAGAGAGGGTAGGAATGAGCTCCCCCTGCTTGCTTATGTACCAACATAACTGTGGTGTTGTCCGTCTTTACCAGGAGTTCTCCTGGAAGGATAAGGTATTTGAAGGCTGTCAGAGCATTCTGTACAGCTAACATTTCTTTTTGATTGATATGCAGGGGAATTTGTTCTGGGCTCGATTTGCCTTGAATGCATTTGCCTGCCATGTGAGCCCCCCACGCGTAGTCTAATGCGTCTATTGTCAGGGTTTGGGCAGCAAGGGATTGAGTAAAAGGAAGTCCCTTGTTATGCATTGTCAGAAAAATATGTATTAATGTGTGTGCTTAATGCTAATTAGAAACTAAAAGAGTTAACACATTTTTCATTCTATTTTGTATGCACTATTTTATATACAGTTTAGTTTTATATGAGACTAAAAGATGCTTTTGAAACTGCAGTGTATTTTCTGAAACTTGCAAGATGCCATCTGACCTAGTAACTGCTAGCACAGCAAAATTCATGTTTATGCCTTTTGGAAATGTACTTGAGAAACAGGTGATTATCTGCTAGGTCAGGAAGCAATGAATGAACAATGCCATATTCTATAATGTTATGATTTTGAACAATTAGCTCTGTTCATGGTATGAGAACATGCACAGCTGCAGAATGAAGAGATAAAGGCAAACAAAGAACTGTTGGAGAAATGAACTGCAATCTATACTTGCTTTATGCTCAAATTAGCCATAGTACCTTGAATGGTAACATTGCATACATCTAACTGGTGGTAGCCAAGGCCACGTTGTTTTTCTTAGGAAGTTTCTCACAAAAACTGGTAGTACAAGCAGAAATTCATGAAAACAACTGCTATGTAATGATGATGTTAAAACTTGTGATTTGCTATGTCAGCTTGGTAGGCAATGTCTTATTAGAAAATGTATAAAAATGCTTGCATTTCCTGATTCTAGCTAGACAAACTCTGTATTAGCACGTTTTTGTCTCCTTGCTGCAAAATTAAAGTGCCTTAACCTGAACCTACCGTGTATTGATAATTTTTAAAGTATATTTTTCCTTTGACATGCATGCATGCCTCTGCCCACCAAAGGAACTCTGTCCTTAGACAAGGTAAGTGTTTCTAGGTCCTAAGAATGTTGACACCACAGACTTTTTAAGTAACACTGAAGTTTCCTCATATGCAGTCTTGCATATGGAATTAGTAGAATGCATGAGACCATGAACCCTAGGGCTTGCAGTATTTTTCTTGCAGATAGCTGGGTTTTGGTGGCCATTAGTTTGAAGTAGTTTGTCAAATAAGTCTGTTTTTCTGGCGTGAGGAATGCTATCTGGGAAGTTGTGTTCAAGCTTGCACCCAGGAATACAATCTTTTGGTTGGGCACCCGTTGTGATTTCCTTTCGTTGATGGTGTAAGCCAGAGAAGTTAGAAGTCTTTTTACAAATGCCAGGTACTGAAGTAGCAATTCCTGACTGTCCGCCTGAATCAGGCAATCGTTCAAGTATGGGTAAATTTGAATATTTCTCTGCCTGCAGTATGCAATGGCTGGACCCAGGCACTTTGTAAATACCCTGGGCGCAAAAGATAAGCCAAAGGGAAGTGCAGAGAACTCATGGTGCATACAGCCTACCCTGAAACGTAGATATTTCCTTCAAGATTCCCTTATGGGGATTTGCAGATAAGCTTCTTTTAAGTCTAGGGTGACTAGCCAGGTGTCATTGACTAGCATAGGAAGAAGTTGTAGCAGAGTTAGCTTTTTGAATTTCAGGACCACCAAGAAGGTGTTGAGATAACAGATCTAGGCTAGGGCGCCAAGAGCCCTCCTTTCTGGACACCAGGAATAGTCCAGAGTAGAAACCATGTCCCCTTTTGCTCTATAGGCACAGGTTGAATAGCCCTGATACAGAGAAGAGAAAGTACTTGCTTTTGAGCCTCTGCCCACTGCTTTGGAGGAAGGTCTGGCAACACGGCTGGGGTTGGCAGTGAGTGGAAGTAGAATCTGTATTCCTGGGATACAATGTTTAGGAGCCACCAGTCCTGGGTAATGGACATCCAGTTTTGTACATGCAGGGCAAGTCTTCCTCCTAGGGGTGCCAGTACTTGGGCTTTGCTGGGAAGGAAGATAAACAAGTCATTGTGAACTTTTTCCATAAGTGGGTGGCTTACCACTCCCTGTTTGAGAGGAGGGAGCACTCCATTGTTTAGATCTCTGCATACCCTGAGACTGTAGTCTTGATGGCTTGTTGTCCCCTGGGTTTGGACTGAGAATGCCTTGGAGGAACTGGAAAGGACCAGTTTTTAGAAGGCCAATCCTTACTGAATCTGGGTGGCTGCACTGTAAAAAAAAATAAGTTTGCATGGATTTAGCTTTTTCCTTCATCTTTTTAAAAACTTCTGCTTTTGTGCCAAACAATTTTTCCTGGTTTAATGGAGCATCTAGTAATTTTACTTTGACATGGTCTCGCCAGATTTGCTCCTTCAGCCAAGTATGCCTTCTCAGTACAGACCCAGTGACAGCAGTCCTGCAAGATGCTTCTAAGGCATCAAAATCACACTGCAAAGTATGTTTACTAACTTGGTTTGTAGAATGCATTAGCTGTTGTAAATCTTTACTTTCTGTACAATCTGGAAGCAACAACATTTTTTGTTTAATTAGTTCCATAATATGCTGCTGGTACTTCAACATGTGAAACTGGCAATTCAAAGCCCTGAAGGTAAGAGTTGCAGAAGTATATACCTTCTTACCCCATCTGTCTAAAGCTCTAGAATCCCTCTCCAAAGGGGTAGGGCTTTTGGCTGTAGTAGCCTTAATGCCTTTAGGTCCCTGAGAAATAGTCTCTGGATCCACAGTGGGATTCTTAAAGAGAAATTTGTGAGAGTCATGTACTCTGTAGTACCGATCAGGCTTTCTAGGAGCTGGTGGTAAAGTATCAGGAGTAAGACTGGATTCCATGAAGACATCATCTACAATGTCGAGGACATGGGGTATAGCTAGATGCCTGTGCTGGGGCAAGTTTAAAAATTCTGAGTATCTTTTTGGACTGAGGGTAGTCCTGGCATTCCCATGCTCTCAAAGTATGCAAGGTTTCACCAAAAGAGAAGTCCTCTGGAGGGAAGGCAGAGGGAATGGAATCCTCTCCATCTGAATCCTCATAGGTAGATAAGGGTATGTCCTGATAATCAGAGGGATGACAGTCATCTGACTCAAGTATGCAGAATTAGAAGGAAAATCAATTATTTGTCTTTTAGAGGGGGAAGGCTGGCTTCCCCTAATTAAAGTTATAAGGTCTTCAGCCATTCTAAGCATTTGTTTCTGTGGCAAGGGAGCTGGAGCATGCGCTTTGGTCATCGGTTTTCTAGGCGTAGTGCGAACTCTGGGCCTGAGAAACTCGGTATTTTTAGTCAAAAACGAATCTGTCAGTTTAATGCGATCGGAAGGTTGGAATACACACTCAGAAGCCGGTGACTGCACAGCGGCTCCAGACCCATCCAAGGTAGAGACATCCGCAGGTTCCATAGACGAAGAAGCAACTCGTGGCATACCGGACTCCGAATGGGTCTCAGCAGAGGCCTGCAAATCTGTAGAAGCTGGTATTAGGGGCTGTGAAAGTGCCTCACGGAGTACCTGCGAACTGGCGACTAGCTGAACGGAAGAGTCGCCGGCAGTTTTGGACCTATGCGGTCTGTCTCTGTCTTTATCATTGCATTTATTCGGAATATCGGCAGTCTGATGGCTTATTTAAGTCATTTCGGAAAACGGAGAATGAGAGTGAAAGAATTTAGCGACAAAGATAGCCCGATGACAAATAGTTCGGGTTTTAAACAAGGCACAAAACCTACAGTGAGGAACGTCGTGGTTTGGGCCTAAACAGATGACGCAGTAAGTATCTCTGTGAGGTATTTGCTTTCCACAGGCAAGACAATTAACTTTTTCTGACATCAGTTAGAGCAAGAAAAAAGGATCCCCAACGGGGTACTTGGCTTTAGAAGACTTCAGGTCTGAAACTCGAAAAAAGAAAATTTCAAGAAGCGGCCAACTGGCACTTGCAAACGCCTCCTGCTTCGGCCTCCCACGCAGCAAGAAAAGCTGATGCAATGGAGTTGGCTTCATGTTTTATACCCTTGACAACCTGACGTCATGGAAGAGGTAACAGCATCCGACGTAGAAATCCCAAGACTCTGGTATTCTGGAAGACTGAGGGCTACCTGCAGGCAGATAACCCAAGTGTTATGACTGCAACAGTGAAACACGAAGAACATCTCTTAGTTGTAGAGAGTTATCTTACTCTAACCTTGGCATAAATAACTCTTGCATGAATATTTTCCCCTTTGTGCTCTTTAATGGTCTCCACACTATTCTGCTTTAAACAAATTTTCATAACATTTCCAAAATATCTTTGATGACATTCCTTTCTACTTTCTGTGGTCTAAGTAAGTGTGCTAAAAGCATATGTGCTCTGGAGGCGTTATAAAAATAAAAAGTTGCTCAACGGCAATCTTTCTAAACTCATGCATATTATCCAAATACTCCTTTATTTTCTCTTCTTGCTCAGCAAGATTTCCCTTATTCTGCAATATTTTACCCTTTGTCAGCCTCTCTAAATAATTCTCATTTCTTAACCATATCTTTTCTCTTTTATTTCTGCCCTATTTTTAAACTCCATTTCATTTTATCCCACTCAGTAGGTATTCCCTTATGAAGAAATTTCTATCTTCCTTAATAACTCTTGTATAATTTCCACTACCCATTCTTAAATTCCTCGCTTTTTAACAGCTACAATGCAAGTACATCTTATGGTAGGATTCTATGTCCATGCTTTTTGAAAGCTCTGCCCCTCCCTATCGTAAGGTGAAGAAAGTAATAAAATAGCTAAAAAAGCCCCACAACTGTACATATAAAGAATGCATAAATGCAAAAGATAAATGTACCACAGAGCAGAGCAACTAACAAGATAAAAGCTGCAAAAGCAAGGTGACTGTGACGATATGCTAAGGCCTAGGGAGGAATTGAGCGGAATCTGAAAACTGGCTGAAGCAGCTTAAAAATAACAAAAAAAAGCTGTTCTGGGGATTTGCAGATTATGACAGTACTGTAAGCAGCTAAAAAAAATAGACCCCTGAGCTGAGAAATGTTAACAAGCAAAAGCTTGCAACCCACTACAAACTGTTTAATAGAAACAAGTAGCTGAAGTGTCTATGACATCCAGAGTCAACAAAAGAAAAAAAAATTGAAGCAAAAGAGAACTGTGAAAACTCAGAATGGGACTAATAGAGTGGAGCGCAGGTGGGAAAAGCAGGCAGTAATGACAGATGAATAAGAAAAATTTTCAGTCATCCTAGACAAAAGGACTGACTAAATTGGACACTCGTGTTTTCAAAATAAGTGGTTCTGTACGGAATTATATGGAGACAAATAATAGAAGGATGCATGAAATGGAATATGCTACACGTTTTAACTAGGTATTCAGAATAACTAGGTATATAAATTGCTGAAAATGAGATGAAACAAAAAATGATGGTATAGTAACGAAAATATGAACTAGTACAGAAAATGGCTGACGTCTGGAACAGGTCAGACAGAAACAACTAAGTTTACAGCAGTACCAAAACAAACTGAAGGGAAAGACTGTGAAGATTTTATGAAAATAAATGCCTCAGTACATGTACTGGTCATTTCTGTTGCTGATACTAAAACAGGAAGAACATTGAGTAAATATTCCTAACATGAGATTGAGAAATCGGCTGAGATCTGTATTCATTAAACTGCAGACATACCAGCTAAAGGAAGAAATTCTTTCTTTTATGGTGGGAATCAA
Source organism: Protopterus annectens (assembly GCF_019279795.1). NCBI lineage: Eukaryota > Metazoa > Chordata > Ceratodontiformes > Protopteridae > Protopterus > Protopterus annectens. The sequence continues at coordinate 1,012,378,170 of NC_056732.1, forward strand.
GCAATTGTAAAGACTGAAGACACAAAGTTCTATGCAGATAATGACTATCATAAACACAAGCAAATACTTTTCTTACTTCCATTAGAGACTGTAGAGGAATTAAAACTATTTCAGGTTACTGTAACATGCATTACTCTGAGTCTTCTACCCACTTAGATTAAAATCTTTTACAGACCCTCGACAGGCACAAGATGAACTGCTGACAAAATGAACTAGAGGGCAGGAGAATATGGAGGCAAACAAGCAACCGGTCAACAAATGCAGAAAAGCAAGTTATGGATATTCTAGATGACAAATTTCCTGTAAAACCTTTTCCTGGTTTCTAAAAAAAATAGACAAAACAAAGGGGATTAAACAGCTCTCAAAAAAAAAAAATGCTATATAAAAAAATTCAGTGGGAACACTGAGCGAAGACAACACTTAAAACAGATATACATTATATGGCAAAAGAAATGCAATAACCAAAATGTGGGTTGAACTCCGAATGATGCTTTAAAAAAAAAAAAAAAAGTTGTGTGCACACCATAATGTTCCATCTGTGTTATCCATTTTTATTCTTCCTCAACCAATGGGTTTGGATCCAACTCTCAGATCCAACTCAGACACTTTGTAAGATTCTAGGATCAGAATTTTGAGCTCCTCCCTTATCCATAATGCCACTGACCACACCACCTCAGATAGAGTTTACTGCTATCATATACATATGATACAATAATAATGCGACAACAGGAAAGTGATAGCGGAAAGATCAAGAGCAACAACACTTCCATTAGGTCTTTTCCAAAGAGGATAGGGGGAGGTAATTGAAGAATGAAAATGGACAACACAGATGGAACGTTATGGTGAGTACATAATTTCTTTATCTGATGATGTCATTTTTCATTCATTTGTCAACCCATGGCACAGAGTCTCCAGCTACAGTAACCTTGGGTGGCTCTCACGGAAAGATGTTCAGCAGCACCATGGAACCAAAAGCAGCTCTACTCCTGGAAATATTTAATTTGTAATGCGCAGTAAAGGTATGAGTATTTTATCAAGAGGCAGCTGCGCAAATATCAATAGAGGCTCTAGACCAAAAAGCTGCTGAAGGAGACACTGACCTGGCTGAATGTGCCTTCAATTGTCTAGGTAATGCAATGCCTTTGGAAGCGTAGACATAGGAAATGTACTCTATTATCCATTTGGCCAGGGCAGTCTTGGAGACTGGCCTTCCCATTCTTAATTTAGAAAAGGAAACAAAAATTTGATCAGAATTCTGAATGCTTTTGTTCTGTCCAGATAAAAATGCAATTGTCTATGTACACTGAGAAGATGAAGGGTATATTCTCCTTTACTTTCAAATTTAGGGAAGAAAACTGATGACCTGACTGATAATTCCAGAGGCAACATTTGGTAAAAAAAGAAGGATGTGTGTGTAAGGTAACGATCTTTGTGAAAAATCAAATACTTGTGGTTTGGAAGATGGTGCTTGTAGTTCCAATACTCTTCTTTCAGAGGTTATAGCTACCACAAACAGTTTTCCAAGAAAGAAATCTGACAGCTACCTTGGCAAATGGCTCAAAAGAGGAATGTACTAAGGCTTGTAAAACCATGGTGAAATCCCAAGGTGGAGTGGGGTCCTTTACTGGAGGTCCAAGTAAGAAGGTACCCTTAAGAAATGCTTTACACAACTTAGATGATGCTTAAGAGGCAGCATTATCCCCTATATGATAGTTGGAAACGGCTGCCATTTGAACTTTTTATTAGTAGAGAAACTTGTGCCATCCTGGAAAATTGAGGCAAGGAAGTCCAGTACTGCTGGGACTGGAGTCGTGAAGGGATCTAATTGTTTCTGATGAGCCCAAATAGTGAATCTTTCCCATTTACTCTTGTAGATTTTTCTAGTAGAAGCTTTATGGAAAGACACCAACATTTTTCAAACTGGAGAGGAAAGCCCAGAATGTCTAGCCATCATTGGAATTGGGAAAACCATGTGGTCAATGTGAGGCCTGAAAGGTCTAGGTGAATCTGTCCTGATGGATGAGATAGGAGGTCTGGACTTGGATCCAACATCCAAGGAGGATGTACTAGGTGAGACCAAAGGAAGGGGAATCACACCTGTTGAGGGCAAAAGGGAGCAATGAGGATCACTCTTGCTCCTTCAAATGTTGTGCTTTCTGAAGAAATTTGGGGAGGAGATGTAGGGACTGATAAGCGGAAAGGAGACTGGAGGGCCAAGCATGAACTAAAGCAGCTCTCGGCAACTGTCCCTGAGGAGGGATTAGGGCAAAAAACCTGCTGCATTTGTTGTTGGAGGGGGATGCAAATAGTTTGCAGCAAGGTTGACCCCACTTATGGAAGAAAGAAGTTATGTACTCACCATAACATGTCATCTGAGTAGTTATACTTCATTTTCTGCAACCTGTGGGTATTCGGATCCATATCGGCAACATTTTTCCAAGCATCTGCTCCAAGCTCCTCCCCTTACCCATAATCCCTCACATCTCCTACCCTCCCTCAGATCGAGTTTGCCACTATCCAAACTATCAGCAACTCAATAACAGTACTAACGTAGAACAGGTTCGGGGGGAGGAGGGCGGGACGGTTTCAGAAAATGAAGTATAACTACTCAGATGGAACGTTATGGTGAGTACATAATTTCTTTATCTGAAGTATTTAATTTCATTTATCTGCAACTTGTGGGACAGAGTCCCCATCTAACAAAACTCCTGGGAGGCCCTCATGGAAGGATATTCCTGAACACCGCAGAGCCAAAGGATGCTCTCCCTCTAGAGATCAAATCCAACTTATAATGAGAAATAAATGTATGTGACCTTGCCCAGGTCGCTGCTGCACAGATATCCAGTGAAACCCTAGACCAAAAAGCAGCAGAAGTTGCCATAGATCTGGTACAATGAGCTTTAACAGGACCAGGCGGGGACAGACGTTTGCCCTTCTAGACTTGCAGTATACATTGAGTAATCCATCTAGCTAAAGAGACCTTGGATATGGCTTTGCCCATAAAGGGTCCAGAAAATGACACGAATAACTGGTCAGACTTACGAAAGGGTTTAGTCCTATGTAAATAGAAATGAAACTGTCTATGAACATCTAGCAAATGCAGTTTATACTCACCCTTGTTCTGAATATTTGAAAAGAAAACAGGCAGGTTAATCATCTGATTAATATTTGATTCAGAGGCAACTTTCAGTAAGAATGAAGGGTTTGTGCAGAGCGAAACCCTGTCTTTATGAAAGGCCAAGTAAGGGGGCACGCCAGACAAAGCTTGGATCTCAGAAACTCTTCTGGCTGAAGTAATGGCCACTAGGAAAGCTGTCTTCCAGTATAAGAATTTCAAATCTACTGACGTTGCTGGTTCGAAGGGGGGAGCAACTAGCGCCTACAGAACTAGGGTAAGATCCCAAGGAGGGACTGAATCTTTAACCAGAGGACGTAAAAGAAAGGTGCCTTTCAGTAAAGCTTTACACAGTCTCAAAGAGGCCAGAGCATTCATATTTTCGCTGACATGAAAATTAGAGATGGCTGCCAGTTGTACTTTTACCATGGAAGAACTAGCCCCTTGGCGGAAAATATTGGAGAAAAACTCCAACCGGGGTTGTAAAGGGATCCAGGTTTCTCTGAGAAGCCCAAATAGAGAAGCGTTTCCATTTGCTGTGATAAACCTTCCTAGTGGAAGCTTTGTGGGATGCCACCAGAATAGACTTTACTGAAGATGACAGACTGGGAGTCCTAGCAATCAACCAAGCAGTCAGCTTGAGGCTGTCCAGGTCGGGTGGACAGCTGCCCGAGGGATGAGATATTAGATCCGGGCAAGGATCCAGAGTCCGAGGAGGAGTTAGAACATGAGACCAGAGGAAGGGGAACCACACTTGATGAGGCCAGAATGGGGCAGTGAGAATCACTTTGCACCCCAGTCGACAAGCTTTCTGAAGGAACTTCAGAATGAGAGGTAATGGGGGGGTAAGCATACAGTAATCCGGGAGGCCAAGCATGGATGAGAGCGTCTCTGGGCAAGTCCCCTGGTGAGGGGATCAGAGCGAAGAACTTGCTGCACCTCGTGTTGGAAGGAGATGCGAAGAGATCGCAGCAAGGCTGGCCCCAAACAAGGAAGATCTCCTCTGCTATCGATTGCTTCAGAGACCACTCGTATGGCATTAGAATAGCCCGACTCAGTCTGTCCACTAAATGTTGGAGCATCCCAGGATGTGCGTTGCAATCAGAAACCGACTGGTGGAGATCGCCCACTCCCACACTCTCATAGCCTCGTGACAGAGAGGGTAAGATCTGGTTCCTCCTTGTTTGTTGATGTACCAGACAATGGACCTGTTGTCTGACTGAACTGCAATTGTCCCCGGGGGAAGAACAGCGTGAAAGGCTTGCAATGCTAAAAGCACTGCCATCATCTCCAGAACACTGATATGCAATCTGGTCTTTGTCTGGGACCACGTGCCTTGGACTGTCCTCCCCAAATAGTGCCCCCCCCACCCAAGCTGGGAGACATCTGTGGTCACTGTGGCTTGGGCTATGGGTGTTATGAAGGGTCGACCTGCCAAGATTTCCGGCGATTGCAGCCACCAAAAAAGAGACATCTTGCAGGCTCTGCTGATTCTTACTGGATAGTCCATGGGGAGGTCTAGCCAAGACCACTGTACTGCCAGGGTCCACTGAAGCACCCGCATGTGAAGGCGCGCACAGGGAAGGATTGAGATTGCTGAGGCCATGGAGCCTAGGGCTCAGAGAACATCGTTCGCCACTGGTAGCCTGGGACCAAGGATCACTGATACATGGGCCCGTAGGCTCTGGACCCTCCCTGTCTAGTGTGAGAAAGACTTGCAATTGTAGAGTGTCCAGCCGTGCCCCTATAAATTCCAAGGTCTGTGTCCGGTTCAAGCGGGACTTGGAGATGTTGATGGTAATCCCTAGGTTGACTGCAAGATGCAGGAAGCAGTCTCTGGCCATGCAAAGTAGATGCTTGGTGGCAGAAGTGAGGAGCCAATCGTCTAGGTAAGGAAACACCTGAATTCCCTGAAGACTCAGGTGAGCCGCTACAACTGCAATAACCTTGGTAAACACCCTGGGGGCTGTGGTGAGACCAAAGGGTAGGACTCTCAACTGGAAATGATTGGCTCCCAGCCGGATGCTAAGGAATCTCCTGGAGCTTCTGCGAATTTAGATATGGTAGCAAGCGTCTTGGAGGTCTATCAAGCACATCCAGTCGCATTCTCGGAGGTCAGGTAGAATGGACTTGAAAGGTGAATATCCGGAATTTCTGCTTGGCTAAGGTCAGATTCAGGGCTGACAAGCCCAATATGGGCCAGAGGTCTCCAGTCTTTTTTGACACTAAAAAGAACCTGGAGTAAACGCCTAATCCGGACTGATCTGGGGGGACCGGTTCTACGGATGAATTGCGAAGCAGCTTTGGAATTTCTTGCGCTGCGGCCTCTCTGAGCAAGTGGGACATCTGGGAGGCGTTTTGGTTGAACGGGTGAGGCAATGAACGGGATGGAGTATCCTCTGGAAATTATTTGGAGCACCCAACGGTCTGCCGTAATGGACTCCCAAGCCGTTAGGTGCAATGACAATCTTCTCCTGACTGTCTCCAGAGTAGGACAGTCGAGCAAGCCCTCAGGGTTGCTGCGTGGGTCTGTCCGAGAAGGTCTCCCAAGACCCAAAGTTCCTCAGCCCCCTCTGCCTCTGGGGTGGCATCTGTCTTGTCCCCCTCTGCCTCTAGGGGATGAATTGTCCTGCGAGTCCCGTGAAAACTGAGATTTTTGGAACCACATCTTCTTTTGCCCTCTGATTCATGGAAAAGGATCTTTGAGGACTAGAGAAGCAGAATCCAACAGCAGACAGAGTCTTCCTGTCCTCCTCATTCTGGACCAGGGTGTCATGTACCGTCTTCCCAAACAGGGAAGAACCATCAACGGGGGCATATGTGAATGACGCCTTGAAGGGGTACGCGAGTTGACAGTCTGAGCCAAGCATGTCGCCTCATAACTACGCCGGTCCCAGCCGCCCTAGCCACTCCTTCTGTGGCATGGTAAAGAAGATGGATGGATGTGTTCGAAACAGACTTTAGAGTCAACATTTTCACTGAGAACAGCCCCTTGCCCTCTGGCAACAGACTCTGGGGGAGACACAGAGAACTCTGACTAGGTCTCGCTGAAGTCGTATGATGTGTGCCAAATAATTCAGCGCTCCAATAGAAAATGTCGCTGAAAAAAAGACTTGCTTCCCAAATCGATCCACTGCCCTAGACTCCTTGTCCAGAGGGTGGACCGAAGAACTTTCCTGTGCCAGTTCTCTCTTGGTGGCAGCTGCAACCACCATAGCATCCTCCGGGGGGATCCCTTGTACCAGGCCTGTCTGTCTCTGGGAGGAGAGAGGATTCTGTCCAGATGTTTAGGTATTGTGGCTCTATGGTGTCAGGCTCCTTCCCTGCCCATGTGGTAATGAGATCCACCAAGGGATCTGCAGGAGGGGCCACCCAGGATGTAGAGGGTTTTGGGACTGACCAGCCTTCCCCTCTGGCAGAGGATCTCCATGACATCTACAAAGGAGACATCCTTGGGAGGTGACCTGGGGGAACCCTCACCTTCATCTAAGTCAGTATCTTCTGTGAGGGACTTGGGGGAGTCCATGTGCCTCCTCTTACACGAGTGCTTACGGGGACCCTCCTCAGCGGGATTCTCTGAAGAGGGCTCCACGATGAGATCCACCTGGGGCTCCTCTGGCATGGGCTGTCCCTGGGACAAGCTGATGGGAGTCATGACCAAATCCACGGGAGCCTGGGCAGAGTGCAAGGCGATGGGCTGGGGTCTCAATCCTTGGGAGAGAACCCTCTCCACTATGTCGAACGTCGAAGGAGAGTGCACCTCCTTAGCAACCAACAAGGAAGAAGCTCTCCCCAGGTCCACTGTGAGGATTGGGGCAGAGGCCAAGGTAACCGGGCTTACAAAGGAACTGCTCAGATCCGACAAAGAAGGGCATGGAGGTCCCCCCACTCCAGCCAGAGAGGGGCCTGGCAAGACTCCCATTTGGATTTGGGTCTGAATGAACGTCCGCATCATCCTGTCCATGTCTAGCTCCGACAGACTCAGACGAACACGAGGAGGCGACCGACTCGGATCTGGCTGGTCAGTGCGACGACCTCAAAGAAGGCGTCTGGTCCGAGGGCTCAGTCGGCTCCAGGGAGAACCTCGGGGAGTGGAACCGAGGAGAGGAAGTCCTGATAACTTTTGCAGGTGGGCTAGGAAAGGGAAACCGCTTGCAGTGCCTTTTGCCTCTCTTGTCCTCATCTCTCTTTACTTTTAGTCCCCTCATCAGAAGGCTTAGAGGGAGGTTGAGTCCCAGCCTGAGGGGGGACTGATCGGCTACTGGAGCCGAGGTCGCCGTGCCCAAGGCAGAAACTAGTAGCAGGCCCTTGGCTACCAGATTTGCCTTCCTTTCCTTCAAAGCCCTAGGGTTGAACCCTGCACACACACACACACACACACACTACAAGGCAAAGACATGTGGGGAACATCCACGCAAATAACACAGAGTGTGGCCATCAGCTGGTGAAAGCTTGTGGCCACACTATGTGCATTTTTTAAAAGTTGGTTTTGGCTGCTCAGCCAAAACTGAACCCAAAATTAACACACACACTAAGGTCGAGTTAGGCCTACACATTACCTTACTAACTAACTTCTAAACTAAATTTTTTTTTTTTTTTTTTTTTACCGAAAAACCAATGAACACCGAAGGGGAGGAAAGGGTTGACTATCAACCACACACACACACACACACACACACACACACACACACACACACACACACACACACACACACTAAATATATCAAAAAAAGGCTTCCACTTACTACACCCAACTTGGAGCTGAAGAGACCACGATGCGTACGCATGAAGCAGCAAAGGAGATGTGAGGGATTGTGGGTAAGGGGAGGAGCTTGGAGCAGACGCTTGGAAAAATGTTGCCGGCTCGGATCTGATATGGTTCAATAAAGCTTTTGGAGAAATCTTTTTTTACTACTTGATTCATATGGATATTGTGTCGCATAGGACCTCTTTGTGGACATTTATTTAGCATCTAACATAACTGATTTTATCCTGGATTCTGTCTACAGCAGCCATTTGAGTGCGGAGAATTTACAAGTGTGGACTATACAAGAATTCCCTTGGCATTCACAAGTACAGTGTAATTTTGTCTTCTGGTTTTTGTTTTCACTTGTTACTTTTTGCGTTTGATGGATCCGAATACCCACAGGTTGCAGATAAATGAAGTTAGCTACTTCAGATATGTTTGCCAAGGATTGTTTGAAAGACCACTCGTGAAGCATGAAGATGGTCCTGCTGAGCCTGTCTGCTGAAATGCTGGACCTCCCCGGTATGTGCACTGCTACCAGGAAGTGAATGGAAGAGATTGCCCATTACAAAACCCTCACTGCATCTCAACAAAGGAGGTAAGATCTAGTTCTCCCCTGTGTGTTGATTTACCAGACTAGTGACATGTTCAGTTTGAACTGCAATAGTTCCTACAGGGAGAAATCTCTAAAAGGTCTGCAATGCTAGGAGCACCACTCTCACCTCTAGGATGTTGATATGCAGATTGGACTCTTGTATCAACCCCAAGCCTTGGACCGTCCTCCCCAAGAAATGCCACCCCTCACCCCAACTTAGAAGCATTGGTGGTAAACGTGCCTCTGGAGTGATTAAACGGATGCCCTTGCTCAATTTCTTCAGAGTGGACCTACCAAAGAAAAGAATTTCTGCACACTTGAGACAATTGTATGAGATGACTCAAGGACCACTGCATCACTAGAGTCCACTGGAGGATTCTCATGTGTAAGCGTGCTGTGGGAATCAAGGTTATACAGGCAGCCATTGAACCTAATTTTTTGAGAATTAATCTTGCTGTGGGCATTGGAATGGCAAGGACCTGCCTGACATGTGTTCTCAATGTAAGAATTGTGTTCTGAGGCAGAAAACCTAGACAAGTGACTGTGTCCAAGCGTGCCCCTATGAAATCTATCACTTGAACTGCCTGCAGATGAGATTTTTACATGTTGGTGGTGATTCCCAGCACAGTTGCTAGGTGGAGCAGGTAATCTCTGGCTTGTATTAGTAGATGCCTGGTTGGTGCAGTCAAGAGCCAGTTGTGTAAACAGGGAAACACACTGAATTCAAGCAGTCTCAGGTGATCTGCTACCACTACTATACACTTGTTCAACACCCTGGGGGCTGTGGTGAGACCAAATGGCAGGACTCTGAACTGGTAATGACTGGTTTCCAGCCAGAAGGAGAGATACTTTTGTGAGCCTCTGTTCATTGTGATGCGATAGTATGCATCTGAAAGGTCGATTGAGCACATCCAATTGTCCTACTGAAGAAGAGGTAGAATGGACTGGGCCATGACCATCTGGAATTTTGAGTTCTTTACGAACTGGTTCAGGTAGATTAGGTCCAGAATTGGCCTTAGGTCCCCTGACTTTTTTGGCACTAAAAAAAATCTTGAGTAAATTCCAGATCCTGTTTGGTCTAGTGGGGCCTTCTGGACAACTCTTTTGTCTAGCAACTTTGCAATTTCTTGATCTGCTAATTCCCTCTGATTGGGTGGAACATTGGGGAGAATTTTCTTTGGTTTCGCTAGAAGTTGTAAAAAGGGAATGAAGTATCCTCTGAATATGATCCTTTGCAACCAAAGATTGTTTGAGACTGCTAACCAGGTGTTTTGGTGCAAGGACAGGAAACCCCCGACTGCCTCCAGAGAGGGACAGTAGGGCAACCTTTCAGGAGCACTGGAAGGACCTGTACGAAAAAGAATCTTGAGATCCTTGATTATGCAGACCCCCTCTATCACACTAGTGGCATCTATCATTATAATCGTCACCCCTCTGGCTCGGGGGAAAAATTCTCTGTGTGGCTTCTGAAAAAGACCCCGAGACTTCTTGAACCACATTTTCTTACCACCACACTGGTTCCTAGAAAAGGGTCTCTGTGTTGTAGAAAAGCAAACTTCAATGACAGACTAGGTCTTTCCATCCTGTTCACTCCGGGAGACCGTCTCCTTCACTGCTAGGCCAAACAATAACCATTCAAACGGAGCGCATTGATGAATGATGCTTTTGAAAGGTTCTTCAAAATCACATAACCGCATCCAAGCATGTCTCCTTATGGCTATGCCTGAACCAGCCACGCTTGGGATAACCTCTATGGAGTGCAAGATTAACCTCATGGATGTGTTCAGGCTGGACTGTATGGTGGTTATTCTCGATGAAAAGGTTTACTGCTCCTCTGCAGACATGGGCCCTGGGGCAGAATTAGAGAGTTCCTTATTAAGTCCCTCTATAATCTGAAGTCTTCTAGATAATTCAGCGATCACAGTGCAAAAGGTGCTGAATCCTAGACCCGCTTCCCAAATCTGTCCAAAGCCCTAGACTCCCTGTTAGGGGGATGGACAGTGGAACTCTGTTCTGCTAGCTCCTTCTTTATGACTGCCGCAACAACCATGGCATCTTCAGGAACGCCTTTCTTTCAGTGCTGCATCAGTCGGGGCACTAAGTATTTTATCTGGTCATTTTGGAATAGGTTCCACAAAGTCGGGTTCCTTCCACACCTTGCAAGAGACAAGCTCTATAAGCTCATCCACAGGGAGGGTTGACCCAAGATGTAGATGGGCCAGACCCCGAAGTCCTCCAAAAACAAAGATTCCTCAAGGAAGGGTTTTTGGCAGACTAAACACCCTTCTGGCAAAGGATCTCTAGGATGTCTCCAAATGAGACATCCTCTGGTGGAGGTCTAGGGGACCCTTCCCCTTCAACGAAGTCAATGTCTTCTATGAGAGATTCCAGAGTGGAATCCAGGTGCCTCCTCTTGCATGTTTTTGTACTAGGAAACTCTTCAGTGGGATGTTCCAGGGAGGTATCAAAGAGACGGGGAGCTCCACAGATAGAACTGTTTGGAAGGTCTTCTGCGCTGGTTGTCCCTGAGGTAGGGGATGTGAAGGCTCAGATAAAGAATCCAAAGAAGGAGCAGGATACTGATCCAAGGACGGCAGAGTTGATGCTAGTCTTGGCTGGGAGAATACCCTCTCTACCACCTCAAAGGCAGAGGGACCCAGAGAGAACAAGGACAATCCCTCCGGAGCTAAAACTCGCACAGCAGACAGACCCAGAGTCTCTCTGATCCCTTGCTCTGAGGGGGGGGGATGTCACAGCAGAGCTATCAAATGCCAATGCTCCAAGGGGAAGTGATGGTTCCAAAAAATTTGGAGTCAAAGTCAACCCAGCTGACCCAATGCCTACACTTTTACTCCAAGAGCTGTCGTGCTCCAACAGCATTAGAGCCAAATAAGTCGGGAAGGTAGTCATGAGTCGAAGTAGGAAGAACTGTCAGATCAGAAGTGTGTACTCCAGCAGCCTTAGGATCCATAGACTCCAAAACAGGTGGTCAGATCGCAGGAAGAATAACAGAAAGAAAAGCAGGTTGGCAGCTCATGGATCCAGTGGGGATTGGAGCTGGCAAAAACCCCATCCTGAAATGTGTCTTGTGCAATCTCATCATCCTATCTACCTCACTTCAGAGAGACTATGAGAGGATTTAAAGGAAGATGATGTGGAAGGTGGCCTAGAGGTCTTTCTGGGAGATTCCTGTAGAAAGGGTGACCTTAACCTCGAAGACATCGGTTCTGAGGAGAATCTGAGAACATGGATCCAAAGCAACAGTTAGACTGTTGCTAATCCGAAGCCTTTGGCTCCGACAATTTTGGAATATTTTTGGGAGGTTTTGTGGTGAACATCAGGCAGGAGAGCACTTAAAGTGCTCCCTGGGCTCCTTGGATTTTATAGTGGGGGTTTGAGCCCCTGAAAAACCACCTCTAGAGGAAGCTGAAGTGGGGAGGAAACCTTTTAAAATAAGTTTGTTCCTCTGATTGCTAATAGCCCTTTGACTGAAGGCTGCACAAACAGCACACGGAGAATCCAGATGTGCCGAGCCTAAATAATAAACACACTCCCTGTGGGCATCAGAATAACAACAAACCAGCCATATTTATCCAGAGTTGCCCCAATTCTCAGTGGTTAGGTCCAAGAACCTCTGAGCCATCATGAGCCATCATGTTTCTGGTCGTGTATGTTAATGGTAGGATAATTAAAATCACCCATGAGTTAGGTGTTGGGCTGTATGTCAAGTTTCTACTCTTTCTATACCTTGGTTACAGCACCAGCAAAGAAAAGAAAAATTAAGGGGAATGGTTCAGGTGTGACCCAATATTGCAGCTTAGCAGCCTGAAGTTCACCATTTATCTCAAGCTTTTTGATACAAACAAAAAATGTTGCTTGACAAAATCAAAGTAATGTGTGAAGAATGTAAAATAAATAAGCAGAGGTTGGTTGTCAAAAGACTATTAGGTTTCTTAGCATCCTAGAACCGTGGAATAAAAACTGTTGGTCTTGAGGATGCTATATAATCCACAACATGTACATCCCCATTCGGAACTAATGGGGGCTGTATGTGGCTTGACAGATGCCATCATATTGTTAGAAAGCATCGGGTTTGGAATAACCCCAGGACTACTACTGAATGAAACTTGACAACACTGGATGGATTTTAGAGAAGTTTCAGTTAATGTATCAAATGGACAAACTTGGTCGAAGGTGTTTCTGAGTCTATCCTTTCTTATTTCCCAGCAATAACCTTAAAAAGAAAATGCAGCCATTTTTACCTGATACAAGATTTCTATATGAGGCAATTATAAAGTATACACAATTTCTCAGATTATTGTTGAAAACTCTATGTGGTGAGATACCATTATTTTTTGACTCCCAGAAATTAATATTGAGAATTTTTTTCTGAAACAAAAATCTAATGATTTTCTGAACTGTAGCAGAGTTCTTTCCTAACCCAATTCAAGTGAAACTTGGACAATTGGGTGGGCAACAGGAAATTCATCCCTAGTTTGCCATCTATGTCTCTAATGGACATTGGTAAATGGTTCATCTACCAGGGCCCAGCTTGCAAATGTTTCATCTCCCAAGCACTTGCTTATACTTATCAAGGGTACCAGAACTTGTCAGAGATTTGGGATGCATGACTAGGCTTAAAAAGGTCATTGTGAGTGTTTGCCCAGTAAACACACATGAAACCATTTGTTTGTCTCTTTCGGCTTTTCCCGGTGAGGGGTCGCCACAGCGGAACTCCCATCCGCTAATGATTGACGGTTGATTTTTACGTACTGGCTTGCCAGGCCTGACGCACAACCTTCAACGAAGGTACACCCATTCACGCATATCTCCATACAGAAGACGCTCTAGCTGACAGTGTCTTACTGTGAGGCGACAACACTATCGCAGCACCACCGCGAAACACACATGAAACCATGAACCTATAAATAAAGTTCTTGCACCAGTACTGTCCAAACCTCTGCAATGAGATACCATTATTTTTCAACTCATCAAATGAACCCAGAACATCTCTTTGGGAATCTCTTGTGAAACAAAAATCTAATGATTTTCTTTACTGTTGCACAGGCTCTGATAGACAGAATTATGATACTTGTAACAGGCCTAAAAGCTCTGTTGAGAGGTGTTTTTTTGTGTGTGTGCTTCAGATGGTGGGGGTAGCACTTATTCATTAGTCTTTCAGCTAAGAATCGGGGAGAATACTCCAGTGCAAAAATACAATTTGCATTTAATGATTACACTTGTTGAGAGTTATAAAGCAATACAGAGTCATGAAAGATAACTGTACAACGTGTAAAATAAATAAGATGTATTTACATAATGCTGTACAATATAAATTTAAAACAGTGCCATATGAAATAATTTCTGCATGCATGTGTTATGATAGTGAAGCTTTAACATTAGTATTACTTAGCAGTTTTTAGTGTGCTAATAACACTGATTGACTGAGCCTTGTGCCCCCCGCCCCCCAGCTTGCGTAGTAATCCTAACTGTTCACTAGACAGTATACACTTAATTCAGGTCCTTCCTATTCTCTGTGATTAAAACTTAACACTCAAGCAGCCCTTTCAGTGCTGTTTGCCTTAGTTTTGTATCACTTGAGCCCCACCGGTTTATTTGCATCTCTATACATTCCCCTTCATTGTTAATGTATCACTCTACTCTAATCTGCGCATAACCTGGCTATAATACGCAAGTCAATGTGAAGACACACTCCAACCTTAATAAACTTTGCTGTCTCGTCTCTCCTTCACTTTACAAGTAGAGTTTGCATTACTACTCACCCCACTCTGAGGCCTTCACTCAATTTTCCACTGCTTGCCATTCTGGTTTGGCTGGTTTCTTTGCATTGCACCTGGTTCACACCCTTTTTGCTAACCCATCCCCAGTACTAAGTCTATAATACACTCCTGCTGTTTATGGAGCCATCTTTAAATTACTAATCTCCCATCGGGACACAGGTGCTCATCAGCAGTTGAATTCTGCTCACTGGTAAGCCATTAGATCTCAGGAATTTCTTAGTGTTATTTTTAGCTAATTATTTGGTCACTACTTAAAGAGCTACTACTGGCAAATATCTTCTTTACCTCCCCAAGTGTGTACTATCAATCTGCAGTATAAAACTACAAAAATTAAATACAACACCTACAGTATAAAACTACAGAAATAAAATATAACATTTTACAATTACTTACCTTACATGCACAGAAATCAGGTATGCCCTCCACCATAACCTATGAAAGATGACCTCCTAGATCAAACCACCCCCCCCCCACCTACCACTAATCTTCCTTGTCTTCTTAATTTGCTCCTGTTCCAAACACAGTTCCGACATAATGCCCCAGCCAGGCACTATGTTATCCCTCAAAATACTGCTACTATTTTCGCTGTTACCTCTGTTACTCATTCCATATCTCTTCAGCACCTATGAAAATCAGCCCTACCTAGATTTCCACTACCCAAAATCCCAAACTATCACCACATCAATATCAAATACTGACCACTTCATAATTCCCCACATATCTGACCCCACCATTCCTAAACACTACCACCCGATTAGACCCAGGTATATCAGCCCCAAAAAGTACAGTTTTGAGCTGCAGTCATAACAGAAGGGTTATCCTGCAGTCAGGCGGGTCCTCGGTCGGCCGAATTCCAAAGTCTAGGTCCGGCGTCAGTTCTCGTCGCTTCTTCCCTGACGTCAGTGCAGCAGGGATATAAAAGAACCAGCCAACGCCATTTTCTTCAGTTTTTCTTGCCCCAGATGTCAGGTGCCCCCAGAAGGGAGGCAAAACAAACTTATGTAATAATAAAATGTAATATAATCAAAAAACAGTAGTTTGCAAGCAAATACACCATGAAAGAATACCCCAATCAGATTATATGAGGAGGTGTTTGTCATAAGGCCTGTCACAAGAGGGGATACAGGGAGGGAAACCTGGACTGCAGCTGTATTAGCACTCGAACATCTACATTTATGGTAGGTACAAAACTGTACTATGTTCATCGTGCATACAGCTGCAGTCATAACAGATGGGTAGAATCCCAAAGCTAAAAAGGGGTGGCAGGCACTAAGTGGAACTAGGAGGAGCAAGGATGCCCTGCAAGACTGCTGTGGCAAAGCCCGCTCTAGATTTAGAGTAAAGTGGAAGGTGATGGTGCTTGGAGAAAGTATGCACAGAACTCCAAGTGGCTGCTTCCAAAATATCCTTGGTAGGAACCCCCCTGAGGAAAGCTGCAGAGGTAGCTGTGGCCCTTGTGGAGTGAGATCTGATGCTTGTAAGTACAGTTTTTCCATGAAATGAGTAACAAAAGCGTATGCAGTGGGCTATCCATTTTGAGATTGTCTGTTTGGAGATGGCCTTTCCTTGAGCACCTGCAGCATAGGACACAAAGAGTTGCTCTGATTTTCTGAATGGCTTTGTCCTGTCCAAATAATAACAAAGTTGTCTGTGAATGTCCAAGGAATGTAGTATTCTTTCCCCTTTGTTTTGTGGGTTAGGATAAAAGGTAGGTAAAGTGGATAGCCTGATTCAAGGCTACACTGGATACTACCTTTGGCATAAAGGAAGGGTTGGTTCATAAGGAAACTCTGTCCTGATGGAAAATGATGAAAGGTTGCACAGCCATGAGGGCCTGTAGTTCCGAAACCCTGTGTGCTGAGGTGATAGGCAGAAGGAAGGCTGTTTTCCATGACAAATATTGCAGTTCTGTTGATGCAGCTGGCTCAAATGGAGGCAGGGTCAGTTTTTCTAAAATGAAGTTGAGGTCCCAAGCAGGTACTGGTGGTTTCCTTGGGGGTTTTATATTCTTAGCCCCTCTGAGGAACTGTCTTAAGAGAGGATGAGAGAATAAAGGAGGATCAGTGTTGTATAGTGCAGAAATGGCTGAAGCATGGATCTTGATGGAGGAGAAGGAAAGTCCACTGTAACATCTCAGCTAGGTACTGTAATATTTGAGGTAAATTTAGTACCCAAGGATTCTGGCCCTTTTTCTGATTCCAGGCACAAAACCGTTTCCATTTGGCGGAGTAGGCTTTTCTAGTAGAAGGTCTTCTGGCCTCCAAGATTACATCCTGCACCTCCTTGGAGAGGAGGGTCTGTTGGGAAATCAAGGAATCCTCCATGCGGCTAGATTGAGGGTTTTCAGCTGACTGTGAAGAGTTCTGAAGTTGTGCTGGGTCAGCAGAAGAGGTACTAGAGGCAGGATCCATGGTGGGGAATGCGTCAGGCTCTTCAGGAGTGGATACCAGTGTTGTCTTGGCCAGTCTGGAGCAATGAGAATCATCTTTGGCCTCTCTGCTCTGGCTTTTAATAGAACTTTGGGCAGCAGTGGAAGAGGTGGAAAGGCACAGACTGTCAATGTTGTCCAATTGAAAGAAAGTGCGTCCACTTTCCAGGCCTGTGGATGATAGGTCCCTGAGCAAAATTTTTTCAGTTGGTAATTTCTGTGAGTAGCAAAGAGATCTATGTCTGGCCGTCCCCATGCCTGAATTATCTTTGCGAAAACTTGAGGATGCAACTTCCATTCGTGTGGATCTGTCATATTTCTGCTTAGGTTGTCTGCCAGCGTGTTTTCCTTCCCTGGCAGGAATTGTGCTTGAAGTTGGATTTGCAATTCCAGAGCCGTGTTCCAAAGGGACATGGCTGGTCTGCACAGGGGGTATGAATGAGCTCCTCCCGGTTTGTTTATGGTCATCACTGTGGTGTTGTCTGTCCTTATCAATAGCGGGCCTGGATGCAGTAGGTCTTTGAAGGCCATAATAGCATTTTGTACTGCTAGCATTTCCTTTTGATTGATGTGTAGGTGCTTCTCTTTTTGGGGCCATTTGCCCTGAATGCACTGATCTGTCATGTGCGCCCCCCAGGCGTAGTCCGAGGCGTCTGTTGTGATGATTTGATTTGCTTGAGGCATGCAGAAGGGGAGACCTATGTTTCTTTGGCATGCTTGAGCCCACCACAGAAATTCCTTTTGAAGACATGGAATGAATGGTATAATTGTTACCAAACTGTGGCTGTGTTGAGACCATAAGTTTTTTAGCTACCACTGAAGTTTCCTCATATGCAGCTTTGCACATGGGATCAGCAGGATGCAAGATGCCATGAATCCCAGAGCCTGCAGGACTTTCCTTGCAGTCAGCCTGGTGAAGGTTGCCATTTTTCTGAAGTATTGAGATAGTTGCCCTTGCTTCTCTGGCGTGAGGTAGGCCATCTGGGTGTTTGTATTCAAGCTGGCACCCAGGAAAATTATTGCTTGAGAGGGTATTAGTTTTGATTTCTTTTTGTTGACTGTGTATCCCAGAAAGTTCAACAATTTTATTACAAACGCCAGGTGTTTCAGAAGTATGTGCTTGCTGTCCGCTTGGATCAGGCAGTTGTCCAGATATGGGTATATTTGTATCCCTTGAAGTCTGCAGAAGGCAATTACTGATGCCAGGCATTTCGTAAACACTCTGGGCGCAGTAGATAAGCCAAAGGGGAATGCAGAGAATTGATCATGGGTTGAACCTGCAAGAAATCTGAGGTATCTTCTGCAATCTTGTCTGATAGGGACATGCAGGTATGCCTCCTTGAGGTCCAGTGTTACCAGCCAAGACTCCTTGCCTAGCATGGGAAGAAGCTGCTGTATTGTCAGCATCTTGAATTTTGGTATGAGTAAATATGTGTTTAGGATGGATAGGTCCAAAATAGGTCTCCAATCTTTGTCCTTCCTTGGTACCAGGAATAGTCTGGAATAAAAACCTTGACCCTGTTCTTTTGCAGGTACCTCTTGAATAGCTTTCATGTCGATGAGAGCTGAAATTTGTTTTTGTGCCTCTGCCCTTTGATTTTGTGGCAGGTTTGACATGCCTCTCATTTTTGGAAGGGTGTGAAAGTGGAATCTGTAGCCTCTGTCTATAATGACCAGGATCCATTTGTCTTTTGTGACAATATGCCAATTTTTTGAAAATAATGCCAGTTTTCCGCCTAAAGGTGCTGCCATTAAAGCTTTGCTTGGCATGCAAAGGGGAAAGTCATTGCGTCTGCTTTCTGAATGACTGTGATCTATCTTCTCCACTCTTGGTGTAGGTGCTTGCCATTGTCTGGCTCTAAATGATCCTTGAGATTGCCCTCTACCGCTCGGGCACCTGTATCTACCTCTTTGAGGTCTGTCCGTGGTTGGAAAGGACCAATTTTTTGAAGGCCAGTTTCTGCTGAAACGTGGAGGTTGTACCTGTAGGAAATCTTTCACTGTTTGCATTGATCTTGCCTTTTCCTCCATTTTCTTTAGTACCTCCTCAGCTTTAACACCAAACAATACATCTTTTTGAAGAGGTGCATCTAGTAATTTAGCTTTGACATGATCTGGTAAGGTTTGCTCTTTGAGCCAAGCATGTCTACGTATGACAGACCCTGTAACAGCAGCTCTACATGAGGCCTGGCCTCTAAAGCATCAAAACCACATTGCAAGGTATGTTTACCCACTTGCTCTGCACTATGCAACAAATCCTGCAACTCCTTTAAATCTGGTTGCTCAGGTTGTGTCATTTTGCTTTTCAACTGAGATAACAAAAACTGTTGATACTTTAACATATGGAACTGACAGTTTAATGCCCTCATGGTTAAAGTGGCCGAGGTGTATACCTTTTTTCTCCACCTTTCTAAAGCTCTGGAATCTCTCTCTGAAGGTAATGGGTTTTTGGCAGTAGAGGCCTTAATTCCCTTGGGACTCTGTGAAATAGTTTCTGGCTCAGCAGCATGGCTTTTGTATAGGAATTGGTGTGAATCAGGAACCCGGTAATACCTGTCAGGTTTAACAGGAGCTGGAGGTAAAGAATCTGGGTTGAGGCTGGCTTCTGTGTACACATCATCTAATATATCCAAGACAGGAGGGATAGCCAGAGGCCTGTGCTGGCGAAGCAAGAGAAAATCCCTGAGCCTTTTCTTGGAATCTGAGTGATCTTGGCCTTCCCAGTGAAAGTGTTCCCTCAAGGTATGTAAGGTTTCCCCAAAAGAATAGTCCTCAGGGGGGAGACCGAGGGAATGGACTCCTCAGCATCAGAGTCTTCAAAAGGGGAATATGAATATTACTGGTCCTCAGAATGTTCTGAGGTAATAGAGGCTTGGTCTGAGGAAGGGTAGTCTTCCTCCAATCTGGGCCTTTTGTCCGTGGGGGGTTGAGAACCCCTGATAAGAGTAATTAAATCCTCAGCCATTTTGAGCATCTGTTTTTTAGGCATGGGGCCTTGAGAGGGGCTCTGTGGAGCTTGTCTTAGTTTTCATGGCTGCTTTAGATTTTGTGAAAGCCTTAATGGAAAAAGAGGAAGGCCTGAAGACACCTTGAGAGGTGGCAGGCCTGTCAAAACTCAGTTTCCCCGCCAAGAGTGGCGTCGGTATCTGTAGTCGGAGTGGGGGCCGAGGAGCCTGCGACCTCGGGCACAGAAGACACCGCTAAAGAAGCGTCATCGGTACTCAGGGGCTGCGTAGGCACCTCGCTGAGAACCGGAGCACCGGTAGCCGGCTTTAGCGTGGTGTCAGTAGAAGTCGCGGACCTCGTATGTCGGTCCTTATCTTTGCGTCTTTTACTCAAAACTGGAGTCGGAGTATCCGACGACATAATGTAATTACATTTTTTACCAAAATAGTGTTGGGTGAACTCCGCTCGATGCTTAATAGTGCGTTTGTTGAATCTAGCACAAAAACGGCAGGCCGAGACGTCGTGGTCTGGGCCTAAGCAAGGAATACAGAAGGAATGGAAATCCTTATGCGGTATTTGCTTCCCACATGAAATGCAATTATTAACTTTGTCTGACATCGGTCTGAGGCAAGAAAAGTTTCCCCAACGGGGTTCTTAGCTTTCAAGAAGACTTCGGCTGAAATATTTTCGTAAATCTCAGGAGCTGGCCGACCGGCACTTGCGAACTGCTTCTGCTTCGGGCACCGCGTGGCAAGAAAGACTGGGGAAAATGGCGTCGGCTGGTTCTTTTATACCCCTGCCACACTGATGTCAGGGAAGAAGCGACGACAACCGATGCCGGACCTAGACTTTGGAATTCGGCCGACCGAGGACCTGCCTGACGGCAGGATAACCCTTCTGTTATGACTGCAGCTGTATATGCACGATGAACATCTAAACATTACCAAAAATTTATAAACAAAAATTATGAAACTCATAGTTAGCTTACATTACAGCCTGACAATGGATGGAGACATCCACCCAAACCCTGGCCCATCCGCACCTTGATTCCAGTTCCCAAACTAATATTTCTTCTGACATAACACTGGCTAATAGGCCTGCCAACTAAATATCAGAAGTATAAACAATAAGGTCCATAATCTGCATACCCTCTTAGCAGTTTACTCCCCCGATGTATTAAGTCTTACAGAGACCTGGCTAAAACTGGTTACTAAAGACAATGAGGTAATACCACCAGGGTACAACATACTTAGATTAGATAGTACTACTAGGAAGGGTGGTGGGGTAGCTGTACTCTATAAAAATACACTAGATGTTACAATGATCGCCCTACAACTACCCCAGTTTAAGAATGCAGAAATTATTACCAAACTACAGATTAACAATAACAAAAGTATAAACATTGTCTGTGTTTACATCCCCCCAGGTAATAATACAAACACCCTAGAGGACAACCTCCACTGGTTATCCATTACCTACCCCCAAGAAACTATGGTGCTTGGAGGTTTTAACACAGATTGGAACACCTGTTCCTCGGAATCTCCTACAACCCATGTCAACCTACACGGTTTTACACAGCTCATATCCTCCCCCACCAGGATAGACAAACCCAATAAAGAGTATCGTAGGCTGGATACTTAACAGCCACCCCTATATGTACAAATTAGGGACCCTCCCACATGGCCTAGATGACCAGTTACCTACGTACATTATCAAGCAAAAGGTGGACAACCCCCACCAGACCACCTTTAAAACCATCACAAATAATAAGATCTTCAACTCCACCAATTTTCAAAATGAACTTAAAGCTTGAATGAACTTAAATCTTAAAGCACCTTTCACTGGACGATGCAGTAGCATACTTGAATTCCATATTCCTTACTATTCTTGATTCTCAAGTTCCTGCTCGCTCCATTAGAACCAAAACAAAAACTGCCCATGGCTCTCAAAACAGACCAAATTTAAAATCATAGCTAGAAATAAGGTATGGGAGAAATGGCATGCCACAAAAGACCCACTAGATCAACTCAGATACCGACAGCTAAGGAATCACACAAAAAAATCTATTATACTAGACAAAAAAAACTTCTACGACCATCTTCAACAAAAACATCACAACAAACCTAAAAAGTTTTGGGCAGGAATAAACAAACTTCTTCACCCAGGACAGTCCTCCACTCCTACCCAATCAGCTTCCAACCATAAATCCCCAGAAAATATTGCAAATACCTTCAACAGCTTCTTCAGAGAGAATATCCAATCCCTAGCCAGTCAACTGTCACCCAGCTGCTCCAACCCAAATTCTGCCACAGCCAATACCCCACTCTCCTTTAGCTTTCAGCCTGTTTCTACATCACTTATCAGATTTCTAAGAAATTAAAACCAACTACTATAGCAGCTGATCTTCTCCCATCAGAGTATCTACAAAAAGCAGCAGATGCCACAGCATACCCCATCTCCATCATAATCAACAGAACCTTATCTGAAGCCATCAGCCCCTCCATTTAGAAAATATTTCTTGTAATACCACTCCATAAAGGAGGAAACTTCTTCGAACTATCAAACTTTAGACCCATAGCTATTCTGTCACCACTGGCTAAAATTATGGAGAAATGTGTCCATAAACAACTTATGTATCATCTTACCCAGAATAAGCTGCTGGTCAACTCTCCACACGGTTTTAGGCCACACCACAGTACCACATTAGCCCTCCTATCCTTCTCTAACACCATAAACCATAACCAAAATAATAGCAAGCTTTCCTCAGCCCTCTTTTTAGATCTCTCCAAGGCCTTCGATATGGTCAACCACCAAATACTCATGCACACCCTTAAGGCATTCTCACTAAATAGCAGTGCTTTTCAATGGTTCCAATCTTGTGTGGTAGACAACACACCATCCTATGGCAGGACAAACTATCAACCCATCTACCTGTCACCCTAGGTGTCCCCCAGGGCTCCATACTAGGACCCCTTATTTTCTCTCTCTATTAATGTCCTTCCCACGGTCATCCCAAATGCTACCTGTAACCAATATATGGATGACTCCACCTTGATTTGTTCAGCCACCTCCCCGACAGATCTAATGACATTAACTCAGAATACTTTCAATATAGTTGAAAACTGGCTCTCTAACAGGCAGCTGATCTTGAACCCTAACAAAACAAAGTTGCTTCTTTTCTCCCCCACTTGTAGGTCTTCCTCACTACTCTTTACCATAAAATCTAATAAGAGTACCATTATCTCCCCAGATGTGCAAACCAAACTCTTAGGCATCACAACAGCCAACACCCTCAAATCTGATATCTATGTCAAACTATCAAACCATTAACAAAAAACTTGGCTCCCTCTATAAGATCAAACTTTCCTTACTCCATTTGCTAGGACTGCTATTGCTCATTCCCATCTACTCTCCACTTTTCTCTATGCTTCCCCTCTACTCACTAAATTGAACAAATCTGCTCTTAGCAAACTCTCCAGCTGTTATAACCATATTGCAAGACTTGCAACAGGCACGGCCTATAGGATCTACCACTGTCACAACCTAAATCTTCTGGGGTGGCTAGAATGCCCTGGCCTACTTCAGTACAACCAGCTTATAATTGTCCATAAAGTTCTCAACCACCCTGATAATACACCTGCACTTAAAAATATCATCAACCCTTATAGCAACCTGAGGTCACTTTGCTCTTCTAATAAACTACTGGTTTAAACATCCAAAATCAACAACTCTGCTGGGGACTCTCCATTTGCTAACTCTGTTGGCAAAACTTGGAACTCTCTTCCTGCTGATCTTACTCTTGAACCTTCTCTTACTCAGTTCAAAAAAGCCTCAAGCTGTACTGTAAAACTCACAGGCTATCTCCTTGTTCAAAACCCGACTAGATCCTCCTCTATAGTATGCAATCTTGTTACATTACCTAGTCAATTTGTCAACACTGCTTTAAAATGTATGATCATACTACCTGCTTGCGCAAATGGAGCCTGTAAACTGTGCGTAACGTGTAATAATTTTGTGATTTTTACTGCATGTTCTACCATGGAACTTTCCTCCCTCGGCCTCCGTTGAAAATGGACATGTATCCTGTCGGACTATCCCAGTCAATAAATGTAAAATAATAAATAAAATAAATTATAATTATACTAACTAACTTACAAGGAAAAATGTAATTAGAAGTATTCATTTATTTATTTATTTTATTTATTTATTCATTGGCACTTGTTTACCAGAAAGTCCACTGGGCCAAAAAGAGCCCATTTTCAGTGGAGGCCCGGGGAGAAAAACTCCATGGCAGCAATAAGAATTCCACAAAATTTCATACAAACTGCAAAAAAAAAAAAAAAAAAAAAAAAAAATAGAAGAAGAAGACATTTACATACATTTATAGAGAGTGGATAAGGTGACAAACAATACAGTAACAGTAAAGTTAAGTATGGTCATAATAGATTCAAAGTAAGGATTACATAATACAAAGCAAAATGTGACAAAAATACAAGAGAAGAGTAGTAGTTCATTATTATTCAGATATGAGCACCAAGGAATGCATACAATTTAAGGCATCACTTAGAATGAAAAATAGGCATGAGAGGATTACACTCTGATGCATGGGAAAGAAGGAAGGTGGAAAAAATAGAGGAAAAGGAGATAGACGGGGAGGGAATAATAAATGGGCAAAAGAAATGGAGTAAGACAGAAGGAAGAAGTATGAAGTAGAAGGAAAATACAGGTAAGGAGGGTGTGTGTGTGTGTATGTGTATCTATGTATATATATATATATACATATATATATATATATATATATATATATACACACACACACACATTATGTACACACACACATATATATATATATATATATATATATATATATAAATAAAAGGTAAATAGAATAGAAAGGGAGAAAAGTATTCTGATTTAAGAACAATATAGTAACAAACAATCCCAATGGAGCTCAAGAATTCACAATCCTGACCAATCATCTTGAAGAGTGGCAAACAAGATTTGCTGTGTTGTAGTGGTCAGGGGCATAATGGGTATTTAGAAAGTGGCCGGGTTGGATCTAAACCCATTGGTTGTGGAATGAATGAAAATGACAACATCAGAGCTATAGAAATCACTAGGTACCAGACAGAAAATAACTATTGAATTTAAATGCAAACTATACAGATAACATCTCGAATTTTACTTAATGAAAGTTTAAAAATAAACTGAAGATGGCACTACACTGCATGCTGTCTGGGGAAAAGTTCCATTTGTTTCAGACTATGAAATAGGTTTGTGTTCTTTTCAATCAAGATTCTAGAACAATGGGGGAAGAAGGGGGTAGGAGTAGTGAATGATGAATAAAAAACAAAACAAAAATATATGATGGGGAAAAAATTGGCAGTAACATGAAGTTAATTCTGGTAATGAATACAATGTTAAGTAGACATACATTGACTGAAAGTAGGATAGACAGCAAAATTCACAAAAATGATGCACTGGGAACACTAAGAAAAAAGTTTAAACGCACATGAATAAATGAAAGGGCAAAGCATGTTTGGTATAACTAAACTGCATGGCGCACATTGGAAGAAATTTTAAAACCCCTGAAATTGGTAAATACAACTAATTTATATTTAATACAGCTTCATTAAAGACACTTTATCAGGCTTCATAAATGAGATTCTCAATCTTCAGACAACCTATTCCATCTCTACAGGTACTGAAATGCAACTTGCCTTTCTTGACTAGCTATGATTACGAGAGGAGAGGGAGATGGTCTGTCTACATTACAAGTTTGACCTTTTGAAAACAGCTACAACATTTGAATCATCTAATGAAGTTAAACCGGAAATGCTATAAACATTTAAAATGACAAAATATAAAGTGGAAGAACACAGACAGTAGGTTATCTAGCAACACAGAGAGACAGACATTTAATTTGTTAGCTGCAAGCAAGTGAACAAAATATATTAATGATTTTAATAAGAGTTCTCCATCCATAGGTTCACAGGTTGGTACTAGGCTATCGGCCCTAGAGCCTATACAAGCCTAGCCATAACAATTCCCTGGCTATTTCTTCCCACACTATTTACTTCCTGGACCCCTGTCTAGCAGGGCGACTGACGTGATCCCCGGGGTGAATTTCCTTTCTCCCATCCAAACATCAAGGTACCTTTTGAAGAGGGCCAAAGAGGTGCTCTGCTTGACATGTATGGGCAGTCTATTGCAGAGTCTGGGGAGTCTCTGGGTCAGGAACCCATTACTCCAGCATGTTTTGTTTATTGTGATGACAACGTTTAGATCCCTGGAGCGTGTGGCTCTGGGGGATTGGGATTTCTTTAAGTGTAGCATGTCCAACGCTCTGGGTTTGACATGACCTTGTATGTTAAGCAGAGATCGCCTCTGAGTAGACGACATGCAATAGAGTATAGCTGGAGTTTTTAAAGGCAGTCAGCATAAGGCATCTGCTTTAGGCCTGTGATTCTTTTGGTGAGGTATTTCTGTGGCCTTTCTAGTTGCAGGTGTCTTGAGAGGTACATACCAAATGGGGCATTGTATTCTATAATGGGTCTAATGAGGGATGAGTAGTGGGACAATTACCTTTTTTCTGGATGAAAAGCCCTTAGTGATGAGGTGTGCCACATAGAAGGATTTTCTGAATGCTGTGGCGATGTGGTTATCGAAGGTGAGACCACTGTCTACCTGTGTCCCTAAGCCTCTTATCACAATTTCGGTGTTTAGTGTACTGCCACCTATGTGGTAATTCATGGGTACATGTTTTTTCCAAAAGGGGATAACTATACATTTCTTGTCACTGAGCTTGAGCCCATGGCTCTGGCACCAAGCATCTGTTTCTGTAAGGCCCTTTTGTAGAGTATCCACATAATTTGGAGATTCAATAATGGCTCCCAGTTTGCAGTCATCTGTGAACTTTGTTAGCTAGAGTCCCTTAGTATTGGCCTGTACTTCAGAGAAGTAGATGCCAAACAAGAGTGGTCCCACGACTGAACCCTGAGGTACTCCACTTGTCACTTGTCTGGAGCTGGATGTGGAGTCAGCTACTTTTACAGTGTGGGTTCTGTCAGTAAGCCAGTTGGCAACCCATCGAGTGACAGAGGGATTAATGCCCAGCTTAGTAAGTTTATCTATGATTCCAGAATGGGGGATGGTGTCAAAGGCCTTGGTGAGGTCCAGATAGGCTGTGTGGAACGCGTTACCCTCATCCACGGCTCTGGAGACTGATTTGAAGAAATCAATCAGGTTCAGGAGACAAGATCGGCCCTTCACGAACCCAAACTGGGTGGGGTCCAGTGTTTGTAGGTTGCCAATGTCTTTGTTTATAAGTTCCATAATAATACGTTCCATAGCCTTGCAGATCAGGCTCATCAGACTGATGGGGCGGTAGTTCCCGGGATCCAAGGTGGATCCCCCCCTTGTGTAGTGGGTAACTGTAGCTGTGCGCCACTCAGTGGGCACGAAGCCTCAGGTGAGGCTATGATTAAAAATGACACTTGGGTGAGGTGCCAGTTCATTTTGTAGTTCATGTAGTACACAGCCCGGGATGTCAACTGGTCCCATGGATGCTGTATTCTTTTTGGAGAGTGCGTTTTTTTTACCTGTGTGGACTTTATTACCGGAATTTTGCAATCTTCCGGTACTGAGATGGGCCATTTAGGAGGTGAGAGGGGGGTGAAGTTGGCACTGAATCGATCTGCCAGGATATTGGCAATATCCTTGGGATCAGTACATTTAATGCCATTCTATTGTAGCTCAGAGCAAATCAGAGCACTGCCATTTAGATTCTTGACATAGTTATAGAATGCCTTGTGGTTGTCTTTGGAATCTTTGGCAATTTTATTTTCGTAACTAGCTTTGGAGGATTTTATGAGGGATCTCAGTTTCTTAGTGAGGCTGGTAAGGGAGTTTTTTGCATCCTGGGATTTTCCTCTTTTCTGCAATAGTTTCTTCCTTTTGATGTAAAGTTTGTTTATGGCAGGGGACCACCAGATTGGCTTCATTTTTTTGGAGGAGAGCATCTTGGCTCTATTTGGGATGGCACGATTCATGCATTCGTACAGTGCCTTAGTGTAGGTCTCAGCAGTTGAACTTTGAGTTCCCGTCTGCATGGGTGTCATGACGTTTGTCACTTCTGACTCGAGTAGCATGAAGTTGGCTTTGAAGAAGTTTTTTATGTAGGTTTCTTTACTGGGGGGATGGAGTGAATCAGTGTTTGAGGATCTACTGAATTGAGAAAATATGTATACAGTTAATACTTTGTTCATTTCTTAGGTAGGGATGGAATTGTGTGTTGTTCTAATGAAAATAAGAAATCAACTGGGACAATATTATATAAAAATATACAAAGCGACACAAAAATGATAGACTAGTTGGAAACAAGAGATGCAAAGAATATATACATATGTAGTCTATAATAAGCTTTACTATGTTAAACTTAAATTTAACTGGAATATTTGTGGGTTAGTGAACAGAAAAATCAGGACAGAATACTGACATATTTACAGTAGTTATGCACAGATAATGTTATACTAGAAACACAGCTGAATCAAAGAAAGTACAGTTTTGTACCTATCATAAATGTAGATGTTAGAGTGTTCACACTGCTGCAGTCATCACACTTGGGTTATCTGCCGTCAGGCGGTCCCGCAGTCGGCCCGAGTTCCAAAGTCTTGGTCCGGCGTTGGTTGCTGTTGCTTCTTCCCTGACGTCAATGCGACAGGGGTATAAAAGAGGCAGTCGACGCCATTTTCTTCAGTTTATCTTGCCCCAGATGTCAGGTGCCCCCATATAGGAAGGCAATACATAATCCTAAGTAAATTACAGAAGTAGAAAACAATAGCTACAGCTGTAAGCAAATACACCATATAGAAATACATCTTAGAGATTGTATAAACAGGGAGATATAGATAAAACCCAGGTAAGAAGAGGGGAAGGTGGGAGGGTAACCTGGACTGCAGCAGTGTGAACACTCGAACATCTACATTTATGGTAGGTACAAAACTGTACTATGTTCATCGTGTTACACTGCTGCAGTCATCACAATTGGGTTGAATCCCAAAGCTAAGGCTGGGCGGTTGGTACTAAACAGGGTTTGGAGAAGCTAATAGGCCCTGCGAAACTGCAGTGGCAAAGCCAGCTCTGGTTTTTGAGTATAGAGGTAAGTGGTAGTGCTTGGTGAGGGTGTGCACTGAACTCCAAGTTGCAGCTTCCAAAATATCCTTGGTTGGTAACCCTCTGAGGAAGGCTGCTGATGTTGCTGTAGCCCTGGTGGAATGAGGCCTAATGTTACCAGGTACAGGTTTCCCATGGTGTGTGTAGCAGAAACGGATACAATGTCCTATCCATTTTGAAATGGTCTGTTTTGATATAGGCTTTCCTTGAGATCCTGCAGCATAGGATACAAAGAGCTGATCAGATTTTCTGAAAACCTTTGTTTTATCCAAATAGAAACATAATTGTCTGTGAATGTCCAAAGAGTGTACAAGCCTTTCCCCTTTATTCTGGGGGTTTAGATAAAAGGTGGGTAAATGAATGGTTTGGTTTAGAGCCACACTGGATACTACCTTTGGCATAAAGGTAGGGTTAGTTCGTAAAGAGACTCTGTCTTGATGAAAAATGATGAAAGGCTCCACTGCCATTAGGGCCTGTAGCTCTGAGACTCTTCATGCTGAAGCTATTGCTAGTAGCAGGGCAGTTTTCCATGATAAAAATTGTAAATCAGCTGAAAAGGCTGGCTCGAAGGGCGGTAGTGTAAGTTTTTCCAAAACAAAATTGAGGTCCCAAGTTGGTGTTGGTGCTCTTCGGGGCGGTCTTATGTTCTTAGCCCCTCTGAGGTACTGTCTTAATAATGGATGTGAAAAAATAGGAGGATCCGTGTTGTAATGAGATGAAATAGCTGAAGCGTGGATCTTTATAGATGAAAAGGAAAGGCCTTTGTGCAACATCTCAGTTAAATATTGCAGAATATGAGGAATATTTGGGACAAGAGGATTTTGGCCTTTAGCCTGGTTCCAGGCGCAGAATCTTTTCCATTTGTCTGAGTAGGTTTTCCTGGTGCTGGGTCTCCTGGCCTCCAGAATGACATCCATAACAGCTGTAGAGAGAAGTGTTGACTGGTTGTTTAGATAATCTGCCATGCAGCCAGATTTAAAGTCTTGAGCTGGCTGTGTAGAATCTGATTGTTTTGCTGAGTCAGCATGTGAGGAATCTGAGGCAAAATCCATGGTGGGCCTTGAGCCATGTTCCTTAATATTGGATACCAGTGTTGGCGTGGCCAGTCTGGAGCAATGAGTATCATTTGTGGCCTCTCTAATCTGGCTTTTAGCAGCACCTTTGCCAGAAGAGGCAGTGGAGGAAAGGCATACACTGTTAGTGTTTTCCAACTGAATGAGAGGGCGTCCACTTTCCAAGCTAGTGTGTGGTATGTCCTTGTGCAAAACTTCCGCAGTTGGTAGTTTTGGGGGTGAGGCAAACAGATCTATGTCTGGGCTCCCCCATTTTTGAGTTATTGTGAATACTTGTGGGTCTAGTTTCCACTCGTGAGGATCCATGATATTTCTGCTTAGTTTGTCTGCCAATGTATTTTTCTTTCCTGGCAGGAACTGTGCTTGTAGTTGAACTTGGTAGGTCAGTGCTGTGTTCCACAAGGTCATTGCTTGCCTGCATAGGGGGTAGGAATGTGTGCCCCCTTGTTTATGTACCACATCACTGTGGTGTTGTCCGTCTATTAGAAGTTGTCCTGGATGTAGGAGGTCCTTGAAAGCTGTTAGGGCATTTTGTACAGCTGGCATCTCTTTTTGAATGACGTGGAGATGCATTTGATCTGCAGACTATTTGCCCTGAATACACTGTCCTGCCATGTGTGCTCCCCAGGCTTAATCCGATGCATCTGTTGTCATTGTTTGCCTGGCTGTGGGCAAGGTGAAAGGCTGACCCTTGTTGAGGTGACATGCCTGAGCCCACCATAGAAACTCCTGTTGAAGGCAGGGAATTAGTGGTATTATTGTTTCCAAGCTGTGGCTGTGTTGAGTCTATATGCTTTTCAGGTACCATTGTAATTTCCTCATATGCAGTTTGGCATATGGTATTAGTAGTATGCAAGATGCCATGAATCCCAAGGCCTGCAGAATTTTTCTTGCAGGGAGTTGGGTCTTTGTTGCCATCATTTTGAAGTATTGAGTCAGTTGCCCTTGCTTGTTTGGCGTGAGATAAGCAATCTGGTCCGTTGTATTTAAGCTGGCACCCAGGAATATTATGTCTTGTGAGGGCACTAGTTTTGACTTCTTTTTGTTTACTGTGTACCCTAGGCAACTTAGTAGGTTTTTTACAAACACCAGATGTTTTAAAAGAATGTCCTTGCTGTCTGCTTGAATAAGGCAGTCATCCAGGTATGGATATATTTGGATTCCTCTTTGTCTGCAGTATGCAATTACTGGCGCCAGGCATTTTGTGAAGACCCTGGGCGCAGTAGACAAGCCAAAGGGCAGTGCAGAGAATTGGTAATGAGTTGTACCTGCTATAAATCGGAGGTATCTTCTGCAATTCTGTCTGATAGGGACATGCAGGTATGCCTCCTTGAGGTCCAACGTTACTAGCCAAGCCTTCTTGTCCAGCATGGGAAGAAGTTGCTGTAGTGTGAGCATCTTGAATTTGGGTACTTCCAGGTATGTGTTTAGAATTGAAAGGTCCAGAATGGGTCTCCAGGCTTTGTCCTTTTGGGGAACCAGAAAGAGTCTTGAGTAAAATCCTTGTCCTTGCTCCTGTGTAGGAACCTGTTGAATGGCTCTCATGTCCATGAGTGCTGTAATTTGTCTTTGAGCCTCTGCCCGTTGATTTGATGGCAGGTTTGGCATTCCTTTTATCCTTGGTAAAGTGTGAAAGTGGAACCTGTATCCTTGAGTTACAATATTTAGGACCCATTTGTCTTTTGTGATGATGTGCCAATTGTCTGCAAAAAGTGAAAGTTTTCCTCCCAAGGGAGCTGCCAAGACTGATTTGCTTGGCAGTCTGAGGGGTAAGTCATTGTGATGGTCTTCTGATAGTTTGAGACCTGTCTTCTCCTCCTTTCTGGGTTGTGGCACCCCATTGTCGTAGCTTGTAAGAGCCTTGTGGCTGACCTCTGCCCCTTGGGCGTCTGTATTTGCCCCTCTGTGGTCTGTCAGAAGTTGGAAAGGATCAGTTTTTGGTTGGCCAATTTCTGCTGAAACGAGGGGGTTGAACCTGTAAAAAAAATCCTTGACCGTCTGCATAGATTTTGCATTATCCTCCATTATCTTTAAAACCTCTTCGGCTTTCACACCAAATAAAACACCCTGCTGTAAGGGTGCATCCAATAACTTTGCCTTAACATGATCAGGTAAAGTTTGTTCTTTTAACCAAGCATGCCTACGAATGACAGAGCCTGTTACAGCTGCTCTGCAAGAGGCTTCCAATGAATCAAATCCACATTGCAAATTATGTTTTCCCACTTGTTCTGCTGCATGCAACAAATCTTGCATTTCCTTGTAATCAGGCTGCTCTGTATGTGTGCTCATTTTTTGTTTTAATTGAGACATCAAATATCGTTGATATTTCAGCATGTGAAACTGGCAATTTAAGGCCCTCATAGAGTAGCTGAGGTATATACTTTCTTTCCCCATCTGTCTAGTGCTCTAGAATCCCTTTCAGACAGTACAGGATTTTTAGCAATAGAGGCCTTAACCCCTTTGGGACCCTGGGAAATGGTTTCTGGGTGAGCAACAGGGCTTTTATATAGGAATTTATGTGAGTCAGGGACTCTGTATTATCTGTCTGGTTTGGCTGGTGCAGGAGGTAATGAATCTGGGTTAAGGCTAGATTCTGAATAAACATCATCCACAATGTCTAACACAGGTGGAATTAGCAAGGGGTCAGTGCTGGGGTAGTAACAGGAACTCTCGGAGCCTTTTCTTAGAATCAGAGTAATCCTGGCCTTCCCAGTGGAAATGTTCCCTCATGGTATGTAAAGTTTCCCCAAAAGAGTAGTCTTCTGGGGGAGATGCTGAAGGAATAGACTCTTCAGCATCAGTGTCTTCATAAGGGGAAAAGAGTATTCCTGTTCCTCAGAAGAATCTGAGGTAATGGAAACCTGGTCAGAGAAAGCGTAGTCCTCCTCCTGTCTAGGCCTTTTGTCAGGTGGGGGATGGGAACCCTTGATTAGGGTAATTAAGTCTTCGGCCATCTTAAGCATCTGTTTCTTAGGCATGGGGCCTTGCACTGGAGACTGCTGTACAGGCTTCCTTACTTTTAATGGAGTTTTCAGTTTTGCAAAGGATTTAATATTAAGTGTAGTCGGTCTGAAGACATCTTCCGCAACTGACGGCCTTTCAACTGCATGGGAATCTCCTTCAGCCATGGAGTCAGAAGGGCCTAAAGATAAAGGCTCTGGAGGCCCTGCAATCTCTGCTTGGGAGTCAGATGCAGGCTGGGGTTCTAAATCAGCGGTCGTCAGGGGCTGCGTAGGCGCCTCATTGAAAACTGGAGAACTGGCGACTGGCCTAGCAGAGGCCTCGGTGTCTGGTTTGGGTCTCGGTTGCCTGTCCTTATCTTTGCGCTTTTTATGCATCCCAGTCATCGGTTGCTCCAATGGCATGGTATAATTAGAAGTTATGTACTCACCATAGCGTTCCATCTGAGTAGGTGACTTCATTCGGATGCAACCTGTGGGTATCGGATCCGACCTCGGATCCGAGCCGGCAATTCAAAAGCTTAGGCTCCGAGCTCCTAGCTCCTCCCTCTTACCCATAACCCCTTGCCAAGCCCTGACTGACCTCAGATTGAGTTTGCCTCAAAATACTGACCACAGTACACTAAAACAGCATAAATACTCGCTCTATAAAGGTCAGGGGGATGGAGGGGGGGATGGTTGCATCCGAATGAAGTCACCTACTCAGATGGAACGTTATGGTGAGTACATAACTTCTAAATCTGAAGTAGGCAGACTTCATTCGTCTGCAACCTGTGGGACAGAGTCCCTAGCTACCTGAATCTTGGGCGGCCGTCATGGAAGGATCTTCGCGAGCACCGCTGAGCCAAACCATGCTCTCCCTCTAGAAACAACATCCACCTTGTAATGAGAAATAAAAGTATGAGGCGAGGCCCAAGTAGCTGCTGCGCAGATATCATCCAACGAAACACGGGACTTAAAGGCGGCTGACGTAGAAACTGCCCTAGTAGAATGAGCCATAACCCTCTGAGGAGCAGGTCTGCCTGAAGTGTCATATGCCTGCAGAATGCAATTAGCAATCCATTTAGATAGAGTGACTTTAGATACTGCTTTACCCAGAGCAAATTTAGCAAAGGAGACGAACAGCTGATCTGATTTCCTGTGGCCAGCTGTCCTGTTAATATAAAAACGTAATTGTCTATGAACATCCAAGGAATGCAATTTGTATTCTCCTTTGTTTGAATACTTGGGAAAAAACACAGGCAAATTGATTGACTGGTTAATATTGGATTCAGAAGAGACCTTCGGAAGAAAAGATGGATTGGTCCTGAGGCACACCCTATCAGGGAAGAAAGAAAGATAAGGCGGTTTGACACAGAGCCTGAAGCTGAGACACCCTTCTGGCTGAAGTGATAGCTACCAGAAAGGCAGTCTTCCAGGAAAGGTATTTTAAATCAGCAGAAGCTGCAGGCTCGAAGGGAGGAGCAGTAAGGGCCTGCAGGACTAAAGACAAGTCCCAAGGCGGTACAACCTCCTTGACTGGAGGCCTTAACAAGGAAACTCCTTTGAGGAAAGTTTTGCATAATATCGCTGTCATAAGGGAGCTGTGTCATGACCAATGTGATAATGCGAGATAGCCGCCAATTGTACCTTAATCGTGGAAGAACTAGCCCCTTGATGAAAGAGGTCTGTTAGAAAATCCAGCACCGCAGACATAGGTGCTGAAAAAGGATCCACAGTTCTCTGTCCTGCCCATATAGAGAACCTCTTCCATTTACTCCGATAAACCTGTCTGGTGGAAGGTTTATGAGCAGCCACCAAAATGGCCTTGACCGGTGAAGAGATACTGGGAGTCCTAATTAAGGTTGGAATTGGAGCAGCCAAGCTGTCAACTTCAGGGTCCGCAGATTGGGAACTGGCATTCCCAGAGGGTGAGAGATGAGATCCGAAATTGGATCCAGAATCCATGGTGGATTGATTTTGTGAGACCATACAAAGGGGAACCAAGGTTGTCGAGGCCAGAATGGGGCAATGAGAATCATTCTGCTCCCCAAACTGTTGGCTTTCTGCAGAAGCCTCTGCATCAGAGGAAGTGGAGGGTAGGCATAAAGGAGACCGGGAGGCCAAGCATGCACCAGAGCATCCTCGAACTCCTGGTGGAGGAAGCAGAGCGAAGAAATTGTCGCATTTGGCGTTTGAGGGAGAAGCAAAAAGATCGCAACAGGGTTGCCCCCAAACGGCAAAAATCTTCTTCGCTACTTGAAGATTGAGGGACCACTCGTGTGGAGAAAGGATGGTGCGACTGAGCTTGTCCGCAAGGATGTTGGACTTTCCCGGAATGTGCGTTGCTACCAGAAAGCGTTTGGTGGAAATTGCCCATTCCCAGACTCTCATGGCCTCTCGACAAAGGGGGTAAGATCTGGTTCCTCCCTGCTTGTTGATATACCAGACTACCGACATGTCTGTCTGAATCGCAATAGTCCCTGAAGGAAGAACGTGGTGAAGTGCTTGCAACGCTAGGAGCACCGCCCTCATTTCCAGGGCATTTATATGCAATGACGTCTCTGTGGGATTCCACGTGCCTTGGACAATCTTTCCCGCAGAATGCCCCCCCCCCCACCCGAGGCAAGAAGCGTCCGTGGTCACTGTGGCTCGGGAAATGCAGCAAAAGGTCTCCCTGCCAGGGCCTCCGGAGAAAGAAGCCACCACAGAAGGGAGTCCCTGCACGCTCTGCTGACCGCAATCGGAGCGTTTAGAGACGAACAAAGAGGAGACCACTGAACTTGAAGGGTCCATTGAAGAACCCGCATGCGTAAACGGGCATGAATTAGAAGCGGGATAGCTGCCGCCATAGAACCTAGGGCCCTCAGGACCGAAGCTGCAGTTGGAGATGGTTGCAGGATTGCTGTCACATGACACTTCAGGCTGGCGATACGGTCTGGGGTGAGGAAGGCTCGCATTGATCTGGTGTCTAGTCTTCCTCCTATGAAATCTATAATTTGAGTTGGATTCAGAAAAGATTTCTCCCAGTTGATCGTGATGCCCAGCCTTGGTGCTAGTTGAAGAAAGTAATCCCTGGCTGAGCACAGAAGATGCCTTGATGATGCCGTCAGGAGCCAGTCGTCCAGGTACGGAAAGACCTGTAATCCCTGGAGCCTCAGGTGGGCCGCTACCACCGCTAGCACCTTGGTAAACACCCTGGGGCTGAGGTGAGACCAAAGGGAGGACCCTGAACTGATAATGACTGGCTCCCAGCCGGAAGCGAAGAAACCTCCTGGATCGTCTGTCCATCCGAATGTGGTAGTACGCATCCTTGAGGTCTATGGAACACATCCAGTCGTTCTCCTCAAGAGGGAGTATAGATTGCAGGGTGACCATCCGGAACTTTTGCTTGGTTACTGACAGGTTCAACTGGGAAAGGTCTAAGATTGGTCTTAAGTCCCCGTCTTCTTTGGCACCAAAAGAACCTGGAGTAAAACCCTAATCCGCTTGATCTGGGGACGCTGGATGGCTCTTTTTCTAGCAGCTGCTCGATTTCGATAGCTGCCGCCTCCCTTTGGTCGGGTGGAACATCTGGGAGGCTGCGAGATTTGGGAATCTTGAATAGGGGTATTGAATATCCTCTGGATATAAGTCGAAGCACCCAACTGTCTGTTGTTATGGACTCCCAAGAAGTCAGGTGCATCGAAAACCGCCCGACTGCCTCCAGAGACGGACAGCCGGGCAACCCTTCAGGGCTGCTGCATGGGTCTCTCAGAGAAGGGTTCTCTGGACCCAAAATTGCCAGGAGCCCCCCTGCCTCTGGCACGACGACCTCCCCGTCCTCCTCTGCCACGGAAGGACTGGTTATCCGGAGCAGGTTGGGACTGCTGCGACTTCCGGAACCACATCTTCTTCTGTCCCTTTTGGTTCTTAGAGAAGGACCTCTGGGGAGCTGAGAAGCGGACTCCGACGGCAGACAGCGTCTTCCCGTCCTTTTCGCTCTGGACTAATGTCTCGAACAGTCTTGCCAAACAAGGCAGAACCATCGAAAGGGGCATTCGCTAAGGTCGCCTTGAAGGGCTCTGCAAAATCACAATGGCGGAGCCAGGCCTGTCGCCTCATGACTAGGCCTGCTCCGCTGGCTCTAGCGGCTCCCTCAGTAGCATGAGACAGCAGCCGCATAGATGTATTGGATACTGATCTGAGAGTGGCCATTCGGGTGGAGTAAACCTGTTTATCCTCACTCGAGATGGACTCCAGGGGAGATGCAGCGTATTCTTTAATCAGATCCCGCTGCATCCTAATGACATGTGCCATGTAGTTCAGCGCTCTCAAGGAGAAGGTCGCTGAACTAAAAACTCGCTTCCCAATGCGATCCATCGAGCGGGACTTGTAGCCCGGAGGATGGACGGAGGGACTCTCCTGGGCCAATTCCTCTTCGTGGCTGCAGCCATCATCATGGCATCTACTGGGGACCCTTACTCCAGTGGGTGCGGTCTGATGGAGGAGAAAGAATGCGGTCCGGGCGCTTAGGATAGGCTCAATGGTGTCCGGATCCTTCCACGCCCTGATGGATATAAGATCCACCAGGGGTCAGCAGGAGGGGACACCCAAGAGGTAGAAGGGCCGCCTCGAATGCCTCCAAGAACACAGACTCGTCCGAAGAAGCCTTGGGGGCAGACCCCCCCCCGATCCTTAACATCTCCATGATGTCTCCAAATGAGACGTCCTCAGGGGTGACCTAGGGAGCCTTCCCTTCATCCAAGTCCGTGTCTTCAGTGACGGACTCAGGGAGTCCATGTGCCTCCTCTTGCACTTACGCTTCGAGGTACTTCATCGGGGCTGTCCGAGGAGTACTCTTCAGCAGTTGGATGTTCCAAGGGAACCACTTGGGACATCGAGGCGGGCTGTCCCTGGGACCGGCTGGTGGGGGCCTGGCCCAACTGCAATGGAGTGCGGGATGGAGCCGTGGCAGGGACCGGGGGTCCGGATGTCCTCGACAGTGCCCTTTCCATAACGTTGAAAGCCGAGGGGGAGCCAGCTTCTCTAAGCCCGAGCCGACCCCCACTCGGATCCGACGTACGGATCGGAGTCGGAGCCGAAACCGTCGGATCCGTGAGACCAGTGTGCTCTGACCTGGACGGAGCCGAAGACACACCAGCTCCCTCGGATCCGAGGCTCGGCCCTCAGCTCCGAGAGGTCGGGTCCGAAGTACCCGAAGCACTCAAGGGATGGGACGGATCCGAGGTGCGCCGACCTATCGGATCCGACCCACCCCCGGATCCAAATCTGCACGGCGCCGATAGCTCCGAACCCGTGGTATGGGTCGGAGAAGGAGCTAAGGGGGCGAAAAAAGGGGTCGAAGCCCCTCCTGGATGGGGGGGGGCTAGGAGCACTCCCATTTGCATTTGGGCCTGGATGAATTTCCTCATCATCCGGTCCATATCAGCTTCGCTCATTGAAAAAGTCGATCTAGAGGAGGCCACCAAAGCGGACCTAGAGAGCCGTCTCGGTGACCTCCTGGAAGGGCTAGCCTCCTCCTCCTCGGGTCCAGGAGAGAACCGAGGGGAGTGGAGCCGAGGAGGAGGAAAGCTAGAAGGCACAGGGGAGGCCCGCTTAGATGGAGGAGCCGAACTAGAAGTTTCGGCTCTCCTCTTGTGGTGCTTCTCCCTGTGCCTCTCCTCCTGTCTTTCCCTAGAAGAATCCTTCCCCTCCGGCAACTTTAAGGGAGGTTGAGTCCCAGCCGGAGGGGGAGAACTCACAGCAACAGGTTGCTGAATGGAAGGGGCAGAGGCCAAAGCAGTATCTGGGGATAAAAGACCCGCCAGCACCAACTTCGACCTCCGTTCCCTTAAAGCCCGGGGGTTGAACCCTGCACAAATGGTACAACCAGAAGACAGGTGTTCAACCCCAAGCATTCTTTACCGAGTGTGGCCATCTGCTGGGGACAGCTTATGGCCACACTCGGTACATTTCGAGAAAACAGCCTTAGGGGCTTCAGACATCACAAACCTAAGGCCTAAATACACACACACACAAACAAACTACGAAAACCCGAGAAAATTTAACTAAAGAGGGAGGAAAGCCTTAACCACACACAACACTAACTAGATTAATAACAAAAACAGAGAATTTGAAAACTTTTTCTGTCAAAAAATCTAATCTTATCTCAACCAACGCCAGGAGCTCTAGAATTCCGTTGCTTCTTGAAAAGCGGCAAACGAAATCTGAGGTCAGTCAGGGCTTGGCAAGGGGTTATGGGTAAGAGGGAGGAGCTAGGAGCTCGGAGCCTAAGCTTTTGAATTGCCGGCTCGGATCCGAGGTCGGATCCGATACCCACAGGTTGCAGACGAATGAAGTCTGCCTACTTCAGATTTAAAGTTTCTACCAAAATAATGTCGGGCGAAATCAAACCGACGTTTAATAGTTCGTTTGTTAAACCTAGCACAAAATCGACAACCTGTGACATCGTGGTCTGGGCCTAGGCAAGGGATACAATAAGAATGAAAATCCTTGAGGTATTTGCTTCCCACAAGAAATGCAATTAACTTTTTCTGACATTGGACTGAGGCAAGAAAAGGTTCCCCAACAGGGTACTTAGCTTTATTGAAGACTTCGGTCTGAAATTCGATTTGAAAATCTCAGTAGTCGGCCGACTGGCACTTGCGAACTGCTTCTGCTTCGGGCACCGCACGGCAAGAAAGACTGAAGAAAATGGTGTCGGCTGCCTCTTTTATACCCCTGTCGCACTGACGTCAGGGAAGAAGCGACAGCAACCGACGCCGGACCAAGACTTTGGAACTCGGGCCGACTGAGGGACCGCCTGACAGCAGATAACCCAAGTGTGATGACTGCAGCAGTGTAACACGATGAACATCATGAAAGCTCTGTAAAACAGTGGGCAGGAACATTTCTTTGCTAGAATATAGCAACAGTAGAAGCAAGGGGTCTCAATATTAATTAAAAACAGTATCATAAAAGAGATCAAATAACAAATGAAGAATAGGCAGAAAAAAATTATAGTGGAGAGAGGCTGCTGGCAACGTGTTAAGAATTACACTGGCTGAAGTACATATTCCACTATAGCATTATGACAAGATATAATTAAAAGGTATGTATTTATCATAACTTGGTGTTTCTGTTGTCCACTTTCATTCTTCCTCACTGATGGGTTACAGATCCAACCCGGCTGCATTCACAAGACTTCGGATCCTAGTCTCAAGCTCCTCTCTCTACCAACAATGCTCTACACCATCCCCAATTTCTCATATCAAGTTTGTTGGCCTATTGCTCCCTGTATAATAGACAGAGGACGAACATAAGAAAAAATTGAGGCTCAAACCTGGAACATGACTGTTCCAATATCATCCAAAGATCGTTCTAGAAGTGGCAAGGCTGGGGGATGGCTGGGAGGGAAGGTGGAGAAGAATGAAAATGAACAACGTAGATGCCAAGTTATGGTAAGTACATAACTTTTAAATTTGATGCTGTCCTTTTCTTTCTTCCTCACTGATGGGTCAGAGTCTCCAGCTATGCAACTCTTGGGGCAGCCCTCAAGGAAGGACATGCTGTAGCACTGTCAAACCAAAGGAAGCTCTGCTTCTGGATATAATGTCCAATTTGTAATGTGCAACAAAGGTATGAGCCTTTGACCAAGTGGCTGCAGTGCCGATATCTACAATTGAAGCTTTAGAGGAAAAACAGATGAAGTGGCCATAGATCTGATAGCGTGGGTTCTAGGAGAATGAGGCAATTCCAAACCTTCTTTAGAATAAACCAGCAAAATACAATCAGTAATCCATTTAGCCAAGGCAATTTTGGAGACTGCTTGAACTAAGTGGCTAGGGGAAAGAAAAACAGCTGGTCAGACTTCCTGTACAGTTTTGTTTATGAAGACAGAAATGTAGTTTTCTGTAAACATCAAGAAGATGCAACATATATTTGCCCCTAGTAAAAATTTGAAAGAAAACTGGCAGCTGTATGGACTGATTAATAGTAGACTTTGTGGCCACTTTAGGCATAAAGAAAGGGTTGTTTCATAAAGACACCCTATCTTTATGAAAACATAATGTAAGGAAGCTTAGATGATAAGGCCTGGAGTTCAGAAATGCTTTTTGCTGAAGTGATAGCCACCAAAAGAATTGTTTTCCATGAAAAACTTCATATCACATTTGTTTGCCAGTTCAAAGGGTTCCTGAGTCAACCCATGGAGGACCAGCATGAGATCCCAAGGAGGAGAGGGATCCTTGATTGAAGGCCTAAGGAGAAAAATTCTCTTCATGAAAGATTTGCATAATCTGGAAGATGACAGAGAAAGGGATTAATTTCCAGAATGGAAGCTGGATATGGTTGCTAGCTGAAGTTTAATAGTAGAAAAACCGGCCCCTTCCTTAAAAAGAGGACAGAGAAGGATGTTCAAAGTAGGAGCTGAGAAAGGGTCAATATGCTCTTTGGAAGCCCATAGAGAGAATATTTCCAATTTGTTTCTGTAGACTTACTTGTTGGAAGCCTTTTCGGAGGACAAGATAACGTCACAGACTGGGGAAGGCAACACGGACCAACTTACTATAACGAAGTGGAGAAAGCATGTGGTCAGCTTGAGGGCATGGAGATTGGGATGTTGAATTTCTGACAGGTGAGAAAAGATCCTGAGTCGTCTCTAGTATCCATAGAGGATATTTCAGGTGAAGCCAAATGCAAGGGAACCACATCTGTCGAGGCCAGAAGGGGCAATGTGTATGACTAAGTTCTTCAGCCAGCTTGCTTTCTGTAGAAGCTTTGGGATCAGTGAAGAGGGGGTTAGGCATAGAGGAGACCCGGGTGGTAATCATGAATCTGAGCATCCCTCATTGACTCCCCTGGAGGGGGGATGAGAGCGAAGTACTTGCTGCACGCATTGTTGAGGTGTGAGGAAATAGTTTGCAGCAAGACTGGCCCCAGCGGCTGAAAATCATGTTTGCTACTGTTTGG
This sequence comes from Protopterus annectens, assembly GCF_019279795.1. Lineage (NCBI taxonomy): Eukaryota > Metazoa > Chordata > Ceratodontiformes > Protopteridae > Protopterus > Protopterus annectens. The sequence continues at coordinate 1,012,419,940 of NC_056732.1, forward strand.
TCGAGGGACCACTCATGAGGAACCAGAATGGTCCTGCTGAGTCTGTCTGCCAGAATACTGGTTTTCCCCAGTATGTGTGTTGCAATTAGAAAGAGGTTTGAAGAAATCACCCATTCCCAGATCCTCATGTCCTCTCTGCACTATGGGTAGGAATGGGTTCCTTCTTGTCTGTTGCTGTACCAGACTACTGACATGTTTTCTGTGTGTACTGCAATAGTCCACTGGGAAAAGAAGGTCTTGAAAGGCTTGTAGCATTAGGACGACTGCTTTCATCTCTAGGACACTCATATGCAACTTGATCTCCAAAGGGGACCACATGCTTTGGACCATCTTTCCCTTGAATTGATTCACCCCAGTTGGGAGGCCTCTGTGGTCACTGTGGCTATTGGCGGAGGAAGACTGAACTGGCCTGCCTAGAAACAGGTTGTCTGATTGTATCCGCCATCAAATATGATGTTTGCAAATTGGAGTAAGTTTGATGGGAACAGATACAGGCTGGTAAAGAACAGACACTGCACCAAGGTCCATTGGAGGGTTTGCATGAAAAATCTTGCTAGAGCGACTAGAATAATAGCAGTTGACATTGATCCAAGAGCTTGTAATGCTAGTTTTGCTGGAGGGGACAGATGAGACAGTAAGCCCCACATCTGATTTCCCAGAGATGTGATGTGAAGAGGTAATGAAGCCACTTGAGTCTCTATAAACTCTAGAGACTGTACAGGAGTCAGATTCAATTCAGCCAGATTTATTGTGATGCCTAGAGTTGGAGATCTGAAGTAATCCCTGGCTTATGTAAGTTGATACCTGGTTGGGGAGGTGAGGAGTCAATCATCGAGATAGGAAAACTAGAATCCTTTGAGCCTCAGGTGAGCTGCCATGACTGCCATGCATTTGCTGAACATCCAGGGGGCTGTGGTGAGTCCAAAGAGCAGTGCTCTGAATTGGCAGAGACTAGCTCCCAGCCAAAAGTGCAGGAAACTCCTGGACTGCCTGTCTATTTTGATGTGAAAGTACACATCCTGAAAATCTACAGAGCAAATCCAATCGTCCTTGTGAATAAGAGGCAGGATGGACTGAACCATAACCATTCAAACTTCAACTTCTTTACATAATGATTCAGAATGTTTAGATCCAAAACTGGTCTTAGGTCCTGTTTTCTTTGGCACCAAAAAGAAGCGGGATAAGTTCCGAATCCTAATTGTTTGGCTGGGACCTCCTGGATTACTTTTTTTTGCAGCAGTTTTTGAACTTGTTGAGCTGTGTACTCTCTGACTGGGTGGAACATTGAGGAGAGTCCCCCTTGTTGCAGGAAGTGGAAGGGAAAAGGGAATGTTGATATTATGCTTAACCCCCATGCGTCGCTTGTAAGATTTGTCCAGGCGTCTAGGTGCAGGAAACATGACCCCCAACTGCCTCCAGAGATGGACAGCTGGGCAGCGCTTCATGAACACTGATAAGGGCCTATTAGAGAGAAAGTCTCAAGCCCTTGTTCTGTGGACCCCCCACCTCCTGCCTCTGGGGCAACTTCTACCATTGAAACCTCCTCCTCCTCCTCTGCCACTGGAGGAAAGGTCTCCTCACAGGGTCTTGAACAGGTCCTTGATTTTTTTCCGGAGCCACATTTTCTTCCCACCTCTGTTTCTACAGAACGTTCACTGAGGAGCAAAAAACTTGACTCCTAAGGCAGACAAGGTCTTTCCTTCCTGCTTGCCACAGGCAACAGTATTTTTAACTGATGGTCCAAACAATAAGGAACCACTGAAGGGGGTATTAACAAAAGACGCCTTAAAAGGTTCTACAAATTCACATAGCCTCATCCAAGCATGTCTCCAAATGACTATGCCTGAACTGGCTGCTTGTCAGGAGCCCTCCGCTGTATGTGAGATCAACCTCATTGAATTTGCAATAGAAAAAAAGAGTAGCCAATTGAGGAGAGACCTTTTTGAGGCATGGTCTCAGCTACAGAGTTTGACAGCTCCTTTATCAAATCTTTCTGCAAGTGGGTAAAATGTGCCAAGCAATTTAACAACCTCAGTGCAAACATAGCTGAGACATAGATGTGTTTTCCAAATCTGTCCATTGAACTGGACTACCTGTTTGGTGGATGGACAGAGGAGCTCTGCTCAGCTAGCTCCTCCTTTGTGGCTGCGACCACAAAAATGGCATCAATGGGGACACCCTTACTCCAATCCAATGTGTTCTGTCAGATGTGGTGGGGACTAGAAATTTATCCAGACGTTTGAGGAAAGGCTGGGAAACTAGGTCAATAAGTTAGTTTGCCAGGGGGGGGTCACCCAAGATATAGACAGGCCTGCTCTGAAAGCCTCCAGAAACACCGACTCCTCAGGAGGAGGCTGGAAAGACCAGCCACCCTTCTGTTAAAGGATTTCTAGGATGTCTGCAAAGGAGGAGTCATCAGGTGGTGATTGAGGGGATCCTTCTCCCTCAAAGTTGGTGTCTTCAATGAGGGACACCATCGGGGAGTTTATTTGCCTCCTCTAGCATGTTTTCTTCCATGGAGAATGCAGTGTTCAAGGGAGGTGCTGGAAGAAAGGGGAAATTCCTCGAGGGAAGAGCCTGGAGGCTTCCTAGAGTAGGCTGACCTAAAGGAGCAGGAATGATGTGCTCAGAGCTCAGACTGAATGAGGGGTGAGGGGTATGATCAGAGATGTGACAGGACAGATCTCTATGCAATAAGAAGGCCCTTTCTACCACCTGGAAGACTGACTGGCCCAGGGAAACCCCTCCCATTCCCCTCAGAGTCAAGGCAGCTGAGGAGGAGGGGACAAGCAAAACAACAAACATGATGAAAAAAACGCTCAGTTTATTCACATAAAACAGAATAAAGCTTTCGGGTAACACCCTTCATCAGTATACATAATTCATTTAAAAGAACCATTTTAAATCATTACTTTTTAAAAACACATGATACAATCAACCAATGAAAATTTTCAATTAAATATAGAATCATTTCAATATAAATTATTCATCTACAAAATATACAATATGTTCAACCTACAATATGCATATAAAAATTCTACAGCAGACGTGTGCATAAAAATAAGAATAAGATGACATATAATCTTCATAAAAATTCATAGATACTTATATGTTTATTTATACTGCTGAACCGAACCCACAACTGTTCGTCTGTTTTATCCTGATCAGACAAGCGACATGGTGCCAGAAGCAGTATATCTTAATGACATGGTACCAAGACTGGCAGGCCTGAACAACATGGCATTGGAAACAGAATGTCTGAGTCAGAAAAAAGCCAGAAGTCGAGCCATGAGGTGCAGTTAGAAACAGAGATACATAGAGGAATGATTCGTCCTAACCTGCTCAAATGATTGAAAAGGTCAGAAATGAATTTCAAGTAATTAAATTTCACATAAATGGTTTCATAAAGAAAATAATACAAAGCATTTGCACAGCACAAAAGGCATTGTTGATTACGGATTAATGAGGGCATTCAGAATTACTTCTGACTTGCATAACAAGCATGTTAAAAGTAAAACGAGCATAAGAAAAATATAACATGCAAGACAGAAGTAAAAAAGCATAACAAGTACAATAAAAAGGCAAAACGGGCATGGAAAAGCAAAGCAACTATTTTTTTTTTTTTTGTAAATGATTGTTTTTGATATGAGTTATTATTTCACTTTGACTAAAGTTATTCGAAGTATAACTAGAGTTGTTCAAAGTATCTTAGTCACAGTGTGTGCAAAGTGTTTCCACTGTGCGCTTTATTACAGTACAATCATTCCAAAGAGTTTACTGTGGGCAAAGTACAGTTATTTTGAAAAGTGCAGTCATTTTGAAGTGTTTCTTACAATGTACAGAGTTATTTCGCAGAATACAGTTATTTCGAATAGTTTCTTGTGCTGTGTACAGTTCATTTGCAAAGTCAAGCTATCCATCTATGTCAAGCAAAGTTCTTCATTAGCACTCCAAGAAAAATCTTGAGTGGATGGGAAATAGGAAATACACCCCGGGGATCACTTCTGTGTCTCTGCTGGACAATGGCACAGGAAAATAACTTTCTTGGGTGGTGTAAGCTATGGTACCTTGCTGGCTAGGCTTACGTAGGCCCTTGGGCCAATAGCCTAGTACCTACCTATGAAGGGTTTCTTTCACTAAGAGAGGTTTCGCAAAGTACAGTGATTTCTAAGTATTCTTGTGCTACGGACACTTATTGGGCAAAGTGCAGTTGTTTCGAAGAGTCTGTTGTGCTGTTGAGCACAATTACAAGTTTCTGATGTATGTGTGTGTTTGTTCGTACATAATTCCAAGAGTCTTTATTACTGTGTGTTGGCATGGCAGAGGCATTTCGCTGACCCGGTCCACTTGTGTTTAATCATAATATTGCAGAGAACTGGATAGTATTCAAGCAGGAATATATTTTCATACAAGCAGTTTTTTCTGATAGAGCTGCACGTACAAGGGCATTTATTCTACTTAATCTAGCTGGGTTAGAAGCCATTGAATGAGAGAGTTCATTTGTGTATGCACCAGCAGTATATGCAGGAGAAGGAGAAAACTGCCATATTATTGTACAAGCTGAATCAAGGGAGGACCCTGCATGCTTGAAACATAAATTTAGAGAAATGTGTAACCCCCAGACAAATGTTACATTGGAGAAGCACTTGCTTTATACAAGAGACGAAAAGCCAGGAGAAACTTTTGCAGCTTATAATACTGACTTGAGAAACAAAGCTAAAACATGCAGATTTGGTGATTTGAAAAATGAGTTAATAAAGGACAGGCTTTTGTGTGGTGTTGATAATGCTGTTCTGAGAAAGATTTTGCTTCGAGACAGTGATTTAACACTGAGCAAAGCCATAGAGATTTGTCAAATACACGAGCTTACAGAAGGACACACAAATACGCTTGCAAGTGATAAGAACATGGTTTCAGCAGCCTCTAGAGCAAAGGTAGACACCATGCAGTGTATGGCTAGCAGAAGCAGGCGTAAGCACATGGCAGGTGCAGGCCCTGCAGGATTTCTAGGGGCAGCCTGTACCTTTCCAGCAAGTTCTAAGACTAGCTCAGTAAAATGGACATGCTCAGTGCAGCACAAGCGTGGGTCAGCAAAACCCAAGTCAAGTATCATTGTTAACTGTCGTAATTGTAATTGTGGTGCCAATCATGAGTCTAAACGAGGAAAAGTGCTTAGCATTTGGTCAGCAATGCCACAAGTGTAAAAAATGGAACCATTTTCAAAAGCTTTGTAAATCAAGCAAGCCTCATTCATTTATTAAGAAAGGTTACTCAAAAAAGCAAGTTGTTCATACAGAAAGGTTGTAGATGGCGTATCAGTGGTTGGTGAAAAGGTTAATGCAGTGGATTTGCTGGCAAAGGATGAAGTGTTTTGTACTGTCCTGATTAATGGTAAACCCACAGAGCTCAAAATGGGCACTGGTTCAAGGTGCAATGTCACGCCAGCAGAAACATTTGCTAGAGTAAAAAGCTGGTGAACAACTTAATTTGGCCAACTGTGCGAAGCTTGTTGCATGTGGAGGTGAAGAAATTCAAACTGATGGATTAATGGTTTCATGTTATTCAGCTGTAACAGTTACAGCTTGCATTTTATTTATTTAATTTACATTTGTTAACAGAGCTCGTCTGACTGAGCAAAAGCCCTTTTTCAGCAGAGGCCCAGGGAGAAAAGCAACAAAACATAGTTACAAAAAATATAACCGTTAAAAACACAGTTAACATTATAATCATTCATAATAAAACTTGTAGAATAGTTATATATATGCAGTTCCAATTATCTATAAAATTGTTATGAAGAATACTGCAGCAGAAAGAAAAGAGATAGATTGTTTGTGTCTTTCGGCTTTTCCCACTTAGGTGTCGCCACAGCAGAACTCTGGTCCGCTAATGATTGGCAGTTGATTTTTACGTACCGGCTTGCCAGGCCTGACGCACAACCTTCAACGAAGGTATGCCCATTCACGCATGTCTCCACGCAGAAGACGTTCTAGCTGAGAATTGAACCGGACAGCGTCTTACTGTGAGGCGACAATGCTACCGCAGCACCACCACCGCGGGAAAGAAAAGAGATAGTATTAAGCAAAAAAAAGATGAAGTAGACTAGTTAAGTTGCAAATGTTTTGGTATACAGGAGAAGAAATTATGGTAAGACAGAGGAAGTTAGGTTTGTTATTTAGTGAAGGTATATTCAAGAAGGCAGAGAACAGGTACAAATCCAGTGACTAAGTACTCTTTAGTGGCTAGTTTAAACACTTTAGGATATGAAAGTAATGTAACTTCTTGTGGGAATTTGTTCCAAGCAATAGAGGGATGGTAGCTGTATGTAATGGCTCCTGTTTTGGACTTGGGCTTGTAGATTTGTAAAAGGTCTTGGGTGGAGCTCCTGAGTAGTCTGGATGGGACACAGTGGGAGATTATGGTGCCTAGTGCTGGACAGTAGGATGGTAAATAAATAATGGAGTATATAATTTGGAGATGAGAGAGGAGTAGGAGGTGTGGTAGTTAGAGCCAGTTTAAATGTTAGAGAGATACAGTGGTGAGATTTGTACGTTTGTTGTGCAGCACATCTGGCTATTTTGTGATAGGTTGATTTGAGTTTGATAAGTAAGGTGGAGTTAAGATTTGTGAGTATTTGGGAGCAGTACTTTAGGCATGGCAAAAGATGAGCATGAGTGATTGTGGTTCTAGATTCAGGGGTTAGGAATTTTTTATTTCTGTAGAGAACTCCTAGTTTTTGATGGGTTTTCCTGATACAGTTATTTATATTGAGGACGAATTTTAGCTGATCATCAATGGTTACACCAAGGAGTTTAGTAATAGAGTCAGCAACTATGAGTGCGTGATTTAGTGATTTTATTTGAAAAGTAGATTTGATATGAACAACAGTTTTAGGGAGAAAGAGTAAGAGTTTGGATCTTTTGGGATTAAGGATGAGCTGATTATTAGTGAGCGAGGTTTCAACAGAGTAGAAAAGACTGGGTAGCTGTTAGAAGTTCAGAGGGTGAGTTAGCAATGGTGATAACTGTGGAAACGTCTGCATAGTGGACTAATGAGGACTGTGGACAAGAGTAGAGTGAGTTGGTGACGATATTGAAAAGTAGTGGTCCAAGGATGGATCCTTGGGGAACATCCATTTTCACTGGAAGGGGAGATGATAGTTAGGAGTGCCAGCTTACTGATTACTGTCGGTCAGTGAGATAGCTGGAGAATCATGCTATTGTTGTAGTAGAGAAGCTGAGATCAGAGAGTTTATTCAGTAGCAGAGAATGTGAGAGAGTGTCAAAGGCTTTTGAGAGGTCAAGGAAAAAGCATGAGATAAGTTTATGATTATCTCTAGTTATAGAAATGGTGTTGAGAAAGGAAAGTAGAACTGTAGTGGCACTAGGTTTGGGTTGGAAACCGTGCTGTGTGGGAGTGAGGAGTGTGCCCTGTATAAGATACTGCATTACTTGTGTATGTATACATTTTTCTAAGACTTTAGACAGAGGGGAGAGGGATAGCTATTGGTCTAAAGTTTAAGAGTTCTGTGGAATTGCCACCTTTGTGAATAGGTATAGTATAGTATACAATTGTTTCCAGCCAGCAAGTTTTTTAGCTTCAGAGATGGAACAGTTGATTAAAATAGATACTGGCAAAGCAATAGAGGCAGCAGCTATCTGAAGAAAGTAAGATGGGATACTGTCAACAGAAACAGAGCATGGTTTTAGTTTGGAAAGAAGGGTTTTGATGTAAGCAGTAGGGACTGCTTTAAGGAAAAAAAAGAGTTTGCAGAGTTGGCTGTGGGTGGAGGTTCCAAGCAATTTGGAACATTGTTACTGGAGTATTTTAGATTAGGATTGAAAAGTCTGGCTATTGACTAAATTAAATAGGCAATGAAGTAGTCAGCAGTCTCTTTGCGAGATTAGTCAGGAGATGGATTAGGTGAAGTAGGATTACCAGGATGAAGTATTTGGTTTATGGCATTCCAGAATATTTTTTCGATCTGAATTTAGGGCAGCTGGAGGGTTATAGTAGAAGTCTTTTTCATCTTTATCAGTCATTTTTTTGTCTTATTTCTCAGTTCTTTATACTTTTGCAGATCTGCTGGCAGTTTAGTTTGGGTCCAAGTTTTCCAGGCTCGGTCTCTGGCTGTCATGACAGCGTGAGTATTCTTAGATAGCCAGGGGGATATAGTAGCTTTTATCCTTACTTTCCCTAATGGGGCTAGTGAGTTTAAGATATTTAGGAAGGTTGAGTTAAAAGCTTGAACTGCTTCATCAAGTGGGAGCTGGATGAGGAAGTTCCAATTTATTCCGAGTAAGAGATTATTAAAAGTTTCTGGGCTGAATATGGATAATGTATGACAGGTTATGTATCTATGTGATTTAGATAAGTGGGAGGTATGTCTAAGTACCTTTATTGGAGAGTGGTCACTCAAGGAGTCAGTGTGTTTCAGGACTATAGTATTTAGAGGGATTTGAGACAAGAATCCAGTCAATGAGCGTACTGGTAGAATGAGTGTTATTGGTGTGAGTAGGTGGGAGATAAGTTGTGAAAAGCCATATAGATTTATATGGTATGTTGACTTAGGACTGGTAAGTGTTTCCCAATTTATGTTCACATCCCAAAGGAGGAGGATTTCATTAGGGATGTTTTGGGAAAGGTAGGAGAGAATGATTTCCAATAAGGTAATGTCCCCTGGTGTAGATAGCTACGGCAGTAATAGTAGTATAGTCACTGAGCTTAAGGTTTAATACCATTAATTCTGCAGGAGAAAAGGAAGGTATTCGACAGCTTTGGGTATGTAAAAGTGAGGTTGTTGGAGTATACAATTGCAATCCCTCCACCTTTTTAATTAGGGCAATTGAGGTGTATTATATTTTATCCAGGAGGGAGTATGTCCTTATCTAGATTTTGTGGTTTAAGCCACGTTTCTGTAAGGGAAATAATGTCTGGGTTTTGAGCAAATATCCAAGCATGAAGTTGGCTAACTATTAAGTATGCTAAAGGAGATTTGTTTTTTTTTGGTAAATTAGTTTTGGTTGATGAGGTATTGTGAGGAGTGGTAGAGTTAGGACTGGGTCCTGGGTTAGGGTGGATATCACCTGATGGGATTACTGAAATAGGATAGTAATTAGGTTTGATAGTTATTAGGTAGTATTTAGTGTATTTTGATTTATTTGTAAATATTATGGAATGGGGGGGGATTTTTATTTTGAGGAGTTGTACATTCATGGGTAGGATGGCTGCAAAGATGAGTATTGGTTGTTGGGTATAGGAGAAGTTATAGTTGTGTGTAGGGGTATAATGATAAGGGGTTAATACTGTTGGTGAGGATGTTAGAGCATGGAGGAGACATAGTGATAGCAGTACTGCAGTGGAGAGGTGTGGTGTATGCATGGTGATTACTGAGAGAAAAGATCTAATAAAAGGTGGTATGGACCAGGAAGAAAGTTAAAGTTAGAGGAGGAAGTATGGGTAAGCTAGATTATATGTACTTAGCTGAAGAGGTGTGGTGCGACAGATGAAGATGTGCTAGATAGGTTTTGTAAGTGAAGGAGAGAGTTAGGAAACAGGAAGGGGAGGAGTTTGATTATAGGAGGGAAATGGTGAAGAAGTATAAAGGAAATGATATGGGGGTAGGTGGGAGGAGAGCAAAGTGAGCCCGAGCGTACTGAGTGCAAACGGAGCGGGGCTACACCTGAGGCAGAGAAAGTATTGTTAAAAAGGAGACTATGTGTAAGCTGAGATCTTGAGTTTTAGTCAGGATAAGTAGAAATCAGAGTTCTTTTATAGTTATTGTTAAGTCTGACTCCAATTTTTGGGAAGTTTTTTGAATTTTACCCTAAAATTCTTAAAAGGATATAAAATTAAAGCTGGGGTTAGTTACTGATGAAACAGGAGAGGTAATGCTATTTTATAGATTTAAGTGTTTCTCAAAAGAAAATAGACTTTAGTTTGGGGGGGACATTAACTGGAGAGTATTATGCACCTGTTTCTTCCTGGTGATGTACTCATTAGTACAGTGGTTTGATAAAGGAACTATACAGCAGAAGGTACTAATACACTTACTAACATTTATTTAAGTTAGTGCAGTTAAGGTATTTTACTGTCTAGACACTTGGAAGTTAACAGCCCACATTAGTGTTTAGTCTCTTTAGTTGCAGGACAGTCTTTGTTGGTGCCCAGTGCTCAAGAGAAAAGTTTGAAATTTCCACTGCTTGTTATGGGGGCAGATACCTGCTTGACCTGACGGGTGGTTTGGATTACTGAAAGAAAAATAGAAGAAAAATGTAAGGGAGCATTAGGTTAAGGCAGCACATACTGTGTGACCAGTCAGATTGGACTTGGTTTATCAATAGTCAATAACAAAAACATCAGGTAATGGTTAAGCCTGCTTCAGCACCTGATGACATAAAATATTTTCTTTTACAAAAATAAAATGTAAATAATATATAAAGCAGTTCTCTACTACATTAAGTAAGATGCACTTTCAACATATTTAAACACTAGTCAATGCAGTTAAAGCAGTGAAATGCAACATGTGAAACAGCCCTTCTAACAGTAAACAAGGAAAACATAACATATCTAGGTGCACATGTGACAGCAGTTCATTACGCAGAATTATCTAAAGGCATCCTGCAGTGTTAAAATTACAGAAACAGATAGTATAAGCTGTACTAAAGAATTAGGTATTAAACCACAATGTACAGCATACCTTGAATGCAAAAACGTACAGGAGGCTGATTACACACCAGGGGAGACAAACAGCTGCTCTGGGATTTGAAACAAAAAACAAAATGGCACCCTGGGTTTAAGTTACCTCAGGCTATCCAATACAGAACAAGAGCTGGAGGAGGGAGGGGTAAAGACTACAGGGAAGGAGAAGGATAGCCAATGGATAAATTAACTCTGCAGACATTTATTGTGAAGTGTAAGAGGAACAGAAACCACTCAGTGAACCTTCAGAAAAGGTATGCCACTTTGCACAGTCACTCTACTTTATACTATAAAATCAAGGCAAGGGTAGATATTATCTAATTTTACCATGAAATTCTTAAAAGGATATAAAATTAAAGCTGGGGTTAGTTACAGATGAAACAGAAGAGGTAATGAAATGCTATTTTATAGATTCAAGTGTTTCTCAAAAAAAAATAGACTTTAGTTTGGAGGGGGGACATTAACTGCAGAGTATTATGCAGCTGTTTCTACTTGATGTACTCATCAGTACAGTGGTTTAATTAACGAACTATACAGCAAAATGTGCTAATACACTCGCTAACATTTGTTTAAGTTAGTGCAGTTAAGGTATTTTACTGTCTAGACACTTGGAAGTTAAGCACCTACATTAGTGTTTAGTCTCTTTAGTTGCAGGACAGTCTGTCTGTGCCCAGCGCTCAAGAGAGAAGTATGAAATTTCTGCTGCTTGTTATGGGGGGGGGGGGGGGGCAGAGACCTGCTTGACCTGATGGGTGGTTTAGATTAATCAGTATTTAGTCTCTTTAGTTGCAGGACAGTGTTTGTGGGTGTCCAGTGCTCAAGAGCGAATTTTGAAATTTATGTAGTCAAAAAGACCGGTACCAGTCATTATTAGGTCTCACAGATACTTTAAAGATGAAACTGCTTTCTTTTACCAAACAAGTCCATCATGTAAGCACATGTCCCAGTTCCAGTTTCACTGATGCTATTTTCTCAAGAGTATGCTGATGTTTTCGAAGACAAGCTAGGCAAACTTCCAGTTGTGTAGTCCATGAAATTAGACCTAGAGGTCAGACCAGCGAGAAGAGTTCCGATATCTATGCAGGACAGAGTCAAAGTCCAGTTAGATAAGATGGTGCAGCAAGGTGTGATTTGTCCAATTACAGAAACAACTGAATGGGTATCTTCCATGGTAGTTGCTCATAAGAAAATCTCAGAGGATATCAGAACATGTATTGACCTAAGAGACTTAAAGCATTAAAGAGACCCCACCATCCTATGTGTACAGTCAAGGAAGTTGTTACCCTCATGTCAAATGCCACGTTTCCTGTCTTAGATGCGAAGAGTTTATTTTGGCAAGTAATCACTAATCTTCACAACTGACTACATACAGTACAACATTTGGCAGATACAGATTTCCCAGAATGCCTTTTGGAATAAATTCTGCCAGTGAAGTCTTTCAACGTGCAATGGAACAAATCTTTTCAGGCTATCCGTGTGCTATAACAGTGGACGATTTACTAGTTGGAGGCAATGGTGAAGCAGAGCATGACAGAAACCTCAGGAAAGTTCTAGAAAGAACAAGTTAAGTCAATCTAAAGCTTAATCCTCTGAAATGTAAATTCAGGTTACCAGAAGTCCATTATGTCAGTCATCTATTTACCAGTTCAGGCTTATGACCACGATATTTCCAAACAAACAGCCATTCTTCAGATGATAGCAACGTCTGTGCCTTACAGCGTTCTCTTGGTATGGTTAACTGTTTGGGCAAGTTTATACCAGATTTCAGTGAATTATCAGCACCCCTTAAGAGAGCTGACAGGCAAACATGCTATCTGGTCATGGTTGGAACACAACCAGAGAGCATCTGATGATCTAAAACAGAAAAATGCCATCCCACCATTGTTAAGATACTATGATGTCCACAAAAGTATAGTTGTGTACACTTACCATAAATTTAGATGTTCAAATGTATTCACTGTTGCAGTCATCACACTTGGGTGATCTGCCTGCAGGTAGCCCTCAGTCGGCCCGAATACCAGAGACTTAGTATTTCTGCATAGGTTGCTGTCACTCCAGGACTGATGTCAGGGGTATAAAAAGAGGCAGCCAATGCCATTACATCAGTTTTTCTTGCCCCAAATGTCAGGAGTCCCCCAAATAGGGAGCTAAGTTATGGTGGAAAAAACACCACCAGTAAAAAGTAAATACCAATAGCCCTGTAAAGGGTGAGTAATAGAAATAGAGAAGGAGAGAGAGAGAGACAAGGGGGCTGGAGGGTGGGAAACCAGGACTGCAACAGTGAATACACTAACATCTACATTTATGGTAAGTGTACACAACTGTACTATGTTCTTCGTGTTTCACTGTTGCAGTCATCACACTTGGGTTGATTCCCAAAGAAGAATGGGTGGAGGCAGTCAAGAAGAGTTGGGGCTGGCTAGTATGCCCTGCAGGACTGCTGTTACAAAACCTGCCCTGGATTTGAAAAAGATAGGCAGGTGGTAATGCTTGGTGAAGGTGTGAACAGAACTCCAGGTAGCAGCTTCCTGAATGTCCGTGGTAGGGACTCCCCTGAGGAATGCGGTAGAGGTAGAAGTTGCCCTAGTGGAATGTGTTCTGATCCCCTGAGGGGTTGGTTTCCAAAGGTGTTTGTAACAGAAATGGTTTGTTGAGATATGGCCTTGCCCTCTTACCCCTGGTGCAAAACTGACTAGAAACTGGTCCGATTTCCTGAAGGGCTTAGTCCTATCAAGGAAGAATCTGAGCTGTCTGTGCACGTCTAAAGAGTGCAGGATCCTTTCCCCTTTACTTTGTGGATTAGGAAAGAAGGTTGGCAAATAGATAGATTCATTGAGAGCTACACTGCACTCCATTTTAGGCATAAAAGTAGGGTTAGTCCTACGGGAAACCCTGTCAGCATGAAAAATAATGAATGGTTCCACAGCCATAAGTGCTTGTAGCTCAGACACTCTTCTAGCTGAAGTGACGGCCAAAAGCAAGACTGTTTTCCAGGAGAGGAATTTTAACTCTGCTGATGCTGCAGGCTCAAAGGTGGGGGGGGGGTGAGCTTTTCCAGTACAAAGTTAAAGTCCCAAGCATGGGTGGTGGCTGTCCTTGGTGGCCTTAAGTTGTTGGCCCCTCCCAGGAACTGTTTGATGAGAGGGTGAGAGAAGAAAGGTGGCTCAGTGTTGTAATGAGCCGAGATGGCAGAGGCCTGGATCTTAATGGAAGAGAAGGATAGGCCTCTGTGGAGTAGATCTGCTACGTAATCCAGGATTAGAGGTAAGGAGGGCAGTGCTGTGTCCACTCCTTTAGAATGAATCCAAGAACAATACCTTTTGTATTTATCATCATAGGATTTCCTTGTACTGGGTCTTCTGGCTTCATGAACGATGTCCAGCAGCTGTTTGCTTAGGATGGTCACTGGGGGAGAATTCAAGGAATAAGCCAGGCTGCAAGGTTCAGGGTTTGCAGTTGGGGATGCAAGATCTGAACTTCCTGAGTGAGGAGGGTTGGGATCTGGGGTAGGTGCCATGGTGGCATCGGTGACAAGCTGCACAGTAGGGGGTACTAGTGCTGGCATGGCCAATCTGGGGCAATCAGGATTGTCCTTGGTCTGTCTTGTCTTATCTTGAGTAATATTCTTGTAAGAAGAGGCAGAGGGGGAAAAGCATAGATTGAGAGGTTTACCCACTGGAAGGATAGGGCCTCCACCTTCCAGCCCCTGCTGTGAGGTGCCCTGGTGCAGAATTTGCTGATCTGGTGATTGTAGGGGGAGGCAAAAAGGTCCACCTCCAGGGTCCCCCATTTCTGGGTTAGAAGGCTGAAAGTGCTGGGGTCTAATTGCCACTGATGTGGGTGTAGGAGATTTATGTTTAAGTCATCTGCCAGAGAGTTTTGTTTGCCTGGCAGGAATTGAGCTTGCAGATGAATAATGCATGTCCAAGGCTGTGATACATAGGGTCATGGCTAGCCTGCAGAGTGGGTAAGAGTGGGTTCCCCCATGCTTGTTGATGTACCACAACTGTGGTGGTGTCTGTTTTTATTAGCAGGGGTACTGGTGAGAGTAGGGATCTGAAGGCTTAACAGCTAACATCTCTTTTTGGTTGATGTGCTGATGAATTTGATTTGGGCTCCAGTGGCCCTGAATGCACTTGTCATTCAGATGTGCCCCCCAGGCATAGTCTGATGGGTCTGTTGGTTAGGGTCTGGGTGGCATGGGGTTGTGTAAAGGGAAGTCCCTTGTGGTTGCATGCTGCTGCCCACCAAAGAAACTCTGTCCTTAGACAAGGTATGATGGTTTCCAGATCCTGAGAATGTTGACACCAAAGACTTTTTAAGTACCACAGAAGTTTCCTCATATCAGTTTGGCATATGGAATTACTAGAATGCAAGAACCCTACAGCCTGCAGGATTTTCCTTGCAGATAGCTGGGTTCTGGTGGCCATTTGAGCGAAGTAGCCTGTTAGATAGGCTTTTTTCTGGAGTAATGAATGCCGTCTGGGATGCTGTGTCCAAGCTTGCTCCCAGGAATTCAGTCTTTTGACTGGGGACTAGTTTTGATTTCTTTTCGTTGATAGTGTACCCCAGGGAGGTTAGAAGGTTCTTTACAAATGTCAGGAGCTGCAACAGCTTTTCCTGAATGACTGCCTGAATCAGGCAATCGTCCAGGTAAGGTACATTTGAATCTTTCTCTGTCTGCAATAATCAATGGCTGGAGCCAGGCATTTTGTGAATACTCTGGGAGCAGTGGATAAGCCAAAAAAAAAATGATAATGCATAGATCCTGCCTTGAAACTTAGATATTTCCTGCATGATTCCCTGATAGGGATGTGCAGATAGGCTTCTTTTAAGTCTAGGGTGGCTAACCAGGCATCTTTGGACTGCATAGGAATAAGCTGCTGAAAGGTAAGCATTTTCAATTTTGGTACCACCAGGAAGGTGTTTAGAAAGGAAAGATCTAGGATTGGGTGCCAACTGCCCTCTTTTCTGGGTACCAGGAAGAGTCTGGAATAAAACCCTTGACCTATCTGTTATGCAGGAACAGGTTGAATTGCCCTTATGGAGAGCAGGGATTAAACTTGGTTTTGTGCCTCTGCCCACTGGTTTGGAGGAAGGTCTGGGAACCCTTTTGGGATTGGCAGTGTGTGGAAGTAAAATTTATATCCCTGGGATACAATGTTGAGGACCCATCGGTCTTTGGTGATGGAGGTCTAGTTTTTTTGCATGGTGGGCAAGTTTTACTCCTAGGGGCACGACCAATGGGGCAGAGGTGGAGTTGAGAAGTCATTGGGAATTCTTTCCGTAAGGGGGTGGCTTAGCACTCCCTGTTTTAGAAGTGGAGGTACTCCATTGCTTAAATCTCTGCATACCCTGAGACTGTAATCTGCGGGGTCTGTTTCCCCTGGGGCTAGTTTGAGATGGCCTTGAGGGGGCCGGAAAAGACCAATGTTTCGAGGGGCAATGCCTACTGAATCTTGGAGGCTGCATCTGCAAAAAATCTTTGACTGTCTGCATAGACTTAGCTTTTTCTTCCATCTTTTTTAGAACCTTTACTGCTTTGGTGCCAAACAAATTGTCCTTATTCAAAGGAGCATCTGGTAATTTTGATTTGACATGGTCTGGCAAGGTCTGTTCCTTTAACCAACCATGCCTGCTCAGTACAGAACCAGTGAATGCTGCCCTGCAAGATGCTTCTAGGGCATCAAACCCACATTACAAGGTATGCTTGCTGACTTGACTTGCAGAATGCATAAGCTCCTGTAATTCTTTATTTTCTGCACAGTCTCTAAAGGTAGTTAATTTTTGCTTAGTTCCATAATATGTTGCTAGTATTTCAGCATGTGAAACTGGCAATTCAATGTCCTAATGGAGAGAGTTGCAGAGGTGTATACTTTTTTACCTCATCTATCTAAAGCTCAGGAATCCCTATCCGAAGGGGAGGGATTTTTAGCTGTAGTTGCTTTTATACCTTTAGGCCCTTGGGAAATGACCTCTGCAACAGCAGTAGGATGTTTGAAAAGAAATTTGTGAGTCAGGGACTCTGTAGTACCTGTCTGGATTCCTTGGAGCAGGGGGTAAAGTATCAGAAGTTAGACTGGATTCCATAAAGACATCATCCACAACATCCAGAACTGGACGGACAGCTAAAGGTCTATGTTGTGGTAAATCTAAATATTCTCTGAGTCTCTTCTTGGACTGAGGATAATCCTGGCATTCCCAGTGGAAATGCTCTCTTAAAATATGTAGGGTTTCACCAAAAGAAAAATCCTCCGGAAGGGAAGCAGAGGGAATGGATTTCCTCTGCATCTGAATCCTCATAAGCAGATAAAGGCATGCCTTCATATTCAGAAACCTCAGTCGGACTCTTGGTCAGTTAAAGCTGCTGGGGACAGGTCTCTTTCTTAGCAGGGGAAGGCTGGCTTCCCCTAATCAGCATGATCAGGTCTTCTGCCATTTTAAGCATTTGAGATTGTGGCAAGGAAGTAGGTGCTTGAGATTGGGTCACTTTTTAGGCATAGCTCTTACTTTTGGCCTTAGAAACTCGGTAGTTTTAGACAGAACTTAAGACACGAAAAAAGTCATCTGTTTGTGTCCAATATTGGTAATGTGAAGAACTTCCATGAAAGCCGGTGTCTGCACAGCGGCTCCAGACCCAACCAAGATAGAGACATCTGCAGCTTCCGTAGTCAGAGAGTCTCGTGGCATACCAGACTCTGAACAGGTCTCAGTAGTGGCCTGCAAATCCATCGAAGCAGGCATCAGGTGCTGCGAAAGCACCTCACTGAGTACCAGCGACTGGAGACTAGCTTAAAAGCAGAGTCATTGGGCAGTTTTGGACCTGTGCGGTCTGTCTCTCTTTATACTTACGTTTTTTTCGGAAGATCAGTAGTTGGATGGCTTACCAAAGCCATCTCAGAATACAGAGATAGAGAGTAAAAGTATTTAGCGACAATAAGGGCCCGACAACGAATAGTTCAGGCATCGAACAAAGCACAAAACAGACAGCGAAGAACGTTGTGGTCTGGGCCTAAACAGGTGATGCAGTAAGAATGGAAATCTCGGTGTGCTATTTGCTTTCCACAGGCAAGACAATTAACTTTTTCTGACATCGATTAGAGCAAGAAAAAAGGATCGCCAATGGGGTACTTAGCTTTAGAAGGCTTCAAGATGATTCAATTCGAAAACTCAGGTAGCGGCCAACCAGCACTTGTGTGAACTGCTTCTGCTTTGAGCTCCTTAGCAAGAAAGACTGATGCAATGGCGTCGGCTGCCTGTTTTTATACCTCTGACGTCAGTCCTGGAGCGACAGCAACCAACGCAGAAATACTAAGTCTCTGGTATTCGGGCCAACAGAGGGCTACCTGCAGGCAGATAACACAAGTGTGATGACTGCAACAGTGAAACATGAAGAACATCCAGTAATTCTTTCCTGTGATTCTTCAAAGTTTGGTCTTGGTGCAGCTATTCTTCAAGAGAAGAAACCAGTAGCCTATCCGTCTAGAACTCTTACCCAAACTGAGATGCGGTATACTCAAATTGAGAAGGAACTTTTAGCAATTGTGTTCTCATATTTGAAGTTCCATGATTATATTTATAGTCAAGCTATCCAGATGGAGAATGATCAACAATCTCTAATCGCTATTTTAAAGAAGCCTATGCATAGAGCTCCAGCAAGACTGCAAAGAATGATGGTCAATTTACAAAAGTACAACTTCAAAATGGTCTGTACAAAAGGCAAACTTCTTTATCTGGCTGATATCTTATCTAGATAGTCCAGAAATACCACCGACTTTCTACCACAAGACTTGATGAGCTAAGAGAGCATACAAAGACTGATCCAATTTTGAAAATGTTCAACCACTTCATTGAAGATGGATGGCCATCATAGCAGTCTTGTGTACCAACAGATGTGCAACCTTATTTTCCTTTCAAAGATGAGATATTGATGGAAGATGGTATCATTTTCAAAGGTCCTAAAGTTGTTGTTTCTACTTCCTTACAACATGTGTACATCCAGATTTTGCACTGCAGCCACCCAGGTTCCGAAGCTACGAAAAGAAGGGCGAGAAGGCTACTATTTTGGACTTCTCTGTCAAAAAATATTGATAAAGAACTTTTATCCTGTTTAGTATGCGATAGTGCTAGACCACATTTGCAAAAAGAGCCACTTTAAACCAAATTCCTGAAATACCTTGGTCAACAGTAGCTACTGACATTCAGGTGGAACAGTCAACATTACTTAGTGTTGGTACACTCTTATTCGAGGAATTAGTTTGAGATTGATTTTCTACCTAAACTAATGTCCAATACTGTCATTACTGAGTTGAAACATCATTTCTCAGTCCATGGAAGTCCACACAAAGTTATTTCTGACAACAGTGCCCAGTTTACCAGTCAGCTATTCCAGATATTTGCAAAAGAGTGGGACTTCATCCATGCTACCAGTAGTCCTGAGTACCCCTAGTCAAACGACTTAACTGAATGTGCAGTACAAAGTGCAAAGCAATTATTAGACAGGTCAAAGCATGACAATACCAATGTTTTCTTGAAATATACCACACGACAATATACTTGGCTCACCTGTTGACTTCTGTCTACGCAAACCAGAACAACCTTGCCCATCAGTTCCAGTTTGTTGATGCCTAAAGTTAAAAATACCACAGCAATTAAAGCCTAACTATTCAAAAAGCGTTCATTCCAGAAGTCCAACTATGATACAATTAGGTTTCTTTGTCCACAGAAAGAAGGAAAGAGAGTGAGGATGCAAACAGGGAAGGGTTTTGATCGAACTGGTAAAGTGAAAGGTGTATGTGGTGAGCCGAGATCTTACTTAATAGAATCTGAGGGTATAGACTACAGAAGAAATCACAGTGTCTGAATCAATATTGCTGCATCGTACCTATGATACAGACTATCTCAAAGCAATCCAGATGATGTTACTGTTAAAGGACGTGTCTCTTACCTATTCTCACTCCTGATTATGTCCCAAATGTCCCTGAAGTTGAACATTCATTAAAGACTGTCCTTGTTGCTAAACTCAGTCTAATTTTTAGGTTACTTGATCAGGTCATATTTCCAGACCTAGCGTAAAAACCTGTACAGGATTGTTTCACTTGTAATTAGTTCTGTATAACTGCATGTCAATAATTATTGTCATTTTTATTGTGTTGTGCATGACTTATTTCTCAAAGAGGTAGGATGTAGAACAGAGACAGTGTTGCATGTTTAAGAAGCATTTCAAAGTGAGGACACGTGCAGGCAGCAGTGCCATTTTGAGTGAACAGCCAGAGTGTTAACATGTACGAGTGCAGTAGTCAGTCTGTATACAAGATTATTTAAGTTTAAGTTACTAAGCCTCAGTCCTGATGTGATTGTGTGTAATAAAGCTGTTTGAACTGAACCCATAACCGTTCGTCTGGTTTATCCTGACTGGACGAGTGAGAATCCTGTCCATATTGGCCTCTGTCAAGCTCCTACAGGATCTGGAAGAAGCAAGCCTGGAATGTTTAGTTGGTGTCTGAAATAACTAGGATGGAAGGGTCTGTGAGACTGGTCTTGGTACACACGTTGTGGAGTTCAGCTCCTGGCTGTCAGATCCAAATGTCTGGGATCCAACACTGAAGCCAAAAGAAGGGGAGGCTTGTTATAATCAGTACCTCTGTCGGATCTGCAGCTATCTGAGGATCTGAGTGGGAAGTAATATTATTCAGATCCACAGGGGTCTGTGGATCTGATATAGACGATACTGTCTTCGGATCCGAGGTTGTCAGATTCGATGTTTTAACAAACTTCCGAGGAGGTTCAGAGGAAGTCCTCAGTGGCTTCTGTAAAGCTCTCTTTCTAGGCTCATCAGAGCCATGCAACATAGAGGGGGTTTGAGCCTCAGGTGAAAAGGAGGTGGTTGGCAGCAAGCCTTTGAGAATCAGCTTATTCCAGTGGCAGATATGACCCTGAGAATAAAGGCAGCACATACTTCACAGTCTGACCTCAAATGTTTGGAGCCCAGGCAATAGACACACTTCTTGTGGGCATCAGAATGGGATATTTTGTGCCCACAAAAAGTGCATCTCTTAAAACCAGAAGGTTTTTCAGACACAGCTACAATAAGCACAAACTCTTCACAAGCATGACCCAATTAGTGACAGATTTAACCACTATCAATGTACCTTAATTCTTACACACACTATTATGAACATTGTTTTTAATTAACAGTCATATAAGAAGTGCCAAAGCACTTAGAAAGGAAAGACAGGAAGCAAAGTCAATCCCGTAATGCTTGCGAGATTTCTACAGGACCCAAAGTCTTGTGAATGTGGCAAAGTTGGATCTGAGGGTCGAATCCATAACCCATTAGTGGGGAAGAATGAAAAGGACAACATCAGACAGAGTATTATGGGAAATGTTACAGCCTTTCATCAAGGATGTACGATAGTGGCTGGACATTAGCACATTACAAGAAATAAGGAAGACATCTCTGGAGGGTCAAAATATAAAATACTGGATTGTGGGCAAATATGACTATTTGGGGTTACTGATGGAAAAAAAAAAAGAAGTTGAATATACATTTGTTCAATAAAATATGGTTCTTAGACAAGATTAGACTGACATTACATATTAAAGAATACTGTAACATGAAACAGTCATGAAAATACAACCAATGACAGTGTCAAATCACACACCTATACAGATTAAGTTTTGTAAACAAGCAAAAGTCTACTGTGACCAACATTGGCATTTTCCAAAATTTCTTCTGAAAAGGAAGCCATTTAATGATTGAGTGGAATAAAATTATGTGAAATACTATTAGACTTGAATCTGTACAGCAGAGAGTTTGCAAATAATTGGGAAAATTGTAAACTGAAGATCAGACACAGTCAGAATGAAAGCAAACAAGATATGGATTAAGTCACTGTAAGTAACGCTGGACATAAAAAATAAGGAATTTACAAAAGCAAAAAGGAATTAAGTAGAATACAAGTTGAAGAGCAAATAAAAGAAGCAAGATAAGTCAATTAAAGGACAGCCCTTTTGATAGAAAAGGAAAATGAATGTAATACAGACATTGCTGGCCATGGTTAATTGTTAGTATTACTATTTCTATATCTGTTACTGTTGTTAATGCCACTGAGTACTGCATGCACAGTGCCCTTCTTACCATGTCTTGATTACATTTATAAATTCTGCCTTCATATACTGCTGCGTATTAATATACTGCTGTGTATTAATCTTGCTTTTTCCTGGCATACCATGTACCAAAAATCCTGAAAACTATAGGACATATAAACGATGTAATGTGGCTTCAACAAGAGATATGCAATTACAGTTCATTTTCCTAGCAAGAGAGTCCTCTGGAATGTTCAGAAACAAATATGCACATGAATTTGGAACACAGGGCTCCATCTGCTAAACATTTACCCAACATCTAAATTGAGTATCCTGACTTCTGCACAGTCAAAAAGGTGACGTAAACACACAAAACCACTGAGATGATACATGAGACTATATGCCACTCTGCTTCTCAGACATAAAGTTGTTGTTGTGTCTTTCGGCTTATCCAGTTAGGGGTCGCCACAGCGGAACTCCAGTCCACTAATGTTTGGATTTTTATGTGCCGAGTTACCAGCCCTGACGCACAACCTTCAACGAAGGCACGCCCATTCTCGCATGTCTCCACACAGAAGATGCTCTAGCTGAGAATCTAACGAGACAACGTCTTGCAGTGAGGCGACAACACTACCGCAGCCTGCGGGTCCTAAGACATAAAGGAGTAAAAGGTCAAAAGTGGGTGATATAGTCAAGTGATGTAAAGAAAGCAATCAATACAATTCCCTCCTCACTGAAGATGTGTTGTTAATCAAAGAGATAATGTACTACTGTAAGATAAACAGCTAAAGCAAAGGCTGGACTCCATCAACTGCAGAAACGGAACAAATGTGCAAAACTCCTCTGTCTTGAAAAAAGATATATACTGCACTGCAACTGAACATGGTCAGTTTGTGAGTCATTTTTAATTGTTTTTTTTTTTTTTTGGTCCACTCAGACTTTGGAACAGCTAGCCAGAGACTTCAGACTTTCAAATATTCATCTTCTTGCTCCAATCATACTTGCCTGCTGTTTACAAACACCAAAAGGGGCCTTCTGAAGTACTGAAATAGCTTTCTACACTCTGGAAAAGGAACCAAAGACAGTGATACTGCATCTTGCCAACTCTGGGACTAGCAAATCTAGAAAGATAGATCCATTCTCAATGAGAAGAATATGGAGTATGCCAGATAGGGGCATTTAACCAGGACTTCAGCCTACAAGAGGAGCCAGCATCCTAGTGCCAGAAGTATCACCTCTTTTGTGAATCTTCCCAGAAAGAGTGAATACAGAATGAAGGACTATTTCACAGTACCCATCAAGGATCAAAAGTCTTAAGCCTAGATAGTCTTCTTTCACCACGTGGTATGTTGAGTGTCGTGCCATACTGCCAGGAACTACTCTATGTAATCAGATGTTTTTCTGAGTTTCATGCTGTATAGCAAGTTAAGTTTTATTAACTGATGCCAGCTCAGAATTAAATATTTTTTTATGTAATAAGAAATTCTATTTTTAAACAAAATCTAACTTGGTGAATGCTAGGAGTTTTCATTTTGGCTTAACTGTAACCCAGAACAAAAGGATTTGGAAAGGAGGACAATTAAGTGTTGAGCCAGCTTATTCTCAGCCACAAATTCATTGTTTAAAAACTATTACACTCCAGCCTAATTGTTCTGACAGTATAAATGAGGGTTACTCTCAGGACAAGCTAATTAAAACAGCAAGAAAGAATTAAAATAACTGCAAACTGTGCATGTACCTTGTAACTGTAAAAAAACAGAATGTATTCTTAACTGGCACACAGCTGTCCTAGAATATTGTATTATTTCAACCGTCTTGCTTTAAAAATGTGTTACTGCTGCTGCCAAGTTTTAGATGACAATACTAGCCTTTCAACAACTGTTGAGATTGGCCAGGAAAATGCATATCAGCAGGCTGAATGCATGATCACAAGGGACCCTGAGCAAGTGTAATGCTGATCCCCACATTTGGAAAATGCAACAGTCACTGGTATGAGAATTAAATCAGAACCTCTATCTTCCTCTGCAACCCCTATAGAATGGGAGGGAGGCACAGACAGATAGGCTAAGAGATACTAGATACCTGTTAAATTCCGGAAATTAAAAGTACAGCTTGAACTACAAATTGAAACATGTGAAAGGCTTGGTCACCATAAAATATGCTGGTAGCTCAAATGAGAGATTTGGAAGTTAATTTTCTTAGAAAGGAATCTCTTATGAGAGGAGTTCAAAGTCATAGGAATTACTTAAGGAACTGGCAGTCTAAATTTGAAGAACAGGGGCAGAGGGAACTAGGCCATTGAACACAGTAAACCGATAAAATGAAATCATAGCTGAATCAGCTGACAGAACAGAAAAAAAGCACCAGCTTTACTAGTTGCGGGAGTGAAGGAAATGAACATTTCAAACAACCAGTTAGAAAGTCTTATACCCCCCACTACACAGTTACCAAGAAAATATATAACCAAGAGAGCTAATTACCACACTGACTCTGATTCTGATAGTGATAGTGATGATCCCCTGCCTACCAGTAATAAAACGGTCAGCAAAACAGAAGGGTCTGTAACTCCTAAAATTGCTATTCAGGTTTTACAGTTATTTAGCAGTAAGTTCAACTCCAAAGCAAAAAAGGGTGATATTTCCCAGCATATTAGAAAGTTAAAGGAGGGCTTTGCAGCGTTGTCCATAACCAGTAAAGAAATTTCATAATTATGATGATCCACACATTATGAGAAAATAGACTGGGCTATAGCATCTAGAGATAAAAATGAGCCATGAGCTTGTACAAGTTTTAAAAACAGGAGCTTAGGAGATAGCACTATAAGAGAGAGATCAGACAAAATACCTATGCCTTAAAACGCCACATAAATCAGACCCTCCCCCAAGAATTCTATAATCAGTTAAAGGGAGTGTATTTTGCAAATGATGATGTTTCAGATGCAGAGTGATGGTTTTCAAGATGAGCACTTCCACAGCCTACCATTCTGTATTAGGAAACGGTTTTCCCTAAATTGTAGGTGAAAAAAAAAACTGTGCAGTGGATTGTAGACACAGCAGTAGATTTCTGGGAATCACTAAGGGGATGAAGCCTTACTATACAGAAAGGGGAAAAAAGTACAGTTTTGTACCTACCATAAATGTAGATGTCCGATAGGTATTCATCTGCAGTCATAACATATGGGTTGTCCTACCTCAGGCAGCCCTTCGGTCGGCCGGATTCCAAAGTCTGGGTCTGGCCTCGGCTGATGTCGCACTTTCCCCGACGTCAGAGCGTCTGGGGTATAAAAGCATCAGCCGACGTCATTTTCCTCAGTCTTTCTTGCGCGGTGCCAAGCAGAAGCTGTTCGCAAGTGCCGGTCGGTCAGATCCAGTGAATTCAGCTACCGAAGACTTCGAAAAAAGCTAAGTACCCCGTTGGGGGACTCTTTCTTGCCTCAGCCGATATCAGACAAAGTAAATAATTGTTTAACTTGTGGGAAACAAATGCCTCATAAGGATTTCCATTCCTACTGCCTTCCTTGCTTAGGCCCAGACCACGACGTATCGGCCTGTTTAGCCTGTGCTTCCTTCAACCGACGAACTCTTAGACGTCGGTCGGAGTTTACAGATGAATTTTTTGGAGCCGCTTTTGCTTATAAAATGCCGGAGACTCCGACTTCGCATATGGTCAAAAAATGCAAGGAAAAGGACCGACACTGGCAGCCTGCGGTTTCGGCTGAAACCACGGCTAGGCCTACCGCGAGTGTCTCGGTTTCAGCCGAAACAGAGTCCTCGGAGATTCCTTCTTCCGAAACCGTACTTCCGACCACCGAGGCCCGAGAGGCCCCGGCTGAGTCGGCTTCTGAACTACCTACCGAAGCCAATGTTCAGGAATTGTCCGACACCATACCTTTGGACATTTCTACTCCTGCACGTGGGGCAGCTAGGCCCCCTGCTTCCATGTCCATTAAGGCCTTTTCTAGGGCTAAAGCTGCCAAACTTTCAAAAGCTTTGCCTGCCAAATCTTCCTCCCAGAGACCTTCCTCTAGTTCACAGATCCTCAGCCTAGCTGAGGACCTTATTTCCTTAATTAGGGGTTCACAACCTCACCCAGACAGGGCCTCTCAACCTCCTCCAGACAGAGAGGCAGATGCATCCTTGAAGGACATCTACCTGCTACCCAAACCCAGATACTAGAAGTGAAAGCTTCTGATAACTCTGGCATGGAAAAAACTGAACTACATCATTTAAAAGGGCAACAAAACAGGCAAAAGGAAAACAACCTAAACAGGCTAATATCCCCTTTCAAGCACAAGCTATTGCCAGCGCTCCTATAGCACAGCAAAATCAGTCTGCTCCACAACTTCTAGTGGAGTTGCCCCTGCAACACAGAATTACAGTCGTATTCCAGCTAAGGATAGTCATACAGAAGACAGAGTCCAGGAAGACAAAATGACAGGATATATGAAGGGAGACAGAGAAATGGTTCTGGCAGAGAACAATACAGAGGGTATGAATACTATAATAGGGGCCAGCCCAGAAACAGACCTAATTCCCTTTAAACAGAAGGAGCAGGATAAGAAATTAGCAGGTTATAGGATGAGGTCCAACAGATAAGGGAACAGAAAAAGTAGTAATGAAGTCCTTATTCCAAAATTTCTGGAACCAAAAATCCTTAGTTTCCTTCCTCCTGGGTCAGGAGTATTCAGCAATCCCACTACTATTGACAATGCTAATCCCAATAACTGACTAGTTTCTTTCATCTCCTTTCATGCTGCTAAGGTAAAGGATTCTGGTAATGTTACTGACTTAAAAGTAGTAAGCATGGTAATGTTAACAACAAACTGTCTTCAAAGGTCAGTAGTTTTAAGGCTGCCCTGTTACAAAGGATAATACCTAGGGGAAGTGCAGATAGCATCTGCTTTGAAGTAAAAGTGGAAAACAGCTTAAAACATGAGGCTCTAATAGACTCAGGAGCTCAATTAATTCTAATGTCAATATACTTCTTCAATAAGCTGAGCAGAATATTAAAAGATTCAGAGAGACTGAAAATCCTACCTAATGGCCTGAAGGTTGCATGCAACCTAAGGTTGTTTGCCACACCATCCTCGTAAATTATGGCTAAAGCTAAAGTTTGGAAAAATGGAAGTGAGTCACCTACTGTAGGTCACCAGTAAGCCAGGTGATGTTTCTTACTTGGTAACGATGTGCTGAAAATAGTCAATTATAGGCCTAAACCTTTTTATGAAGTCTTATGGTCACAAGTAAATAAGCTAACTGCCTCTTTCAAAAGAGTTTTGAAGGCTCATAAGCAAGCAGAATCGTGCGGTCTAGAAAAAGAAGATGCAAGGCTAAACAACACACCTGATACACTTGTAATAGGTGACTATCGTCAGGCACACTGATGTCCCACTCACCAGGCTGAACAAGAAGGTTACGGTGAGCTGCCTGTAGGGCACTAGGATCCGCCACATAACACAAGCACTCAGGTCACTTCAAGGCAAGTACAAATATAACTCAGTCATTGTCCATGCTGGTGTGAATGACCTGAGATGTACCTCCCTGGACTACATGAAAAGAGACATAGAGGAGCTCTCTGAGCATGTAGCCCAGGCCAGTATGACCCTGACCTTGAGTAGCATCTTACCCTCACCAAGAATGATGCCACAATATGAAGACAAGATGATCAATTTCAACAATTGGCTTAAGTATTGGTGTCATTCAAAGGGGATCCAATGCCTGTCAGCCTGGGATGACATGCTCGACAAGCCACAATGCTTCGCTAGGGACGGCTTGCACCTGTCACCCCTGGGCTTTCAGATATTGGCAAAGGCTCTTGCTACCCCCATAGTGACTTTTTTTAGGCAAGGCTCAAAAGACAAACCCACCTCCATAGGTATCACAAGGGATAAGAAACTAAGAGTAATGCTACTCAATGCCAGAAGTCTAAACCTCAAGATGCACGCACTCGAAACTCTCCTTAGCATGGAGAACATCGATATCTGTGCAGTAACACAGCACTACCAGGTTATACCTCATACCATGCTTTTCGGCCCCAAAACTTGGACCGAACCACAAAAGGAGGGGGAGTATCAATATTTGTCAAAGATACCCACACCTCCAGGTTGGTGGCACAGCACGAAACATCAGAGACTATCCATGTGCAACTAACAGTGGGTAAAACTGCCTTCCAGTTTATAGCCTGCTACAGAACACTGGAAAATATGAAGGTCTCTCCAAGCACCATTATATTGGGCGACTTCAACTACCCAAACATAGACTGGGAGCATTACTCTAGCTCCAACACCCTAGCCCAAAGGTTCCTAGAATTTATAAACTCAAATGCTATGGAACAACTTGTTACTACTCCCACATACTGGACCTGATCATCACCAACATGGGGACTCTATGCTCCAGACCAGAAGTGTATCCCTCACTGGTAAGATCAGACCATAAACTAATCTCACTGGATATTCACATCCCAACTCCACCCCCTGCCCTGAAAACCACAGTGAAAAACTTCTCTAAAGCAAATTTCACACTCCTCAAAACTGAGGTGGAATCCTTCAAAGCCCCCGGGCCTGTGGAAAATACGGCCCAGACTGCAGAATTCTTTATAAACGCATTCTATGAACACCTTCAGGAATGCATGGATCATGCAATCCCAAATAAAACCAAGACCCAATCCTCCAAAGGCAGACGTCCTGTCTGGTGGACCCCAGCCATACACAAACTATACAATAGGAGGTGGAAGCTACTACATGATAGAGCAAAATCCCAAAAAGGGAAGGCATCTCTGATCAGTATTAGCAAAAAAACTACGGGCACTCATAAAATAGTCTAAGGCCAGCTTCGAGAGAAAAATTGCACAGGACACTAAGGATAATCACAAGGCTTTCTTTAGTTATGTTAGGAACCTGGGTGGGAATTCCCAGATATGCTCAGAATTAGTCCAAAATGACAAAAAATACACCAAACCCACAGACATTGCCAACATCCTAGCTGACAGGTTCAGCGCAAACTCCCCCCCCCGCCAAAAGGGCAAATATCTATCCCAGCAGAGTGCTGCCCCCCTGACATCTCAGATGCTCAGGTAAGAGATGCCCTCTCCAAAGCAAAAAACACAGCATCAATGGGACCAGATGGTGTCCCGGGCTGCGTCCTACATGAACTCCAAAAAGAGCTAAACCCAAACATAAAACTACTGTTCAATCTCAGCCTTACTACAGGATATGTACCCAAAGAGTGGCATACAGCAACAGTGGTCCCTCTCCACCAAGGTGGTGCCTCAACGGATCCTGGAAACCATCACCCCATTAGCCTGACTAGCTTGGTCTGCAAAGCTATGGAAAGGATAATCATGGACCTCATAAATAAAGATATTGGGGACCTACAGACACTGGATCCTACCCAGTTCGGATTTGTTAAGGGCAGATCCTGCCTCTTAAACCTGGTTGATTTCTTTGAAACAGTCACCAAGGCCATTGACGAGGGGAAGGTGGTCCACACAGCCTACCTGGACCTCACAAAA
This sequence comes from Protopterus annectens, assembly GCF_019279795.1. Taxonomy (NCBI): domain Eukaryota; kingdom Metazoa; phylum Chordata; order Ceratodontiformes; family Protopteridae; genus Protopterus; species Protopterus annectens. The sequence continues at coordinate 1,012,449,235 of NC_056732.1, forward strand.
GCCTTCAATACAATACCCCACTCGGGCATTATAGATAAGCTCACCAGCTTAAATATAAACCCCTATGTCACTAGATGGGTTGCAAACTGGCTCAAGGACAGAACCCACATGGTCAGAATTGCTGGAGCCATGTCAGACTCCAAACCAGTTACAAGTGGCACCCCACAAGGCTCAGTCCTGGGACCTCTCTTGTTCGGTATATATTTCTCGGAGGTACAGGCCAACACAGAAGGACTGTGGCTGACCAAGTTCGCAGATGACTGCAAACTGGGCGCCATAATCGACTCTCCAGCCGACAAAAGCATCCTCCAAAAGGGCCTCATAGAAACAGACAACTGGTGCCAGAGCCATGGCCTCAAGCTAAACACCAAAAAGTGTACAGTCATCCCCTTTGGCAAAAACAAAGTGCCCACAAATTACCACATAGGTGGTAATCCATTAAGTACAGAAGTAGTAATTAGGGACCTGGGGACCCAAGTTGATAGCAATCTCTCATTTGACAACCACGTGGCCAAAGTGGTTAGAAAAACATTTTATATAGCCCACCTAATCACGAAGGGATTCACATCTAGATCGGGGAGGTCATCGTGCCTCTTTACTCATCCCTCATCAGGCCCATAATTGAGTACAATGCCCCTTTTGGGATGTACCTTACCAGACACCTGCAGCAACTGGAAAGACCCCAAAAGTACCTCACCAAGAGGATCAAAGGGCTCAAACAGATGCCATACGTTGCCCGGTTAAAGAAACTCCAGCTCTACTCAGTGGCATACCGCCTGCTCAGAGGCGATCTGTGCCTGATGTATAAAGCCATGTCCAACCCGGAATTAATGGACATGCTGCACCTCAGAAAATCCAAATCCCATCGAGCTACGTGCTCGAGAGACTTGAACCTCAGCACTGAAATAAACAGGACATGCTGGAGGGACAGATTCATAACCCAGAGGCTGCCTTCACACTGGAATAAAATCCCAGTCCAGGTTAGGCAGAGTCCCTCATTGACTCTCTTCAAGAGGAATCTTGATGAGTGGATGGGAGATCGTAGGTTTACCCCAGGTATCACTTCTGTGTCACTGTTAGACAGAGGCACAGTATACTAACCTTGAAAAAGGGCATAGCAAAATTAATTTAAAATGGGTGGCGAAAGCCAAACACACTCTGGCTAGGCTTATAAATGCCCTAGGGCAGATAGCCTAGTATGAACCTATGAACCTCATGGTTACAGTGATTTTTGTGGGGTCCGATGTGCCAGATGTGTCTGCACTTGGAAACTCTGAGGATCTATCTTCATGGAGACAGAGGGCACATATGCTACACGTGTCAAAACAGGCTGTAGTAAAACCTAAGATAAATGGCAGAGGTTTGATACTCCTTACTAAAGAAATAAACCCTGCAATCTCAGGAAATCATCCAAACACTGACACAACAGAGCCACATGTTAAACTCCATGCTTCCCATGTGGAAACTGTAAACAGTTCACTAGGACACGAGTCATTTGTTTGCAGAATGTGGTCAGAAGGAAATTAAATGTTTCTGTGAACTAAGGCAGAAAGTATAACATTATCTACACCGTGCTGTGCTCTGGATTTTAAAAATGTCTTAAGAGTAAGTTGCATTATAGAATTCTAAAGAGGCAGAGGCCTGATGAAATTTGTTAAGACGACAGAATTGCTAAAAGATGTCCCAAATCATGTGCAAAATTTAAGACAGTATATGAATTTGGGCTTTGACCCTCCAAGTAAGAAGACATTGCTGCATCCTGTACAGGTGGCAAGGGGCCTAAACTCACCCCTGTACTTAGGGCTAGATGTTTTTGCGCACATGGGTGAGTGTGCATAGACCTGGTCAATGATGTTGTCCGGTCACTTACAAGGGGGATTGCAGTATCCCTGAGCATGACTGCACAAGGAAAGCCAGGACAGACCACACCTCAGGTATACCAATGCATGGCTGAAAACTGCTGCAGTAATTCCAGATAATGTCAGAGAATTCCCTTTGAGAGCTAATATTGCGAAAGGTCTTGGAATGCCTGACCAAGCTGCACTGTTTGTTCTTAGCAAACATCTGAAAGATACGGGGTTAAAATTACACTCTACATCCTACTTAAATGCTGGTGCACATCACAGCAGCTGCAGAAGCTCTCTTTGTGCTAGGTAAAATAATTGGAGAGTCTTTCTACGATTTGGAATTAGCTGTTCCTGTCATTGGTGAATTATCAGGAAGTATTATACAGAACAATGAAACGAAGGAAAAGTGAGGTCACTGCCAAATGGTTTAATCCTATTGTAGGAAATCTGTCACCCTGATAAAAAGGAAGTATGTTCATGTGAAGTTAATGGTGATTACCTTGTGCTGTCACAGGTAATAAAACAGAGAGAACAGCAAAGGGAAGTGTGTGCAATTGATCTTCAAAAGATGTCTGACACAAAAGAATCCAAAGTAGAGCTTAGTAATAACTTGTGTTTCCCAAATTTCCAGTGCCAGGTTGAAGAGACTACTCAGGCATGCAGTTGTGATACAGAAAGAGCAAGAGCAGCACTGGGTGAGATGTTTAACCAGTTGGCAGATGTGTTTGCAAAAGACTCTTACGATTGTGGAGTAATTGACCTTCATGTTACTCAGGGACCACCTGATCTTAGTAAGTGCCTAGTGTATGCGCATTAGTACAGGATCCCACAGGCATCCTATGAGCATATCCAGGCGATTCCAGATACCCTAATGGAGACATGTATTAAAGGGCAGGAAGACACTGTACTATTCTCCTATACAGTCAGTTCTCTAACCCACAGTAAGTTGAGGCTCACTATTGACTACCAAAAGCTAAATCAGCAGGTGCCCTTATCCCATTGACCCATGGCATATCTAGATCAAAGTTAGGTTAGGGTTGAAGGTGCAAAATACTTCAAGACAATGGACATTTCAAATGGATTCAGGGCCCTGGTAAGATAGAATCATAAATCAGTCTCATTCAATGTAATTATAAAACTAGATACCTCATCATGCTCAAAAATGCTTAATTTTTCAAAGACAAACTATCTCCTACTAAGTGATAGTATAAGAAGTTTCAAAGTCCCCTTAAATGCAGATAACACAGACTCCTATGCAGAGGTGTACACCAATGCAGTGTATAACCACAATCAGTTCTACAGAATTGGCTGTACCTGACTGGATTAAAACCAGGTCTTGCTGAAAAAACAAGCCACCGTGGTGGATCCCTAGTATAAACAGGCTATACAACAGAAAGAAACTAATGTCCAAGAACAAGAAGGAACTAGCTCAGCAGAGGAAGAAATCTGTCTCTGGCTTAAACAAACAAATAAGAGATCTTGTTAGAGTCCTCCAAAGCTAATTATAGCTCCCTTGCTAAGGATAATCACAATCACAAGGCATTCTTTAACTATGTCCAAAATCTAAAAGGGAATACCCAGCTATGCACTGAACTGGCTGTGGATGGCACCACCCATACTCAACTGGAGTTAATAGCCAACCTGCTAGCTGACTGATTTGGAGCAATCACTACACCTTGTCCTCCTTCCAGTCATTCACCAAAGTATACCTGCCACCATTCCTCAGCCTAATATCTCAAGACAGCAGGTCATCTCGGCCCTCTCCAAGGCCAAAAACATGGCATCAATGGGACCAGAAAACAATTCAGATTGCCTTTTAAACAACTTAAAACATGACTTAGCAGACTCAGTTGGATCCCTGTTTAACCAAAACCTGTAAACTGGCTATGTTCCAGCAAAATGAAGGACAGCAACAGTAACCCCTGTGCACAAAGAGTGACCATCAACCAACCTTTGGAATAAGGCCTATAAAAGCTTGACTAGCTTCATCTGCAAGGCCATGGAAAAAATAATTATGGACCTTACTGACAAGGATACAGGTAATCTCCAAATTCTGGATCCAACACAGTTCGGATTCATTAAAGGTAGATCATGCCTATTAAACATGGCTGACTTCTTCGAGAAAGTAACCAAGGCCCTGGATGAGGGAAAGACAGTGCATAATGCCCATCTTGACCTATTCAAAGCATTTGATACAAGCGTAACAATAATGTATAATGAAATCCAGCAGAAGGTTGTGATAAAAAACATTTACTTTATTAAAATAACAAACAGCTTGAGTATAAAAAGGTAAGCGCTTTCATGCCATATGTCAGCACTTCATCAGACCTAGTTCAAAACTACAACCATTCACATTATGTAGTGCAGACCAATCAGTTGTTATACACTTAATTCACACTCAACTAACTGGCCGAGCTTTCAGTGCTGGCTTTAAAGGTACAGAACTGCTTAATCCAAACTCCTTATCAAACTCTGTAATCTTATCATCCCTTTCAGTTCATTTATCTATATCAAATTTTCCAATTCTCCCATCCCCATACTCAGGGTAACTAGCTGCAGTATCATAAATCTAAATGAATGTGTACAGTAATTATCAGAAAGATGTCTGGCTAATGCATTGGAGGTCCTAACATTATGGACCTCACTGAAATGTTCTTTTATTCTCTCCTTCAGTAGTCGAGCTGTCTTGCCTATATAGAAGCAATAACATATTCTACAAGTACCTAAGAAGACTAAGTTACTACAATGGCAATCAGCATATATTCTCAGTGCAAACCCTCAGCCCCATAGAGGGTGTACAAATACATTACTACTGAATAAGTACTGACAAAAATGACATTTTCAGCAAGGGAAAGTAGCAATGCATACTGATTTCAAAGCCCCAGTCTCCTTTCTTCCACAACAAAGTATCCTTTTTAATAATTTCTTGTTCTTAAATGCGAATTTAGGGTGTTCGCCACTATTTGCTTTACTCATCCGTCATAAGGATCATCTAATCCGGTCTTACACTGTTACATATTATGCTGACATTATTGGAATAAAAAAATAGCAATAGATACTCTCATAATTCATTGCTAGACTATTCTGATTCACAGTACTATCATTAACATAATTCCTAGAGAAATATAGTCTAGCTCTATCTTGTGTACATAAGAGGGTGTGTCACTAACAGCTGAAGACATTTCTCTCTCATTATACCCTCCATCTTTCAACTGTTGAGCAAAGTGCAGAGTCTCTTCTTCAAAGCACTGTTCCACATTGCTAAGTGTAGATAGTCTCATACACTGTCCCTTCATGATATTTCTATATACCAAGGACAGGTGAATACTGTTCCTATGTAAATTATTCTTCCTTCTGCAGGCTATTTTGAAGGCATTCATAATAATTCCTTTATTTCGACTCTTTGCAATCTTTACACCCAAAAAATCTATTTCCTTACCTGAAATATCTGTGAACTTAAGGAAATCAGTAGTGGTCTCTAAATATCTAAAATACTTGAAACTGAGTAAATGCGTCTCCCCATAAAATGAATATGTCGTCCACAAATCTCTTATAGAATTTAACACACAATGCATAACTATTATTCATAAGGAGATGGTCAACTTCCCATTGTGCGAGCACCATGTTACCGTACGAATTCACACAAATGGTGCCCACTGCATTCCTTGTCTCCGTAACTAGTACTTCCTTTCAAACAGGAATATGTTGCTCTCCAAAATCATTTCCAAAAGAGCACAAATCAAAATAATGCTTGCATTTGTGTATTTAATATACTGTGTTAAGACTTCACCATCTCTATCCCTGTATCATTAGAGATGATGGTGAATAATGAGCACATATCCATGGTTACCAGATAACATTAATCAGTCACAATGTCACTATTCAGCCATACAAACTTTGTAAAAAATGTTTTGTCTCTCTCAGCAATGACTCTGCCTTACTTAGTATAGGTCTCAATCTCTGTTCCACAAACAAAGCAGGTTCTCACCCTCTACTACATACAATAGATTGCAATGGGGGGGTCTCTTGCAAATGTATGCGTATCTTAGGCATATCATAAAGCACTGGTACAACTGGATGTTCTACTAAGAGAAAAGTTTGCGTCATAACTGGATTTGTCTGCACATCAACATACCATACAGATCAAATCATACATTACTAGATGTTTTATCTAGCTGGATTTGACACAGCCCCCCACTCAGGTATTATAGAGAAACTCTCCCAAATGGGGATTAACCACTACATTACTAGATGGGTAGCCAGATGGCTCACCAATAGGACACATTTATTTATTTATTTTATTTATTTCCAGTTTGATTACCGGGGAGGTCCACTGGGCCCAAATGTGCCCGTTTTCAGTGGAGGCCCGGGGAGAAAAGCTCCAAGATACATAATACAGTAAAGATACAAAAGTATAAAAGACACATTATATAGAACAGTTTACAAATATGTACATTCAATGTCAAGCATGAGCAACAAAATTCATTGTGGTTGATCTTAAGGCTTGTACTGTACAGATTCATTAGAGCATACATTCTTATACTTTGTGGAAACACTACATACACAAATTTAAAGTAAGGGAATACTTTACATGCACTTATTTAAAGTAAGATGCTACTTAGAAAGTTGGAATTGTGTGATTAGTAGCTATAGGAGTTGTAGAGAGCTTAAATTCACTAATTAGGAAAATAGCTAAGAGTTGTAGAGAGCTTAGAAACCTGGGAGAAAACCTCCTGGGGACATGTACTTAAATATAATTAGGTAGGGTGAAAGCAGGTACATTTCCACTTAGTGGACAGGCATTTGAAAAGCTGGGTTTTGAAGTTTTCTGAGTTTGATATTGTCCTTAGAGTGGAAGGGAGAGAATTCCATTTCTTGCCTAGTGAGAAAGAGAGGAGATGTTGGCCAGCAGGTCGTTTAGGTTTGTGGATCGTAATTAAGTTTCGGTGCTCAGATCTGAGAATTCTGTTAGGGGTGTAAGGGGGAAGGATATTTGTTAGAGCCAGACATTTTGTTGGGTGAAATACAAGTCTGTGTGCAGTGGTGAGTTGGTGGTAGTCTAGGTAGTTTGTGAGTTCTAGCCAATTCAGAGATTGAAGGGTAAGGCAGTGATGGGGGGAATTTTGAGATTTTATTATAGCAGTTTTCTAGTTTGGAGGTGATGGAGGAGAACAGGTTCGTTAGAAGAGGGGCTCCGTATAATAAGGAAGGAAGAAAAGTAGTGGCCAGAGTATGCCTAGTAGAGTTGGAGAGAAAGATTGTTCCTGTACAGCATACCTAACTTTTGGTGGGCTTTCTTTATATTTTGTTGAATATGGATATCAAACTTGAGGTGTTCGTCAATAGTAATGCCAAGTAGTTTAGCAAACTTGAGGTGTTCGTCAATAGTAATGCCAAGTAGTTTAGCAAAAGGAACCACTTCTATAGGTGAGTTGGTTTGACTAGGGACTTTGAATGCATTTTTGTCATAGGAGTAAGTCTTTGTGGGAGGAAATAGAAGAATTTTTGATTTATTTGAATTGAGAGAGGTGGTTTTGCCACATCCAATTTTCAGTAGTTGAAAAAGCAGTTTGGGTTTTAGTCAGCAGTTCAGGGAGGTTTGAGGCAGAGCAGACTAAGGTTAAATCGTCAGCATATTGAATGAATTTGGCATCAGGAATAGCAGTGTGAAAGTTATTGATAAAGATATTAAAAAGCATAGGTCCGAGGATGGACCCCTGTGGTACGCCGGTTGGGGTAGGTAAGAAGGTAGAGGTGGAGTTCTTCCATTTAACTGCCTGTGATCTGACAGGTAACTAGAGAACAAGGACAAAGTATATGGTGAGAGATGTAGGTTTGAGAGATGACAGAGAAGGTGTTTGTAGGAAACGGTATAGAAAGTTTTAGAAAGATCGAGCAGAACTGCAGATACTAAGTGTCTTGAATCTCGGGCTTGATTAACAGCTTATAAGAAAGAGAGTAGAGCGGTTGTAGTGCTATGGCCTGGGCAGAAGCCATGCTCACTAGGTGTAAGAAGTTGGTTTTGGGTCAGGAAAGGCATAAGTTGGAGGTGGATGCATTTTTCTACGATTGTGGACATTGGTGAGAGCAGAGCAATGAGGTGTTAGTTTGAGATGTTGGTTTTTTGCCTCCTTTGTAAAGAGGAACAATATAAGCTGAGCGCCAGAGTTTGGGGATGTATGATTCTTTTATAGATCTGTTAATAATGATGCTGATTGGGAGTGCTATACCAAAAGCGGCACATTTTAGGAAGGAGGAGGGAATATTATCAGAAGCACTGGAGCAAGGTTTAAGCTTGGATAGAAGTCTTTTTATAGAGTTAGTAGAGACAGGTTTGAGCTCAAACATAAGGGGAAGGTTGTTAGGGGATTTAAATGGAGAAGAATTAGGGACATGTGGATTATTATTGGGAAAAGTCTTGGCCAGGTCAGAAATAGTTTCTATGAAAAATGAGTTAAATTCAGAGCCTAGTTCAAGGTCAGATTTACTTGGGTCAGGACAGGGGTTATTCTTGGAGCCTGGACTGAGAAGTGAGTTTATGGATAACCAGAAGTGCTTGGGGGGTTTTATTATTATTGAACTGGAGCTTAATATAGTAGGATTTTTTGTTCTTAGTGATAAGCTGTTTAGCTAGGTTACGGAGTTGTTTGTATTGGAGCAGGGTATTGGGCAGTTTGTTTTGGCAAAGCTTCCATAATTTGTCCCTTTGATGCATACTTTGTTTTGTGTCTTTGGATAGCCAAGGAGCAGTATTAGTTTTTATCCTTTTGTTTCTTTGTGGGGCAAGGGAGTTTAGAGCGTCTAGGAAGACAGAGTTGAAGTAGTCCTATAGCTTTGTCAAGAGGAAAGGAATTTAGAATTTGCCAGTTCATTTGTTTAAGAATACTTGAGAAAGTTGTGGGGTTGAAGCTGCTGAGGTTGCGAGTGAGAATGTACTGGTGCTGGTGTGGGGTAGAGTTGAATGATGAATGAAAGGTGGGAGGTGGTCACTAATGGTGTTGGGAATGGTCCCATAGTTGGCTATTTTATTTGGATGGGAGACTAAGATACAATCAATAGTGTCAAAGTGAGTGACTTCAACTCTAGCAAAAGACCAGTAACCAGTGGCGTATCACAGGGTTCTGTGCTGGGCCCATTAATGTTCGGAATTTGTTTCTCAGAAGTCCAGGTAAACTTGGACGGCCTGTGGCAAACGAAGCCTGCTTATTGCAAATTGGGAGCAATCACTGAGTTCCCCAACAATGTTAATATACTGTAGACAAGGTTAACGCACATAAACAGTTGGTGCCAAAACCATGGATTAAAGCTAAATGCAAAACATGCATTCTTATTCCCTTGGGGAAAGCTAACATCCCCACTAATTACATTATAGACAGCATCTCCCTAACTGTAGACCCAGTGGCACATGATCTGTGTACTCTGGTTGGTAGCAACCTAAACTTTAACCACCATGTATCCACAGTAGAAGGAAATCCTTCTGTGTGTCACATCTTAAGTAAAGACATCCATCTAGTTCTAAGGATGTTTACTTCCATTATACTCTACCCTCATCAGACCAATAATTTAGTAGCTACCTTCTGCATGTAGTTTACCAGAGACCTGCAACAATTGGAGACACCACAGAGGATTCTCACCAGGAAATTACAGGGTATACAAAACAAGCCTTGTGTGGCAAGACTGAAAGCCCTGCCACTGTATTCTGTCTCCTACAGGTTGCTAAGGGGTGACCTGTGCCTGCCCTACAGGGCAGTCTCTGACCCAGCCCTGATGGAAATGCTTCATGTTTGTATATTAAACTGCGTGAGGGTCACTCACGCTAGGGATCTTAACCTAGTCTCTGATATGAACAGGTCATGCTGGAAAGACAGATACACATCTCCTAGAGACAGCCACTTCTCGGGAACAAACTTCCAATTCACATGAAACAGAGCCCCTCCCTGACCCTCTTCAAACGCAACCTAGATCAATGACTGGGTGACCAAAAATTCACTCCTGCAGTGGTGCCCATGTCCCTCCTGGGCATAGCAAGTTAACTACCATACACCTTTACACCTCTGTGAACTTTACTCATCTAACCACCACCAATTTGGGCAACTAGGGATGAATATGGCTAGGGTTGTAATGGCTCAAAACCTCTGAGCCAGCATGTTTGTGATCGTGTACGTTTCCCAGTTGATGGTGGGATATATAAAATGATCCATGAGTAAGGTGTTGGGCTGTATGGCAAGTGACTCCAATAAGTTAAGGTATGTTGTATGCTTTTCCTGTTTTCATGGTAGAGGACCTATAGCTAGCTATGATGTGGTAGTAGGCTTTGCCTATAGTTTAGACATGAAGTAGCTCAAGAAAGTCATGCTGTTTGACCAGTCTAGAGGTGTACTTATCCTTAATGAAGATGGCTAACACCCTCTCTTTTGGTTCTTTCATGCTCAGTTTGTGGTCTGAATGTATGGAAGGCATTGTGGCCCTGAACCACCGGGGTGTTTTCCGCACCTCTGAACTGTGTCTTGGTGACAGCACAGATGTCAGCATCTTCCAAAGTAAAGAGTGCTTCCAGGGAGTTCAGTTTTTTTTGTTTAGACTCCTAGAATTAAGCAGCAATACATTGAGTTTATCTGGAGAGGATTTTGTAATGTAGGGAGGTTAGCCATTTTGACACTGCCTAAAAAAGGCATAACAGGGTGGCTAACACCTTTACCAGTATCTGAAAGCGTTGTGAAGACAGGTGCAGACCATCTCATACCCACCACAATCACTCCTTAAAGACACTCTCCTATTTAGATCTCCCACAACTTCTATCTTATAACCAATGAACCTTATCTCACAAACTAGTATATTAGACTGAAAAAAAACTGCCCTTCTAAACATTCTCCAGACCCATACCACAAATCGAAGCCTTCACCCAAAAAATAAATCTATACTACACATGTCCACATCCACTAATACAGCAGGAGACTCACTGTGTTTTGTGATCTGTAGTGAGAGTAGGGAACAGGTAGAGGAGACCCTGGAGAGATGGAGATATGCTCTAGAGAGAAGAGGAATGAAGGTCAGCAGGACTAAGACAGAATGTATGTGTGTGAATGAGAGGGAGGATAGAGGAATGGTGAGGATGCAGGGAGTAGAGGTGGCGAAGGTGAATGAGTTTAAGTACTTGGGATCAACAGTTCAGAGTCAGAGCTGGACGTGGCAGAGTTGAATATGTTAAGATTTGCACTGGATGGAACGAGGATGGACAGGATTAGAAATAAGCATATTAGAGGGTCAGCCCAGGTTGGAAGGTTTGGAGACAAAGCCAGAGAGGCAAGATTACGTTGGTGTGGACATGTGCTGTGGTGGGATGCAGAGTATATTGGGAAAAATATGCTAAGAATGAAGCTTCCAGGTAACAGGAAAAGAGGAAGGCCTAAGATAAGGTTTATGGATGTGGTGAGACAGGACATGCAGGTGTGGCTGGTGTGACAGAGCAAGATGCAGAGGACAGGAAGAAATGGGAACAGTTGATCTGCTGTGGCGACCCCTAACGGGAGCAGCTGAAAGAAGAAGGAGAAGACGACTCACTGTTTTCTCATCAGGTAGCAACAAGGTGGAATTCACTACCTCACAGCATCAGAACCAACACAAATATTAACCAATTCAAAATAATTATTAAAAATGATCTTAATGACACCTGGCTTTGTTCATGTACTACTCCAGGCTAACTCATTTTAACAGCTTCTGATCATACTTTTTCTTCTTCCCTGATCACCTCATAATCTATGCTTTCTCTCATGTCTAGATAATCTCCAACCTCATCGTTTTCTATCCAATCCCAGCCCCTACAAACCCTTCCTCAGCCTCCACTTACTTGAAAAAATACATCTACATTTTGGAATTATATTAGATGATTGTATAATACAAATGTCAGCTATAACAGTATAGAATGTACTTTCTGGTGTACAGTAAGTCTTGTACATTTTTTGTATTATTTCTTGTACAAATTTTGCATAATTTTTAATAAGTTTTGTATAATCTCTGTATGTGGAGCTTTTCTCCCCGGGCCTCCACTGACAATGGGTCTTATCCCAATCTGACTTTCTTGGTAAAGAAATGTAAAACAAAATAAATAAATCTCTGGCAAAGCAGTGTGGTCTGCTGACCATGTCTTCCTAGGCTGACAGATAATGCATCCCCATGGACTGACACCAGAAGCTAAGACAATTGTTAAAATGAATAATTTTTTGTTTTTATTGTGGCATCATCCTTGAAGAAGACAGAGTGCTGCTGAAGACTAGGCTTAAACCTGCTTGTGACCACAATCTCAGAGCTCAGTCTTGTCTCTTCACATAGTCCAGTGAGGTACATTCTCAAGTCATTCACCCCCACATGGACTATGACGAAGTCATACTGGTACTTGTGGCTGAGTGACTTGACAAATCATTGCACCTGACAGGCAGCTAACTGTAACCCATTCCATATCCAGCCTGATGAGGGGAACATCTATGCGTTTCACAATGGAATCACCCCATGACCAATACATGAGCTTTTGTGGTTTAAGGCTTATTTGTTGAGACACTGGTGTGTCGTGTTGTGGTTGTAGTGGTATCCGTTTGGGAGGCCTTAGACTT